>NC_140579.1:105489675-105989675 GCF_964204655.1 Triturus cristatus | reverse complement strand
GATAGATAGATAGATAGATAGATAGATAGATAGATAGATAGATAGATAGATAGATAGATAGATAGATAGATAGATAGATAGATAGATAGATAGATAGATAGATAGATAGATAGATAGAGGGATGGATGGATGGATGGATTAAAAACACAATGGTTACAGGGATGTTATAGGGGGCCCTTATAGTTAGTTTCAGAATGTACACACACAAGACCATGGAAATTCAGCGTAGAGTCATCTCAAGTAACTATAACCCGTGCCCTGTGTATATGATGACAATGGCTTAATATAATTTTTCAAATTATTGCAGTATTTTCGTATAATTGAAACTTTGTCGAAGCAGGTTTGCCTGTAGGTCAGCAGGGGGCTTCCGAATAGACAGGTGCCTCTGAAAGGCCAGTGGACAAAAGTACTTCAGACATCACTGGCCCTGCTCCAGCCCTATAAAAGCACGTGCCCTGCCATGCACACAGATCCTTTCCATGCAGGCGAGTCCACTCCTGTTTGCAAACACAGAACTACACTATGGGAGTTGACCCTTGAAAATGTCTTCCTCTCATTCCAGACCCCTTGCAGCAGAACATGAAAGGCTGGAGGGGCCCCACCAGCTGCACTCGTCTCCGGCGAGGCGGGCCCAGGAGAGAGGAGTTTCAGGTCTCTTTTAAGAGTGTTTTCAGTGTCCATTTTATGGGTTTCTATGCCCGCCCCTTTATTTTCCATGTACCTATCTGGTCAGGGATTCACAGGAAAGTGAACCCTATATGCGTGCTCAGGAACGAGGAGGCGTGAGCCGCTGGTCCAGGGCTCAGGGTCACGCGCAAGGCGTGGCTTGGCACGGGGTGCTTAAAGAAGTGCTTGGTGTTGTGAAACGGAAGCTTTTTTGTTGTTCCAGTTTCCTTTACCATCTTCACTGGCCAGCTAAGGTGGCGAGCGGCGCTCTCCGGTCTCTCCAGCCTCCCTCGAAGCGACAGGCGTCCAACAGGTCGACTCTCTCGAGGTGTGTTCAACGCGCTCTTGCTTTTTAATGTGTGACTGGCATCGGAAGTGGCAGAGATAGGGCAGCAAGCGAAGGAGGGGGAAGGGCGAGGCCTCATCGCATAGAGCCACAGTGCAGAACTAGTGTCACCACATCCAGCACAGACACCGCCAGACACCTGGGGGAGTGAAAAGCGTCTGCTGACGACACGCTGCAGTGGCAGCACATCGTGGGTGGCAGCATCAAAAGGACCTGCTCGCTTCCCGACACTAAAGGCAAGTGAGTTGGGGTTTCACAAGGGTGGCGTTTCACCCTAAATTGAATTCATGTGATCGTAGCACCCCACAAGGACTGGCTGGCCCTGGGGGGTTTGCTGCTGTAGGTGAACATGTGCAAGTGCGCCGCGTCACCTCTGCTCTCTTGGGGACACACAGAGGCAGGTGTGTGCACGTGTACACATATGATCACACGAGAGCACCTATGGTGTATTTTTACCCACGACAATTATTGCTGGTTTAGTTATGTACATGCAGAGGTCATAGGTCTTTATAAGGAGACGTATCTCAGCAGATGGGAGAGTCACACCCTATGCATCTGTGCCAACCACCCCAACAATGCCCAAGCATGACCATAACCATGTCCCTCTTGCAAACTCCATGAAGGCGACTCCACTGGTGGGAACGCGCTGGCCAGACTTAAACTTTCCTCAGTGACATTTGCAGGGTCAGAGAGGAACTTTGGGACCTTGTATTCAGGCAGGTAAAGGTGTGTGCATCCATGTAGCGCGACCCTATGCACAAAGGAGTGACGCATTCCTATGCTTTCGTATTAGGTGTGGCGCCGCGGCCAAGGCGACTGACTCCGGAATCTGGGGATCACGGCTCGATTCCCGGCGCCGGCAGCAGATTAGCCCAGCCCCATGTGACTCTGGGCAAAACTTGCTTAATCTTCCCGACGGCCCCCAGCGCCTAGAGACCCTTACGGGTGATTGTTCGCGCTTTACAAATGTGGATTAATATTATTTATATCTATGTATTCACCTTAATTGCCGCTGCAAGTAGCAGTATGTGTGTGAGGCAATACACGAGCCAACATTCAAACAATAATGTATGCCTTTATAAAAATAGTATTTACATATCATAAAAAAACAAAGACGAGTGACGGTGCAGCACACATTAAGGAGCACAGTGATAGATCTGTCCTAAGCTGCCATGTGCTCTTGTGTTATTACCATTCTTAATTCAAATCCATGAAAGCGATGTCGGGGTAACGCAATAAAACACACGTGACACAGCACATGCAATTTCCACACATGCTGCATTTTATGTTCACTCTGAAAGAGCCTTTTGCCTAATTGAGAAGTCCATAAAAACAGCAAATAAAACCAGTATTGCCAAGAACATTCTAATATAATTTTAGCCTAAACCAGTCATGGTTTCTTAGGTTGGCACACTTGAGATAAACACTTTTCCCCGACGGTGAGGACATGAAGCCTGCTGCTTGGATTCACTTTGAAGAGCTGTTGCTGATAAAAAGACGCGTCATTGTGATGGGTCATGGACATGAAATGCCTCGTCGGCGTCATAAGTATTGTTTTATTGTTTCAGATTTGTGAACATCTTAAGGGAAAAGGAGGAGGCCATCGGCGTGGAAATGCCCCAAAATACATCACACACATGAGTTCCACACTCACAGAACTGGTGCTGCACATAGGAATTATAAGACAGATACATAATGCATATTTTAATGGGCCAATCAGAATCGAGGCCGTGGATTCGGCTTGAGCGCTGCGTCTGCCCCTTGCTCATGGTTTGATGGCCTTGTGCCCATCCGATCCCCTTCTCTTCATCTTTGCAGTGGCGGCTGGTGACATTTGAAAGTGGTGAGGCGTCAAATTATTGCCGTTCCGCACTGCGGTGAGCGAGTGTAGCAAGCATGCCCGAACAACCGACGGGGGCTGGGGGGGGGAAATTTTGAAAAAAGAGTGGACAAATGGTGCATTTTGAAGCAAATTTGAGAAAGCAGGAAGGTTAATAAAGCAATACGATTTAATTATCATTTAAGAAATTGTCAATTTTTATAACCTATAGAGGACAATCTTCGCCAGAAGCGCCAAGGAATGCCCTACACTTCTACTGTTCCTCTTGTCCAGCCTTATGTAAAAACTCCATAAGTATGAGTGAACCTAAAAGAAACATGATTCAACTGAGACATAGAACTTAGAAAACCAACAGAAATATCTCACTGTGACCCCACGGCACAAAAAGATACCATGTCAGTGTGCAAGCGCCACAAAAGTGTACAGAAACAACCAGCAGTAAAATCATAGCAGAACAGCATAAACAACGCACTGTGAATTCAAGTCACAGAATCGAATTCACACTGTGAAATAACAGCACAGCATACCCGTAAAGACATCTCTCTGCACCATCTGAGAAAAGCAAACGCGTGGACAGCATAAATACACAACATTTTATACTGTTAGCAGAGGAAATCACAAATATGTAAAACTCTTCCTGGTTTTTTGGTGCATGAAAACATGTACCTAAACATCTCATTTTCACATCTGCCCGAATGGATCAGACCTAGACAAACATTTCTATGACTTTATAAAAAAGAAAATCAGAGAGGCACACACATTTGACGGGGCAACGACGAAAAAACACAGAGACAACTTGTTGTGACTTCAGAAAAACTGAGGACACAAATGGACGCACCGCCACTTAAATAAAACCGGAGTTGCTGTGGTACATTAGCAACAACAAAAAAACATACGGACAACATCGTTATTTTCGGTCTGTGGTACACCATTTGACACCCTGTCCACAGAAGGCATACCTATGGAGTCCGCAGCTCACAGCAAGGAAGGCCGGTGCTTGAGGCGCCCCCTGTTGAAGTAGAAACCACGTCCCACTTGCCTTTGGCAAAGTACACGGCTGTTGAAAGACCCCCTCCAAGCGCTAAAACGTGTATACACAGTCTGCCGCATTAACTGTGATATCGCGGCCTGCTGCTTGGTCGCTGTACGCAACAGGCCACACAAAACACAAGGGACACAGAATGACACGCACATACGCTGTGATAGTGTGTCGGGAGGACGGGAGCTGAACCCCGTGCGGTTACTCCCCATTTATTTTGCACCCTGCAGGCATTGCCTGACCCGCGGATGACGTTACATCCTCATCCGGCCAACACGCCGTAAAGTAAGACTGCTGACCCACTACATTAATAAGGGTAACCATAATAATATGCCGGTCCTATCATAAATGACGCTGTTTACGTCCTGACTTTTCAGTCACCCTACAGCCCGCTTCAGAATTATTCGCCCCCATGTCTATTAAGGGACATGAGCTATTTTACTTTTGATTGTAAGACTTCCCCCAAAAATATTTTATAGCTGAAACTGGGAATATAAAATGTAAGCCCAGTGATTCTTTTAAAGAGGGAAAATGTTTTGGGGATGGGGATCTAAGATGACGTGTTCGTGTTCTGAATCATAACAGTGGAGGAAGAGGGGACGATTGGGAAGAACCTCAAATCAGTGTAACATCACAACATACACTGCAATGTCGCTGCAACCCTCTGCTGACCAGCATTCGAATGGACATCCCTCTGACCTTTTCGAAAGTGTTAGTGAAACGCCGAGGACCAGCAAACCCGACGAGAATTGTACTTTTAACCACATATAAGGAAAATACAACATTACAAATCACTCGCATGAAAACAAAGTGAAAACCAGACCCCAGGGATTTGGAAAGCGCTTGCAGTGTTTGCGCGGCATAACCTGGGAGCAGTACAGGCGGGTTCAGTTCCTAGCACACAGGCACATGCCTGCCAGCCACGGCCTGGCAGGCCCCCAGCAGAAAGCCCTGCTCAGATACAGTGCATCCTCTGTAGCGAGAGTTGGGTGCCAGCCGGGGAACAAAGGGATCTTCATTAACACTTTGAAAGCCCTGCAGTGGACATGGGGCCGCACAGAATCCCTTTGTTGCCCCATCATGTAAATAAAACCCTCCTGCCGGGGCACGTGAAGCAGCCGTGGCGTATGTATGTGAAGCAGAATTGATCCTTCACTCCTGGAAGGTATATCCCATATAGCACTCCCCTTGCTTTTCGTTTCTTTAAATAAACGTACTCAGATTTAAACGTTCAAACTTGATGGTTTAATCATATAGTGTACACTTTCATGTTCAAATTCATTGTAACACAGTCTTCTTGTATACACATAATGGCTGAATCCATAAATGGTTCGTGGTGTCACAGGGTTATAAGTCCCCAATGCATTTCGGGGCGTGCCCTTCCTCAGGCGGTTCTCCTTGTAAACAAAAATACAGTCTCTTACTTACTTTAAGAGCTAGAATGCGCAAGCTGAAAAGAAAAACGGGTCTATAAAATATTACACATGCAGTAACAGAGCTGGTGTGTTTTCGTGTTAGTCTTATATTAAATACGCTAACTACGTAAACTACGTGAGGTACGTCAGCGTACGGTTGCTTAGTCAAAATCATAAAGCACCAAAACAAGATTGAATAAAATAAAATAAAGATACACCGCCAGTTTGCGCTACCATTCCTAATTTTGTTTTCGTACTCAAATGCCCAAGATAAACATGCAAGAAACTAGAGAGTGGAGTAGCGGTACCGTATGTTTAAACAACCGTAAATAATTGTAAAATAAATATCAAGGTGCTCCCCCAATAGAGAACGAGGCATCCACCCAGATGTACACTGTGGTAATCATCCGCAGTAGTCCACTACAATAGAAATACTCCAAACGGTCTAACCTGTTTACACCCGCCGTACGGCAAGCTGTCTCCCGCGTAACATGTTCGAACTTCGGAAGTGACGGCTCCCTCACCCGTAAGTGCGTGAAATAGCGCTTGTGTCTCCACGTAATGAACATGGAAGATAGACCTTAAAATTGCGTGCTGTGATGCTACTTACGAAATTGATGTTAACAAAGAAATGTGAACAATGAGTGACGTGATATAATAGTGCACATTATTAATATGCATAAAAATTTGTGGATGAAAGTTCAAATGTCAAAATTGTATGTAAACCAATTATTGACTGGTGGTAAACAAAATCCTTCTGATGTGACGGTTGTCTCACCCGGAAGTGCATGAAATAGCACTCGTGTCAACACGTTATAAACATAGAAACTAGACCTTGTGGTTGCGTGATGTAACGCTGCCTGCAAAATCGATGTCAATACACACTGTCAATAGTAGATAACACAATATAATAGTGCGTGTTATTGATGTAAATAAAAATAAAGTGAAATAGAAATCTTTGGATACTGTGTCAATTATAAAAAAACAATTTTTTGTATAAATTGTTATTAGCTAATGGTACACTGAATCCTTATAACCAGGAGTTACATTTCAACACATATCCTCTGATATGTGTGCCTGCACAAAGATACGACATAGGGTCACTGTTAGAACCATATAATTAATTAAAGGTAACAATTGAATTCCACACGGTCATTTAGGCCTTTTGGGTGTAGTGAGTCCAGTTTATAAATCCAAAATAATTCTCTCTGTAAAAGAAATTTTCTGTTGTCTCCCCCTTCTTGAGTTTGGACTTGTTCCAAAATAAGAAACCGGAGCTGGCTAATGTTGTGTTTGAGTTTGTTGAAATGTACTGCAACAGCCGATTTAGGGTTGTTCAATCTGATGTTGCTCTTATGTTCTGTCATGCGAGTCTTCCTTTTTCGTTCAGTTTTTCCCACGTAGATAAGTCCACATGGACACTTTAAAAGGTACACCACGAAGTTTGTATCACAGGTCGCTGTGACATATAGATTAATCGGAGTACCCTGTGTCGGGTGTCTCAAAATGGTACCATTTATGATATTGTTACAACTTCCACAATTCAAACATGGGATAGTACCCTTATATTCATCTTTTGGAGAACTCTTTTTTCTCTTTAGCATTTTTTGTAGATTTGTGGTACGTTGGTATGCAAATATTGGGTTTTGCTCAAAAATACCATTGAAGTCTGATTCAGCTTGTAACATAGGCCAATATTTTTTAATGACTTGTTTAATTTGTTTACTTTTCGTTGAGTACTTTGACACGAATACATTTCGTTCTTGTTGTACGTCAGGATTCTTGCCTTTCAACAGTTCATGTCTACTTATTTTAGATACTCTTTCGCTCGCTTGATGTAGAATAACATCTGGGTATGCTCGTTGTCTAAATTTAATCAATACTTTTTCTTTATTTTCTTGATACAGTTCTTCAGTGGACGATATTCTCCTGATCCTAAGTAGTTGAGAGAATGGTAAATGTTGTTTCAAGCTCATTTGGTGGAAACTTGAAAAATGAAGCAGGTTGTTTCTATCTGTGCTTTTTGTGTAGACTGAGGTAACCAGCTTCTGGTATGTATGTGAAGCACACCCCCCGTAAAACGGCATGTGAATAAAACCCTCCTGGCACTCGCATGTAAATCACAAACATTGTATAACGTGATGTGTGTAAACGGATTTGAATAGCTCGCCTGATGAATGCGAACAAATCACACAAGGATTCTGAAAAGTGGTTTAATTAAAACGGAGTGGCACACGCATCTGAAGCACATACTTTAAACCAATGCATCACTTACCACAAAGGGTAACTTAAAGCTCCTAGATTCGCTTCTTGTCACCGTCTGATTTTTAATGCATATACCTGAATAACCTGTTATGCCTTTTGCCTACAACGGCCTTTCCTATGTATTGTACTTTGATGCATATGGCCATAATTTGCAATCAGTCGCGACTCGCGCGGGGGGGGTCACGCACGGGGGGGAATGAAATATATTAAACAAAAAACTTACCTCACAGACGGGCCACGCCACCTCTCAGACCTCTGCTCCCCTGGGCGCCTTCACGAACGGCACTGGAGGGACCTGCCAACCCCTCTCAGCCAATCCATTGGCTGAGGGCACAGCTTACGCTACGCCCGCCGCCTGCCCATTAGGAGACCGAGGGGCTCCTAATGGCCATGCGCAAGCCAGTGCAAACACAAGTGCGCATGACTGGGCACGGGTGAAAATTCGCTCACCTTGCCCACTCATGCGCACTTGTGCTGCTGTCTGTTGCCCCTGGTCTAACAATCATGTCAGTCAACATGACGCCGGACCGCCCACCCCCTTCAGACTCTGAAGGGGGTGGGCGGTCCGACGTCATGCTGACTGACATGATTGTTGTCAGTTGGTTCTCCCTCGGCGTCTTTGAACTTAAGTAAACTGATTCAGTTTACTTAAGTTTAGAAACGCCGAGGGAGCTACGGGTGGGGGGGCTACGCCCCATCTCCCCCAATGGACGCACCGCCACTGCATCTTTGGCTCTCCTCTTGCACTGAAGCTTAAAGAGCATTTCACCCTCATTGTGCGTTTTGACGAGATAAAGGTATCTTTCCATGGCCGTCCTCAGACCTTGAGTTGCAAGTACGTGGGACAGTTTTCTCTCCCTTTATCGTTCTGCCTCTAATGCTCCATTTTTTTTTTTTTTTAAATGAGCCACCCACAGCCACTGCTTGCCCCCAACCACCTTGTGCTCTAAATGCCACCCGCTGATACAGTACTGGACAACCATCTTAAAATGGTTTTAAAAACTATTCTCAGATTGTCAAGCATGCATGCACGACCTTGCACGTTGGTCATCATGGTAGTTTGTTTCCTAAACTAAAAGAAACATTCCAAGATGGCTGCCGTTAAGTAACACACATAAGCAGGAGCCATGTTTTCATGTTTTTCCTATAGCTTTAGAAAAATGATTACACGAGGACCACTGTACATGCACACACATGAGCAGAGCCATCTTGAAGTATTTTTTCTTTTAGTTAAAGAGAAATCATTACAAAATGGCCATGACCCATGTATCTGTACAGGTGGTGGTCATTTCTGATGAATGTAATGAGTTTATATTATTTTAAGAAAAGTCTTTTAAGGGCCTAGGGGGCGAGTATGATGGGACTGATCTTGTGGCAATCATGGGTGAAATAAGAAGCACATGCAAAGCTGTCAGGTGTCATAGGTAAGACCTTCTGGCTTTGCCAATGCTTACTTTATAGGCTGTTCTATCAGAAGGATGCAGTGGTGCCATAGCATGCTACGAAGGAGTTGGTCATGAACAGTGACATCTAGAGAATTAAAGTGGGTGTTGTGGACTCAGGAAATATCAAGGGGAATGAGGGAGTCAAGTTTGCGGGGGTTAGAGATAGGCAGTCAGAGCTGTGCACATTGAGATTAAGTAGGGATCATTTAAGGGTTGACAAATGAAGCTTTAACATCTTTGCAATCTGTATTAGCCAACATTGCATAAGACTGAGCCCACCTTTTCTCTTAAAATGGCATTACTTCTGTTTATTCCTGAGAGATGCAACTGTCTGAAATACATCTCAGCTGTCTCAGGTGTGTGCATGTCTGATCTATGTGATGTGAAAGAGATAGCTCAGCTGCCTGGGCCCAGAGCCTGTCAGATGTTTGAGCTTGGACCTGAGTGATCTTCATAATATGAGGGATTGGATATCTCTATACTCTGCTGATTTAACATTTATAATGTCTGTAAATTACATTTATGTTGCACAGCTATCCCACAATGTATACAAATCATACAGGTTCAGGTCTTAGACAGCCTAGTTATCCATGGGGTAACACACATCATACAGGGTTAAGTATTCAGGCAGCAGAAATATCACTCAAAATTCTGGGCCCGATTCACAAAGGCAAAGTGAGACGAAAGTCCCTTATTGAAGAAAAGAGCTACAAAAGTTGTAAAACCGGTCCACCTAGCCATAAAACCAGCCCATAACTGCCAAATAAATTGGCCCACACACCGACCTATCAGACAGGGCAATCGGGGCACCGCCTGATTGCCCTGTTAGCCAGTCTGACCCTGCTCATGTTATATTAGGTTTAGTATGAGCTCACATCCACACAGCCTCTTCGGGCCGTAGAATCAATTTATGCAACAGAGGGATACATTTTAAGAAGCCTTTTTGCTTTCACAAATGGTCCAATTTGCAGAATCAGGCCTTTTGCATCTGCAAAAAGGCATTTTGGTATATAAGAAATCCAAGGTATGATTCAGTAACAGTTACAGAATCACGATTTGGGTTTGTAACAGTATACCAGATTGTTTGGGCTTGTTTAGGGTATTTCTTCCTAATACCTATCAGAATGATATGTATTGATAATTTGGTACCGAAATCCAATTGCAAACACATGCCTGCTTTTTCAACGACACAAATATAGTGGTTTGTCATGCACAAATAAGAAGAGGTCCCCATGGGATCCTACTCTTAAAATGTTTTAGGTACAATTGTCATTATTTTACAAACACATCTCATTTTTATTTAAGGTACACAGGTTGCATTTAAAAAATGCTTTATTTAAAAGCAATTACAGACATGGTGGTCTGCTGACTACAGCAGGCCACCATCCCTCCGATGACTGCGATTCTTAGTGGGTCAGTATTAGCGTCCTACTTTAATAATATTCATGAGGTATGTCAAATTGCGAACCAATCCATATTGTTTTTTGCGAACCAACCTAATAGTATATAGGTCTGTTCACAAAAAACAGAATGGATTTAGCAAACATCTGTGCTCAATTTGTGACTAAATTTACCAAATCCATTCTCAGTTCAACTGGCCCTTTGACATTAAACAACCCAGTGTGGGAAGAGGAGATAAAATAAAAACTAAATAAAATTAGTGATTTAAAATTCAGTTTTTTATAATTTTTCTAAACACCATCAGACAGGTTTTGAGATGCATAAGCAAAGTTTTCAGATTTCAACTGAAGCAACCAAGAATGCTCTTTCAGTATAAGTATGGAGCCGAAATGTGGAAATTTGTACAGGAAAATGGTCTGCAGATTTCTGATTCCTGGTATGTCTCTACCACAAGCATTTAGAGGTTAGCAAGGTTGTGGTGTTTTGGTAAATAGCTTTGGGTTTAATAATCCTACTATTGAATATGCCTGTATTAAATAATTTCTTAGCACTAGAGTGTTATGGTCACGCCTGGAATCCTCAACTTCAGAACGGCAGCTGTATTCTGTGCTAGCTGAAGACATTGGAGCCAAAGTACAGCTGTCTGGCATCCAAGTCTCTAAGACCATTGTAACATAAGGGATGACCTTTCCATCTGAGATTTGAACTGCTATCATGTATTTGTTGATAACCATGTTTTCAATTAGTTTGGTCTGTAAAATATTTGTAATCTGAGTGGTTGCTCTGCTGCCTGTGAACAGGAAATCTATGTTACATACGGATGGCTTTTCTGTCTTCGCATGATTGTTAGACTTGGCTTTTTTAGCGGGTTTATCCCCAGGCTTTTTGCTTTTTGGCCTACTGTTCTGGAATCTGTTTTGGTTGGTTTTATGACTCTGGGCACTTTACCACTGCTGATCAGTGCTAAAGTGCATATGCTCTCACTGTAAATTGTGTTTGTGGATTGGTGATTCCATGATTGGCATATTTGATTTACTTGTAAGGCCCTAGTACAGTGCACTGTGCGTGCCCATTGCCTGTAAATCAAATGCAGCTAGTGGGTCTGCAGCACTTATTGTGCCACCCACATGAGCAGCCTGTAAATGTAACTCCTACCACTGCAGTGTCTGTGCACAGTCTGGTACTGCCATGTCGACCTGGCAAGTGCACCCACTTGCCATGCCCTAACCTTCCCTTTTCTTACATGTAAAACACCCATAAGGAAGGCCCAAGGTAGCCCCATGGGCAGGGTACAGTGTATGTGAAAGGTAGGACATGCACTGAGGTGTGTGACATGTCCTGATAGTGAAATACAGTGCATTTTGTTTTTCACTATTGAAAGGCTATCTGTCCCATAGGATAGAATGGGAGTTTATTTATAACATCTTATAAATATAACTTCCCATTGGGACAAGATAGAAAGAAGGAGTTTAGTATGCCTGAACTCAGAATATACAAATGCATATTTTAGTAAAGATAATTTTCATATTGTGTATTTGAAAATAAATACCAGTTTTAGAAAGTGGGTATTTTCATGCTTAGCCATCCTGTGCCTCTGCTGGTTTGTGGATTGCATGTCTGGCCTTGGAGTGACAGGGGCTGGGAATGTGCATTCTGCTCAGTCAGCCACTTGGTGGGTGAGGTGTGTCCTGCCTTCCCAGGGTGAGTCAGTGCTGGGCAGAATAGACCTGGGCTGCATTTAGATTAGGGGGAGGAGATTTCTATCACACCTGAATGGGCTTGGTCTGCCTTGGACAATGCTGTCTTTACCTCCTGCCGGGCAGTTGCACTAGAGAGGACAGACTTGTTTTGGCCGGGAAGAGAGCTTCTCTGCCACCAGAGAACAAGGAAATGTGTGCTATAAAATGTGAGGCCCAGACCCCAGACTTTTGGATCACTTTTAGACTGCAAGAGGAACCTCTGCCAAGGAGAGGAGCTGGAAGAAGCTGGAGGAGGAGTACTGTCCCTTTGCTGCGTGCTGTCTAAGGTTGGCCTTCAGTAGCTGTTTCTGCCAAGGAGAGGAACTCTGTGTGTATCCTTCTTGACAAAGTATCGCCAAGGTTTTGAGGTAGAGCTTGCCCCCTGTTCCAAAAGTCTCAGAAAAAGCAAAGGCTTCACAATCCTTCTGGACAACGTCTCTGGAACCGCTGTTTTCAGTCGCCACAGAAGAAAATATGAGCAGCCAACTCTGTCACCAAGTCAATCTCTGGTTCTGTGTCCTGAAGGCACAGTAGAGGGCACTGCCGCACTGCATCCTTAGTCTCACCGACACCGCTGGGCGACCGTCATCAAGCCGTTGTTTGGGCCGCGTCCTGTGGGCACTGCACTCCGCACCACCCCGCTTCACTCGGCCCAGACGTCACCGAAACCGTCGCTGCCCGAACCGGACATTGACCGGCTCCGTCGCCTGCCAGCACTGCACCGAGCGCCGCCTCACTCCGCATCATAAGCCTTGGCCTCACCGTTGCCGTTGGACGACCTTCGCCAAGCCGCTGCGTGCACCGCACCTTGAAGTGCACAGCACGCTGCACCGCTTCGACTTCGCATCGCAAATGCGACAGTTGCCCCAACCGACTGGTACCAAGGGGTTCAGCCACAATGAGAGAGGTACTGTCTACGAGTCTGTCAACACTTTAGCTGGCCTGTACTGACGCGGTCCGCTGGAACTGTTAGACTTTGTCGTTTTCAGCATCGTGGTAGCCCCAGACAGAGCTACAGACTCGGAAGAACTGTGTTTTTCAGCTATTCTTGTAAATTGAAGGTTATCTTGCAAAGTAGCTATTGTTACAGTATTGTATATTGGATTTATTGTCGTATTTGGTCTTGTTGGTTTAGATAAAGTTTTGGTTGTTTTTCTAAACTGGTGTGGTGTCCATTTGTAGTGTTTTCACTGTGTTACTGTATGCATGCACAAATGCTTTACACACTGCCTCTGAGATAAGCCTGTCTGCTCGTGCCAAGCTACCACGGGGAAAAGCAGGGGTTATTTTAGAAGTGTACCCCTCTTACCCTGTCTAGGAAGTACGGTCCCTACTTTGCCAACTACAGACCCCCACTTCTAACAATGATCCTTTAAAAAAACTTATATCCCGAAGAATATCTCTGGAGGCTTGACTCACAAAAATTGTTAAGAGCTATGCAATAGTCTTGTTTTATTTCGGGCGAGTGCCAGCCTCCTATAAACTGATAGATAGCACTGCTGCTTGTGCCTTCAGCCTATCAAAAGATCTGTCACAAGTTAGCAATTTCTCTGTTGTCCGAGGCCAGAGAGTCCAAGAACCCGGACACAGGCCTGATGTGTGAAAGATGAGCTAATAATAATCCACATTTGTAAAGCACGAACAATCACCCGTAAGGGTCTCTAGGCACTGGGGGCTGTCGGGAAGACTAAGCAAGCTATTGCCCAGAGTCACATGGTGCTGGGCTAACCTGCCGCCAGCGCCGGGGATCGAACAGTGATCCCCAGATTCCGGAGGCAGTCGCCCTGACCGCGGCGCCACACCACAGCAAATCAGATGAGTATAATCTTAGATACCTGCTGTGTGAAACAAGTCAATCAGATCAGGGTACCCCGATATTGGTCACTTGAGAGCTGTGCTCTTCTGATGTCTGAGCCTCCGACATCTGCGTTGTTACCAAATCTTCTTAAAATAGTTCCACATTTCCCTGAGTGACTGCAGTTAGCTTACAATCTTTACAAATGCACATTGGCTTTGTTGTCTTTGTGGGGGGTGTGTGTGTAATTGTGATCCTTTCTACCCGGGTATACCACTCTGCTCTTCTCATAATCAGGCCCTTACTGATATCTGGGGGTGACGCTGTTGACAGTAATGCTGCTACTACAAGATATCAGTAGTTTTCGTGTGGTGCCCATGCGCTTTAGGGAAGTGATGATTTGTTAGACACAAGGATGAAGGGTTTCGGAGAATTAGTAGTACCTTTGGTGATGCGTTAAGTAGCACAGGTGTTTTTTCAAAGTGGTAATATTTGCAGCTTCAGGACTCTTCCCAAATATATTAGGGGGATATTATCAAGAAACGGCGTTAAATTTATCGCCACTTTAGCGGCAGAAAACTGCCGCTTAAGCGGCGATATTGGGCTTGATAATATGCCCTTGAGAATTCCCATAGAAGCCCATGTTCTGGTGTGAACTTGGGCTTCTATTGGAATTCTCTGCGGCATATTATTCCCATTGGGCACATGGTCAAGACTGATTTGCATATGGCTGGGTTTTAACGCCGGACCTTGATAATATGCCCCATATTAATTTGCTTTACAATAATCCTTGAGTTTCAAGATAATTAGTAATCAACGGTCATCCACCCGCAAGAAATTCTAGAGAAGCGATTAGTAGAGCCAAAAGATTAATTGAGAGCAAAACCGGGGCCCTAAGACCAAATGCGACCCAAGAAAGCGCAACTGGGTTCCAAAGACCACGTGCAAACCAAGTGCAAAGTGCAGAGCGTCCACACACTGAATGTGGGTAAAAAGATATATGTACATGTATAAGCTATGTTTGAAAGGAAGTCAGCAAGGGTTGAAGCAGTCCCTGTTCTCAGTCCTGGGCGGGTTTTCATAGACTCCTAAAGCCTCACGTGGGCTCAAACAATGGGCCAGGAAGGGCCATTTTATTTGTGCACAATGTTTCTATGGAGATGATTGCTTTGTTACTTATTGATTACCCACAGGGCTGCATTCATCTCACTCGCTGGGTGCTACCCACTGGTCAGAGGCTTTTTATTGTGGCTTTGCTTTACTTGAAAGCAAAGTTGATGTGTTCAATGGTCAGAGCTTGGAAACATAGTCAGCACCCAGATATAAGGTTTTCATATGCAAAGCACTTTTACTATCATAAATTATCAGAACAATCCGACAAGGTCAAAAAGTGGATTTTGCAAGTTTTAATGCTGTCATAGAGTGGAACTTAGCCAGATACTGGGACACTCCCGAGTAGCCATGCGCTCTATAAATGTCTTTTCATTCATTCATACTGGAGCAACTCTTACTCCCAACCTGTTTTTCTTACCAGCCACAATGAATTATCCTCACTGTGTGCCCATGCCGTGCATGGATACATATGTAGCGGTGCCCGCACATATAGGAGTCTATTTACTAAGATTTTATGCTGTGTGTGAGTCACAAAAGTGACGCAAATGACACAAAATCTTTTTTACCTATTTACTTTCCCACTCTAAACTAATTTAAGGCTTGAAAATGACTCGAAAGGGATGGAAAGCAGCACTATGCTACTTTGCATTACATAGCGTCAAGGGGGCTTTCTGACGCTGATCCCTATTCACTTAAAAAAGTAGATAGGGTTTAGGGTCAGAAAATAGCGCCCATTTCAATTAGGCGCCATTAAGGAGAAATGCTTTCATTCCTCCTTCCTTTTCTGACTTTGTATGTGTCCTGCACTGTACAGCACACATGCAAAGTGGAAAACAGTTTAAAGTAAGTTTGAGCATAGTGTTTTGTACTGGAAGTCTACCCTTCCAGTGCAGAACCTATGCTAGACTCCATCAGACACCCTTGCACCAAGGTGCAAAGGTATGTGTGTGGCGCACAACAGCTGACATCGGCACCAGCGTACGGGAGAGGAGAGAGCCATAGTTCTGTAAGTATGGCGCTCTCCTGCTCTCTTCGTCTCGCGCAATGCAGCACAGCTTTCTTGCCGCTGTACTGTGTTGCATGAGATTTTAGTAAATATGCCCATATAGTGTGTTATGCAATGCCAAGCTACAGCTGGCACACTGCTCTCCACGGCCAAACACAGCAAAACACACCGACGTTTCTTCCCAGCTGCGCCGAGCTACACTTGAAGCATCCAATGGCGTGCCCCGCTGGCAGCCTGCGACAGAAGCCCAAGTGGCCACTCCCCACACTTGAAGCATCCAATGGTGGCCCCGCTGGGAGCCTTTGACAGAAGCCCAAATGGCCACACCCCACACTTGAAGCATCCAATGGTGGCCCCGCTGGGAGCCTTCGACAGAAGCCCAAGTGGCCACACCCCACACTTGAAGCATCCAATGGTGGCCCCGCTGGGAGCCTTCGACAGAAGCCCAAGTGGCCACACCCCACACTTGAAGCATCCAATGGTGGCCCCTCTGGACCCTGCGACAGAAGCCCAAGTGGCCACTCCCCACACTTGGCTGCGGAGTCAGAAACAGAGTTGCAATATGTTCGTCACAACACAGGGTTTCATTAGATAAAAATAAGGAGTTGTCTTTTGTTCAGCTCTGTATGTATATAAGGTATGTGTCCCATGTGTGTATGTGTAAGTACGTATGTAAGTCAATGTATGCTGCGCATGTCTATAGTTATTTAAATCATTTTGTTTTATTTCACAACACTTTTAAGACAACTTATATTGCACACAATACAAGATAAATTGTTTTGTGCCTCTTAACAATAATTGATGGTCACTCCTCAACTCAAACGGCCCTTGATGAATGAGAAACCTGCTTGTAACCTGCACAGGTTCAAACCTATGCATTCAGGTCATATGCAACTGCTGGCACTGGGCGCGTAACCCAGCGTTTGTGTAAGGAATAAAGCTTGTAACCTGCACAGGTTCAAACCTATGCATTCAGGCCATATGCAACTGCTGGCACTGGGCGCATAACCCAGCGTTTGTGTAAGGAATACAGCTTGTAACCTGCACAGGTTCAAACCTATGCATTCAGGTCATATGCAACTGCTGGCACTGGGCGCATAACCCAGCGTTAGTGTAAGGAATACAGCTTGTGACCTGCACAGGTTCAAACCTATGCATTCAGGTCATATGCAACTGCTGGCACTGGGCGCATAACCCAGCGTTTGTGTAAGGAATAAAGCTTGTGACCTGCACAGGTTCAAACCTATGCATTCAGGCCATATGCAACTGCTGGCACTGGGCGCATAACCCAGCGTTTGTGTAAGGAATACAGCTTGTAACCTGCACAGGTTCAAACCTATGCATTCAGGTCATATGCAACTGCTGGCACTGGGCACATAACCCAGCGTTTGTGTAAGGAATACAGCTTGTAACCTGCACAGGTTCAAACCTATGCATTCAGGTCATATGCAACTGCTGGCACTGGGCGCATAACCCAGCGTTTGTGTAAGGAATAAAGCTTGTGACCTGCACAGGTTCAAACCTATGCATTCAGGTCATATGCAACTGCTGGCACTGGGCGCATAACCCAGCGTTTGTGTAAGGAATACAGCTTGTGACCTGCACAGGTTCAAACCTATGCATTCAGGTCATATGCAACTGCTGGCACTGGGCGCATAACCCAGCGTTTGTGTAAGGAATAAAGCTTGTGACCTGCACAGGTTCAAACCTATGCATTCAGGTCATATGCAACTGCTGGCACTGGGCGCATAACCCAGCGTTTGTGTAAGGAATAAAGCTTGTGACCTGCACAGGTTCAAACCTATGCATTCAGGTCATATGCAACTGCTGGCACTGGGCGCATAACCCAGCGTTTGTGTAAGGAATAAAGCTTGTGACCTGCACAGGTTCAAACCTATGCATTCAGGTCATATGCAACTGCTGGCACTGGGCGCATAACCCAGCGTTTGTGTAAGGAATAAAGCTTGTGACCTGCACAGGTTCAAACCCATGCATTCAGGTCATATGCAACTGCTGGCACTGGGCGCATAACCCAGCGTTTGTGTAAGGAATAAAGCTTGTGACCTGCACAGGTTCAAACCTATGCATTCAGGTCATATGCAACTGCTGGCACTGGGCGCATAACCCAGCGTTTGTGTAAGGAATAAAGCTTGTGACCTGCACAGGTTCAAACCTATGCATTCAGGTCATATGCAACTGCTGGCACTGGGCGCATAACCCAGCGTTTGTGTAAGGAATAAAGCTTGTGACCTGCAGGTTACTCGAAGATCTGTCTGAAAAACTTACTAACCCACTGAACTGTTTTATTCGTACACAGTCTGTGACCTCCAGGCGCTATGCAGCTGGCACAGTTTCCCTCTGAGCTCTTTTATGGTGACCCAAAATGATGATCAAATATCTCTTCCACACGTGCATTAACAGCCTGAACAACCTCACCCTAAACCTGCTGGCTACACCTAGCAATCAGGCGCCTTAACTCACAGCCTCCCTTCAAATGCTGTATGTCATCGATAGAGTGAGCCTGAACAATACTACTGTGAACGGTGCCTTTGCTGTTAATTCCCTTGGGGGCGAAATGTATACAAATTAAGCCCATATATATTGGCGGGCCATGGACTCCTTGTTTTTGACCCTGTTCCTCAAGGCTCCACTCCAGCTCTGCCATGTCTGGCCCCACACCAGTGCACGCCTGATGGCATATGTGTCCATATACAACGCTGTCAAGTTCAAAAGAGGAACCAAGGAAACACAATAAGTAAACCGCAACTGGTCTCAAAGTGTAACTACTGAAGCATTCTCTTGGATGATTACAGAGCAGAAAGAAACACAAAGGGAACCTAATCACTGGGTTCTTCTGTGCCAAAGCAGTGTTTGCTCTCCTTGTGGTATAGTCTCAGTAGCATGCTAAGCAAACAGAGAGGTTCACCTTTTAGCTGCTCCAATATTGAGACTTCATCGAGTCAACAACATGCAGTGACATTGGCGGATAAACCCATCACCCCCTTTGACACCATAGTCACCATTTGATAACTCCACACACTATTGAATATTGTTTTTCTGCCTAGTAGTTTTTCTTTCCTTTCTTTTCAGTGGGAACCCACTAATTGTAACTAATACAGCCCACACAAGTTGCCCCTTCTGGAGCATGAGGATGGGCTTTGCTTGAGAACAATTGATCAAAATATTGTTTTAGGACTCAGACAAGGTTCACAGCCCCATTAGTAATGTATCTCTCATCAAATTAACATTCCTTTGTCCCCACCTCGATCTTGGCCCCACACAGCTCCCGACAACACACATGTAACAGGGATGGGGCTGTGCGCTTCCTGATACAAGGAGAGAAGGATGTTCCTCTTTATGCGCCTTCTGGTCACATGTTGTCCCTTTTTGGGTCAGCCACATGAAGCAGCTCTGGCACAAAGCCCTGCTCCCTTCATCTCCTCTAGCAGTGTCTCTCCTCCCATGAATCCACTCACTCTCCCTCTTCTCTGCTGCCTCTTCTCTCTCCCTGCTCCCTTCATCTCCTCTAGCAATGTCTCTCCTCCCATGAATCCATTCACTCTCCCTCTTCTCTGCTGCCTCTTCTCTCTGTGCTCCCTTCATCTCCTCTAGCAATGTCTCTCCTCCCATGAATCCACTCACTCTCCCTCTTCTCTGCTGCCTCTTCTCTCTCCCTGCTCCCTTCATCTCCTCTAGCAATGTCTCTCCTCCCATGAATCCATTCACTCTCCCTCTTCTCTGCTGCCTCTTCTCTCTGTGCTCCCTTCATCTCCTCTAGCAATGCCTCTCCTCCCATGAATCCACTCACTCTCCCTCTTCTCTGCTGCCTCTTCTCTCTGTGCTCCCTTCATCTCCTCTAGCAGTGTCTCTCCTCCCATGAATCCATTCACTCTCCCTCTTCTCTGCTGCCTCTTCTCTCTGTGCTCCCTTCATCTCCTCTAGCAATGTCTCTCCTCCCATGAATCCACTCACTCTCCCTCTTCTCTGCTGCCTCTTCTCTCTGTGCTCCCTTCATCTCCTCTAGCAGTGTCTCTCCTCCCATGAATCCCTCCACTCTCCCTCTTCTCTGCTGCCTCTTCTCTCTGTGTTCCCTTCATCTCCTCTAGCAATGTCTCTCCTCCCATGAATCCACTCACTCTCCCTCTTCTCTGCTGCCTCTTCTCTCTGTGCTCCCTTCATCTCCTCTAGCAGTGTCTCTCCTCCCATGAATCCATTCACTCTCCCTCTTCTCTGCTGCCTCTTCTCTCTGTGCTCCCTTCATCTCCTCTAGCAATGTCTCTCCTCCCATGAATCCACTCACTCTCCCTCTTCTCTGCTGCCTCTTCTCTCTGTGCTCCCTTCATCTCCTCTAGCAGTGTCTCTCCTCCCATGAATCCCTCCACTCTCCCTCTTCTCTGCTGCCTCTTCTCTCTGTGCTCCCTTCATCTCCTCTAGCAATGTCTCTCCTCCCATGAATCCACTCACTCTCCCTCTTCTCTGCTGCCTCTTCTCTCTGTGCTCCCTTCATCTCCTCTAGCAGTGTCTCTCCTCCCATGAATCCCTCCACTCTCCCTCTTCTCTGCTGCCTCTTCTCTCTGTGCTCCCTTCATCTCCTCTAGCAGTGTCTCTCCTCCCATGAATCCACTCACTCTCCCTCTTCTCTGCTGCCTCTTCTCTCTCCCTGCTCCCTTCATCTCCTCTAGCAATGTCTCTCCTCCCATGAATCCATCCACTCTCCCTCTTCTCTGCTGCCTCTTCTCTCTCCCTGCTCCATTCATCTCCTCTAGCAATGTCTCTCCTCCCATGAATCCACTCACTCTCCCTCTTCTCTCTCCGTGCTCCCTTCATCTCCTCTAGCAATGTCTCGCCTCCCATGAATCCACTCACTCTCCCTCTTCTCTGCTGCCTCTTCTCTCTCCCTGCTCCCTTCATCTCCTCTAGCAATGTCTCTCCTCCCATGAATCCATTCACTCTCCCTCTTCTCTGCTGCCTCTTCTCTCTCCCTGCTCCCTTCATCTCCTCTAGCAATGTCTCTCCTCCCATGAATCCATCCACTCTCCCTCTTCTCTGCTGCCTCTTCTCTCTCCCTGCTCCCTTCATCTCCTCTAGCAATGTCTCTCCTCCCATGAATCCACTGGCTCTCCCTCTTCTCTCTCCGTGCTCCCTTCATCTCCTCTAGCAATGTCTCTCCTCCCATGAATCCACTGGCTCTCCCTCTTCTCTCTCCGTGCTCCCTTCATCTCCTCTAGCAATGTCTCTCCTCCCATGAATCCACTCACTCTCCCTCTTCTCTGCTGCCTCTTCTCTCTCCCTGCTCCCTTCATCTCCTCTAGCAATGTCTCTCCTCCCATGAATCCATTCACTCTCCCTCTTCTCTGCTGCCTCTTCTCTCTCCCTGCTCCCTTCATCTCCTCTAGCAATGTCTCTCCTCCCATGAATCCATCCACTCTCCCTCTTCTCTGCTGCCTCTTCTCTCTCCCTGCTCCCTTCATCTCCTCTAGCAATGTCTCTCCTCCCATGAATCCACTCACTCTCCCTCTTCTCTGCTGCCTCTTCTCTCTCCCTGCTCCCTTCATCTCCTCTAGCAATGTCTCTCCTCCCATGAATCCATTCACTCTCCCTCTTCTCTGCTGCCTCTTCTCTCTCCCTGCTCCCTTCCTCTCCTCTAGCAATGTCTCTCCTCCCATGAATCCACTCACTCTCCCTCTTCTCTGCTGCCTCTTCTCTCTCCCTGCTCCCTTCATCTCCTCTAGCAATGTCTCTCCTCCCATGAATCCACTCACTCTCCCTCTTCTCTCTCTCTGCTCCCTTCATTCCCTCTAGCAATGTCTCTCCTCCCATGAATCCACTCCCTCTCCCTCTTCTCTGCTGCCTCTTCTCTCTCCCTGCTCCCTTCATCTCCTCTAGCAATGTCTCTCCTCCCACGAATCCAGTCACTCTCCCTCATCTCTGCTGCCTCTTCTCTCTCCCTGCTCCCTTCATCTCCTCTAGCAATGTCTCTCCTCCCATGAATCCCTCCACTCTCCCTCTTCTCTGCTGCCTCTTCTGTCTCCCTGCTCCTTTCATCCCTAGTAATGTCTCTCCTCCCATGAATCCACTCACTCTCCCTCTTCTCTGCTGCCTCTTCTCTCTCCCGGCTCCCTTCATCTCCTCTAGCAATGTCTCTACTCCCATGAATCCACTCACTCTCCCTCTTCTCTGCTGCCTCTTCTCTCTCTCTGCTCCCTTCATTTCCTCTAGCAATGCCTCTCCTCCCATGAATCCACTCACTCTCCCTCTTCTCTGCTGCCTCTTCTCTCTGTGCTCCCTTCATCTCCTCTAGCAGTGTCTCTCCTCCCATGAATCCACTCACTCTCCCTCTTCTCTGCTGCCTCTTCTCTCTGTGCTCCCTTCATCTCCTCTAGCAGTGTCTCTCCTCCCATGAATCCACTCACTCGCCCTCTTCTCTGCTGCCTCTTCTCTCTCCCTGCTCCCTTCATCTCCTCTAGCAATGTCTCTCCTCCCATGAACCCACTCACTCTCCCTCTTCTCTGCTGCCTCTTCTCTCTGTGCTCCCTTCATCTCCTCTAGCAATGCCTCTCCTCCCATGAATCCACTCACTCTCCCTCTTCTCTGCTGCCTCTTCTCTCTCCCTGCTCCCTTCATCTCCTCTAGCAATGTCTCTCCTCCCATGAATCCACTCACTCTCCCTCTTCTCTCTCTCTGCTCCCTTCATTCCCTCTAGCAATGTCTCTCCTCCCATGAATCCACTCCCCCTCCCTCTTCTCTGCTGCCTCTTCTCTCTCCCTGCTCCCTTCATCTCCTCTAGCAATGTCTCTCCTCCCATAAATCCATCCACTCCCCCTCTTCTCTCTCCCTGCTCCCTTCTTCTCCTCTAGAAATGTCTCTCCTCCCATGAATCCACTCACTCTCCCTCTTCTCTGCTGCCTCTTCTCTCTCCCTGCTCCCTTCATCTCCTCTAGCAATGTCTCTCCTCCCATGAATCCACTCACTCTCCCTCTTCTCTGCTGCCTCTTCTCTCTCCCTGCTCCCTTCATCTCCTCTAGCAATGTCTCTCCTCCCATGAATCCACTCACTCTCCCTCTTCTCTCTCCCTGCTCCCTTCATCTCCTCTAGCAATGTCTCTCCTCCCATGAATCCATCCACTCCCCCTCTTCTCTCTCCCTGCTCCCTTCATCTCCTCTAGCAATGTCTCTCCTCCCATGAATCCACTCACTCTCCCTCTTCTCTGCTGCCTCTTCTCTCTCCCTGCTCCCTTCGTCTCCTCTAGTAATGTCTCTCCTCCCATGAATCCACTCACTCTCCCTCTTCTCTGCTGCCTCTTCTCTCTCCCTGCTCCCTTCATCTCCTCTAGCAATGTCTCTCCACCCATGAATCCACTCACTCTCCCTCTTCTCTGCTGCCTCTTCTCTCTGTGCTCCCTTCATCTCCTCTAGCAATGTCTCTCCTCCCATGAATCCACTCACTCTCCCTCTTCTCTGCTGCCTCTTCTCTCTCCCTGCTCCCTTCATCTCCTCTAGCAATGTCTCTCCTCCCATGAATCCATTCACTCTCCCTCTTCTCTCTCCCTCTTCTCTCGCCCTGCTCCCTTCATCTCCTCTAGCAATGTCTCTCCTCCCATGAATCCATTCATTTTCCCTCTTCTCTTCTGCCTCTTCTCTCTCCCTGCTCCCTTCATCTCCTCTAGCAATGTCTCTCCTCCCATGAATCCACTCCCTCTCCCTCTTCTCTTTCTCTGCTCCATTCATCTCCTCTAGCAATGTCTCTCCTCCCATGAATCCACACACTCTCCCTCTTTTCTGCTGCCTCTTCTCTCTCCCTGCTCCCTTCATCTCCTCTAGCAATGTCTCTCCTCCCATGAATCCACTCACTCTCCCTCTTCTCTCTCCCTGCTCCGTTCATCTCCTCTAGCAATGTCTCTCCTCCCATGAATCCATCCACTCTCCCTCTTCTCTGCTGCCTCTTCTCTCTCCCTGCTCCCTTCATCTCCTTTAGCAATGTCTCTCCTCCCATGAATCCATTCAATCCCCCTCTTCTCTCTGCTGCCTCTTCTCTCACCCTGCTCCCTTCATCTCCTAGCAATGTCTCTCCTCCCATGAATCCACTCACTCTCCCTCTTCTCTGCTGCCTCTTCTCTCTCCCTGCTCCCTTCATCTCCTCTAGCAATGTCTCTCCTCCCATGAATCCATTCACTCCCCATCTTCTCCGCTGCCTCTTCTCTCTCCCTGCTCCCTTCATCACCTCTAGCAATGTCTGTCCTCCCATGAATCCATCCACTCTCCCTCTTCTCTGCTGCCTCTTCTCTCTCCCTGCTCCCTTCATCTCCTCTAGCAATGTCTCTCCTCCCATGAATCCATTCACTCTCCCTCTTCTCTGCTGCCTCTTCGCTCTGTGCTCCCTTCATCTCCTCTAGCAGTGTCTCTCCTCCCATGAATCCATTCACTCTCCCTCTTCTCTGCTGCCTCTTCTCTCTCCCTGCTCCCTTCATCTCCTCTAGCAATGTCTCTCCTCCCATGAATCCATCCACTCTCCCTCTTCTCTGCTGCCTCTTCTCTCTCCCTGCTCCATTCATCTCCTCTAGCAGTGTCTCTCCTCCCATGAATCCACTTACTCTCCCACTTCTCTGCTGCCTCTTCTCTCTCCCTGCTTCCTTCATCTCCTCTAGCAATGTCTCTCCTCCCATGAATCCACTCACTCCCCCCCTTCTCTGCTGCCTCTTCTCTCTCCCTGCTCCCTTCATCTCCTCTAGCAATGTCTCTCCTCCCATGAATCCACTCACTCTCCCTCTTCTCTGCTGCCTCTTCTCTCTCCCTGCTTCCTTCATCTCCTCTAGCAATGTCTCTCCTCCCATGAATCCACTCACTCCCCCCCTTCTCTGCTGTCTCTTCTCTCTCCCTGCTCCCTTCATCTCCTCTAGCAATGCCTCTCCTCCCATGAATCCATTCACTCTCCCTCTTCTCTGCTGCCTCTTCTCTCTCTCTGCTCCCTTCATCTCCTTTAGCAATGTCTCTCCTCCCATGAATCCACTCACTCTCCCTCTTCTCTCTCCCTGCTCCCTTCATCTCCTCTCGCAGTGTCTCTCCTCCCATGAATCCACTCCCTCTCCCTCTTCTCTGCTGCCTCTTCTCTCTCCCTGCTCCCTTCATCTCCTCTAGCAATGTCTCTCCTCCCATGAATCCACTCACTCTCCCTCTTCTCTCTCCCTGCTCCGTTCATCTCCTCTCGCAGTGTCTCTCCTCCCATGAATCCAGCCACTCTCCCTCTTCTCTGCTGCCTCTTCTCTCTCCCTGCTCCCTTCATCTCCTCTAGCAATGTCTCTCCTCCCATGAATCCACTCACTCTCCCTCTTCTCTGCTGCCTCTTCTCTCTCCCTGCTCCCTCCATCTCCTCTAGCAATGTCTCTCCTCCCATGAATCCACTCACTCTCCCTCTTCTCTGCTGCCTCTTCTCTCTCCCTGCTCCCTTCATTTCCTCTAGCAATGTCTCTCCTCCCATGAATCCACTCACTCGCCCTCTTATCTGCTGCCTCTTCTCTCTCCCTGCTCCCTTCATCTCCTCTAGCAATGTCTCTCCTCCCATGAACCCACTCACTCTCCCTCTTCTCTGCTGCCTCTTCTCTCTGTGCTCCCTTCATCTCCTCTAGCAATGCCTCTCCTCCCATGAATCCACTCACTCTCCCTCTTCTCTGCTGCCTCTTCTCTCTCCCTGCTCCCTTCATCTCCTCTAGCAATGTCTCTCCTCCCATGAATCCACTCACTCTCCCTCTTCTCTCTCCCTGCTCCCTTCATCTCCTCTAGCAGTGTCTCTCCTCCCATGAATCCACTCACTCTCCCTCTTCTCTGCTGCCTCTTCTCTCTCCCTGCTCCCTTCATCTCCTCTAGCAATGTCTCTCCTCCCATGAATCCACTCACTCTCCCTCTTCTCTGCTGCCTCTTCTCTCTCCCTGCTCCCTTCATTTCCTCTAGCAATGTCTCTCCTCCCATGAATCCACTCACTCGCCCTCTTCTCTGCTGCCTCTTCTCTCTCCCTGCTCCCTTCATCTCCTCTAGCAATGTCTCTCCTCCCATGAATCCACTCACTCTCCATCTTCTCTCTCCCTGCTCCCTTCCTCTCCTCTAGCAATGTCTCTCCTCCCATGAATCCACTCACTCTCCCTCTTCTCTGCTGCCTCTTCTCTCTCCCTGCTCCCTTCATCTCCTCTAGCAATGTCTCTCCTCCCATGAATCCACTCGTTTCGAAAACTTTATTCGACAATTAAGTCATAAAAGTGTCATACATCAACCATTTACATCGATACAGGTTAAACCAAAACGTAGTTATCAACATAATTCTTATAAGTAAATGCCATGAATTGCGCTATTCGCCATTTTTCATACACAATGTTGATGCCTATACATCCAAATAGATAGAGACATTTCATATTCACACAACAATGTTTAGTCCACCTCTAGAATAAACTATAAAAACGACTAGATATCCTAGACTAACATTTTGTATATATGAATAAATATATAAATGAACAAGTAAGTAAGTAAATACGGGCGCCTATTCGTTGGGCACTTTAGTATTAATCTGTCTGGACCGTATTATCCAAGCCCACTTTATATATTTTGCCATTGCTATTGCAATTATCGGGCTCGGATCTGTACACAGAATTCTTATGGCCTCCTCATGCCTTTGGAAGCCTATTAGTCAACAGACAGGTAGTACCCATGTTTTGCGTGGGAGCACATAGAGGGGGCAAAAGAACACAAAATGACTCAAAGATTCGATCGTATCCAGACACTTGGGACAATTATCCTGAGACCCTTTAACCCATTTAGATGTAAAAGTGCGAATCGGGAGGGTACCTATTCTAAACTGGAAGTAGAGTTTACGGTCAGTTGGGGCTTCAATCAAGCCCCAGAATGGTTCCTGTCTAGGGTAGGCCTTAATTTCTAGATATCTGGCTGTTAAATGGGATGTACTCCCCTTAGCTATTGATTCTAAACCGATCAATTCCCAATACTTAGCCTTAAGAGTTTCTTTTGAAGGGAACACCGCATTTTGGGGATCATCCCATAGGTTGTTCCATCCCAGTCTATAAAGTAATGATTTTATAGACCTCAGCCAGTCTATCTTATGAAAAAGATCTTTTTCCATAATTTCCTTTAGGCCCATAGCATAATGCTTAAGCTCCTCGGTTGACCAGACCCTGCGCCAATACAGCAGAGGCCGCAAATTGGCTGTGTCTTGTAAGGGTTTCAGACCAAGGTCCCAGAATAGAGGTAACAAGGGAGTACTCTGCGGCACACCAACAACTTTCCGAATAAACTTGCTCTCCATAACGTTCAGACGTTTTGGGTTATTGCCGTACCCCCATAGCTCAGAACCATATAGAGACGAGCTACGAATCTTCATCGAGTATATCTCGAGGAGTGGGCCAATTGGTTGTGTCTGCGAGGTTTTAAATCTTTTTAGAAGGAAACCTGTCTGTTGTTGGAACTTCAATATAGACAAGTCTAATTGACTATTCCAACGCATATTCTTCTGTAGCGTGACTCCCAGATAAGTGAATGCGTCAACCTGCTCTAAAGGTATGCCATTCATAAGGATTACACCATTGAAGGGTTTATAAGACCTACACGGATTAGGACCGTTAAGGACCATAAACTTGGTCTTGGCAACATTTATTTCCAGTCCGCGCAGCAAACAAAACTCTTCAAAGCGCCGGAGGGTAAGCTGCAGGCCACTCGGAGTTTTGGAAATCAGCAAGGTGTCGTCCGCGAACATGAGGACTGGAATGCGATTACCTTCCATGGCCGGGGCATCCGAGGGGACCCGGGAGAGGAACTCAGCCACCCCGTTCACGAAGAGTGAGAACAGTGTCGGTGCCAAAACACAACCCTGCCGAACTCCTCGCTCGACGGGGAAGGACTCCGTAACCTCACCCTGCCGTCCCCACCGTACCCGGGCAAAATTGTCCTCATGCAAACGAACGACCAATGCCAACAACTCCGGTGCCATCCCCAGCCCCTCCAGTACTTGCCATAGTCTGCTGCGCGGGACTAGATCGAATGCCGCCCGCAGGTCAACAAACACTGCATACAGAACCCCTTTTCCTAAGACCACGGTCCTCCAATAGAGGACAATGAACCTGAAAACCTGGTCTATAGTGCTGGTTTTTGGACGGAACCCAGCCTGGAGAGGACTTAAAATGTTATTATCCTCCATCCAGGTCTGGATTCTGCCCAAGACCAGCCGGCCAAAATCTTTTTGCATAGCATCAATCAAACTGACGGGCCTGTAATTGCTGGCCAACGATTTATCCCCTTTTTTGTATATCGGGACAATTTCAGCACCTTTCCAGGATTGGGGAATGGCCATTCCCTGGGCTATAGCATTGGCTAAGTAGGTGATATATAGGCGCCATCTTTGTCTATCGTGCAAAAATACATCGGTCGGGATACAATCCATGCCGGGTGCACGTCCCTGGGTTACCGTGTCAAGCGCCATGTCAACCTCCTCAACACCAAAAACAGGATTATTGTAAAACACCCTCTCCTGGTGAAGCATACTGACCTCCTCAGCGCCTTTTGCATATTGTGGTTTAAAAAATTCGACCCAGGAGCTCTGGGGTACATGATTGTGCGGGCTGACAGTAATTTCACCCCTCTTCCACTTAAATATGTCCCAAAACTTTTTCTGGTTTTTGTCAATACATGCTGTCTTTAAGTCTTGCCACTCGCTCTCTTCCCATTCCTTTTTTGCTTTCCATTGGACCTTCCTATAGGTGTTGCGGGCTTTTTTAATCTTGCTTGGATCTTTTAATTTCAGAGCAAGTCCCAGATCACTACGAGCTAGTTTACAGGAGGCGTTATACCATTCCTCCTGTTTGCTTCTAGTGGCTTTTTTTCCTGAAAAAGATCTACAAAAGCAAGATTTAAGGTTGGTAAATAGTTTTTCATGTATTTTCTCAATTACAGCTGGAGGTTGACTTTTAGTTCCTCCTGCCATTATTGATGTCAACGCATCTTCAACATTAGTCTTGATGCTGTCTAAGAGATCAGGGTGCTCTGCAACTTTATGCCACTTAAGGTGGCGTTCATCATTTGATAAAGCAGCAGCCTGACATGTCATTTCAGGAACTCGATCCATTCTATCTCCCAGACCCAAATCAAAAGTAGCAACTAGTGGGTTGTGGTCACTTTCGATCCGTGACATAACCACCATATCCACTAGAGTATACCACATCTTCAAGTGGACCAGAAGGTAATCTATATTACTTGCCCTGATTCCATTATCATAAGTTTTGCTACATATCCTGTCTGATATGGTTCTGCCGTTTGCTGCCCTCAGTTGGTTACCCAGGCAGAACCCTTTCAAATACAGGGCCGCCTCTGTGCATTTGCTGACTGACTTAATCTCAAGCTGTGGGACGCCCCATCTAAGGTCTTCCTCCTCTGTTAAAAGCGTGTCATGAGGCCCCAGTGGCTCGAAAGTCGTATTAAAATCTCCCGCAACCAATAGGAGCACATCAATGGGGCTGGATTCAACCAAGGTATTTAATGCTAAAACCACCTCCGATCTCTTCCCTCCTGGTAAGCCCCTTGCATACACATTATATATAACAATTTTAAAATTTGGCAGGAAATTCAACCTGATTCCCAAAATGTCATTATTCTGAGTTGGGACAGGTTGAATGTTACACTCCAGACTTTGTTTAATCCAAATAACCAAACCTCCTGCTGGCCGGCCCTTAGCCCTTTTTTCCGCTGGGACAAAAAAATTCAAATAACCCAACATAAACACGGGCTCTAGTGACCATGTCTCCTGAAAAAGACAGATGTCATGCTTGTTAATAAAATCTGACCAGAGGGGAGAAGATAGTTTAGATCCCACGCCCGCCACATTCCAGGATAAAAACATGATATGGCCTGTAGTATTGATACCCCCTTCATCACTTCTTATATTTGACATAGGAGGAGCAACTGACTGCAACATACCTAGAGAGATTACCCACGTTGCTTAACATTTCTTTTTGTGGCACAACTTGTAGGCCTTGTTCCCCAGCCCCAGTAGTATTTATTAGAGCAGAAAGCTCAATTTCACCTCTGTTGCTACTTATTATACCCTCCATTGTCTCTCGAGCTACAGATGGCTTTTCATGATTGAAATACCCTCTTCCATCTTTCAGTCAATCACAGTCCGCTATCCCGGATAACACATCAAATCTATTAATGGACCTTATGTCCTCCAAAGAACATCCATTTGTCTGAGGTCCCCCATGTGTTACCCCTCCTAGGGGCTGAGATGGATGAGCGTAAAAATAAGACAGTGGCATTGTGCAAATTAAAGATGAAGAATCATCCTGGGGCCAAGAGCAGATATATTCCACACAACGCCTGTCCCTGAAATTAATGATGATGCAATCCCCCTTTATCATCTTAGGTCTCCTGCCCACCCAATTTACTCTTCTAGCGTACAAAATTTCAGCACACATATGGGCCGGCAATGGACGCTTAACATTGAGCCAAAATGTACATTTGTTCTTTAGGTCCCTATAGGATTCCCTTGCTCCTTTAGCCAATGGTGGAACCCCTGTTAGGACCACCACATAGGGGGCTGCTTCGGGGGTAGATGTATGTCAATTAAGCCTGATGAAGCCTGCGCTAGAGGCTGTACAGGTGTCGGTTGCTTAACACTTCTAGCCCTACCTATCCCGGGACTATTTGATACAACACGTTGAGGAAGATGTTCAGCTCTTGGTTGATTGTCAGCGACAGAAGTGGCTTGGGGCACCTTCGAGATAGGGGGATTATCTTTCACAATACCACTTATTGGATTATCAGTGGTAGTTTTAATCTCAGAGCATTGGCCTACCCCACGAGGACATTCCTTTTGCAGACCCGCACCCTCTCTACCTCCCCGTGACTGAGCCGAGGCAAGTGAAAGTTCCATACATACAAGCCTACTTTCGATGGAGCCTAGCCTTTCATAAATTGGATCACATAAATTCTTTACAATACTTTCCAATTTTTTCCAAAACATTACGTCTGTATCTTCCGTAGTTTGTATCCCCAGTGATAATGATGAGTTTGTCCTCGCCTCAGCAGTTGTGGGTTTTGGGCCTGGAACTATGTCCTTCCTTAAACCAGAAACAAAGTCAGGTTTAGCATTTTTCCCAGCTGCAGACTGTTGGTTTCCCCTACGTTTTTTTTTCAAGGTTTGGGCTAGTTGTTGATGGACAGGAGCCGTTTTCCCTTTACTAGCAGAGCGGGTCTTTATGCTTGGTAGAGGTTTAGGGATTGGGGCCATTTTGTCAATATTCGAGATATCTTCAATTTCACCCGGTTTTTTTGGGGAGCGTGTCGTTATTTCGCCAGAGCGCTCCTCCATCAGAGAAGTTATTGAACCCTGAGAGTTCGACATAACAGACTGGCGACACGGTGGTGATCTTACATTGGCCATGTTTCCCAGTGAAGACCTCTTGTCACAAAGGATATCTAGAGATAATCTTTTTTCAGTTAGTTCTATGTCCTTGGCAAGCACTGATTGTACTCGCACTAAGAAGTTATCTAGAGTTCCCAATAGAGCTCCCCCGGGCGATTCCATAATGGGTCCATCCTTTATGGCAAATTTATCCATTACTAGGTATTGTTAGCAACCTCAATTAACAGATATCTCTAAGATACAAACTAGGTACTTGGGCTTACCCTCGATAGTTTGATGACCTTGATCTGTAGTTGTTAGAGGAAGGTCCCGTTCCGTTCTCTGACGATCTCGGACGGGCTCAGACGGGCCCGCCCTTGGCCCGGGCTTCGCCCGGCGCGCGCCCGCGCGCGTCCCGCGAAGCGGGGGCCGTGAGGAGTCTTATAGCGTCAGGGCGGGAGGACGGGAAGAGGACACAGCTGGTTGCAGTTATGGGGCTGCTGGTCCTCGCAGTCCCGTATTAGATTCCCTCAGGCAGCAGTCACCAGTGGTTGATTAAACAACACCTCCGTTGGCAGCACTCGTGAAGGTAAAATGAGCAAGTTAAAAAGGCACGCTAAGGCTCCAGCCACGAACGGCTCCCGCGAAGCGGGGGCCGTGAGGAGTCTTATAGCGTCAGGGCGGGAGGACGGGAAGAGGACACAGCTGGTTGCAGTTACGGGGCTGCTGGTCCTCGCAGTCCCGTATTAGATTCCCTCAGGCAGCAGTCACCAGTGGTTGATTAAACAACACCTCCATTGGCAGCACTCGTGAAGGTAAAATGAGCAAGTTAAAAAGGCACGCTAAGGCTCCAGCCACGAACGGCTCCCGCGAAGCGGGGGCCGTGAGGAGTCTTATAGCGTCAGGGCGGGAGGACGGGAAGAGGACACAGCAGGTTGCAATTACGGGGCTGCTGGTCCTCGCAGTCCCGTATTAGATTCCCTCAGGCAGCAGTCACCAGTGGTTGATTAAACAACACCTCCGTTGGCAGCACTCGTGAAGGTAAAATGAGCAAGTTAAAGTTAAAAAGGCACGCTAAGGCTCCAGCAACGAACAGCTCCCGCGAAGCGGGGGCCGTGAGGAGTCTTATAGCGTCAGGGCGGGAGGACGGGAAGAGGACACAGCTGGTTGCAGTTACGGGGCTGCTGGTCCTCGCAGTCCCGTATTAGATTCCCTCAGGCAGCAGTCACCAGTGGTTGATTAAACAACACCTCCGTTGGCAGCATGAATCCACTCACTCTCCCTCTTCTTTCTCTCTGCTCCCTTCATTCCCTCTAGCAATGTCTCTCCTCCCATAAATCCACCCCCTCTCCCTCTTCTCTGCTGCCTCTTCTCTCTCCCTGCTCCCTTCATCTCCTCTAGCAATGTCTCTCCTCACATGAATCCACTCACTCTCCCTCTTCTCTGCTGCCTCTTCTCTCTCCCTGCTCCCTTCATCTCCTCTAGCAATGTCTCTCCTCCCATGAATCCACTCACTCTCCCTCTTCTCTCTCCCTGCTCCGTTCATCTCCTCTAGCAATGTCTCTCCTCCCATGAATCCATCCACTCTCCCTCTTCTCTGCTGCCTCTTCTCTCTCCCTGCTCCCTTCATCTCCTCTAGCAATGTCTCTCCTCCCATGAATCCATTCACTCCCCATCTTCTCTGCTGCCTCTTCTCTCTCCCTGCTCCCTTCATCTCCTCTAGCAATGTCTCTCCTCCCATGAATCCATTCACTCTCCCTCTTCTCTCTGCTGCCTCTTCTCTCACCCTGCTCCCTTCATCTCCTCTAGCAATGTCTCTCCTCCCATGAATCCATTCACTCCCCATCTTCTCTGCTGCCTCTTCTCTCTCCCTGCTCCCTTTATCTCCTCTAGCAATGTCTCTCCTCCCATGAATCCACTCACTCTCCCTCTTCTCTGCTGCCTCTTCTCTCTCCCTGCTCCATTCATCTCCTCTAGCAGTGTCTCTCCTCCCATGAATCCACTTACTCTCCCACTTCTCTGCTGCCTCTTCTCTCTCCCTGCTCCCTTCATCTCCTCTAGCAATGTCTCTCCTCCCATGAATCCACTCACTCTCCCTGTTCTCTCTCCCTGCTCCCTTCATCTCCTTTAGCAATGTCTCTCCTCCCATGAATCCACTCACTCTCCATCTTCTCTCTCCCTGCTCCCTTCCTCTCCTCTAGCAATGTCTCTCCTCCCATGAATCCACTCACCCTCCCTCTTCTCTGCTGCCTCTTCTCTCTCCCTGCTCCCTTCATCTCCTCTAGCAGTGTCTCTCCTCCCATGAATCCACTCACTCTCCCTCTTCTCTGCTGCCTCTTCTCTCTCCCTGCTCCCTTCATCTCCTCTAGCAATGTCTCTCCTCCCATGAATCCATTCACTCCCCATCTTCTCTGCTGCCTCTTCTCTCTCCCTGCTCCCTTCATCTCCTCTAGCAATGTCTCTCCTCCCATGAATCCACTCACTCTCCCTCTTCTCTGCTGCCTCTTCTCTCTCCCTGCTCCCTTCATCTCCTCTAGCAATGTCTCTCCTCCCATGAATCCACTCACTCTCCCTGTTCTCTCTCCCTGCTCCCTTCATCTCCTTTAGCAATGTCTCTCCTCCCATGAATCCACTCACTCTCCATCTTCTCTCTCCCTGCTCCCTTCCTCTCCTCTAGCAATGTCTCTCCTCCCATGAATCCACTCACCCTCCCTCTTCTCTGCTGCCTCTTCTCTCTCCCTGCTCCCTTCATCTCCTCTAGCAGTGTCTCTCCTCCCATGAATCCACTCACTCTCCCTCTTCTCTGCTGCCTCTTCTCTCTCCCTGCTCCCTTCATCTCCTCTAGCAATGTCTCTCCTCCCATGAATCCACTCACTCTCCCTCTTCTCTGCTGCCTCTTCTCTCTCCCTGCTCCCTTCATCTCCTCTAGCAATGTCTTTCCTCCCATGAATCCATCCACTCTCCCTCTTCTCTCTCCCTGGTCGCTTTAACTCATGCTTCCTCTTACCTCCTGCTGCTTTTCTCTCTCTTGCTTGAAACCTCCCCTTGCCTGCTGCAATGCACTTGGGGAGGTGGGGCAGTGACAAAGGTAACAGGAGCGCCCTGGTCTTTCAAAAGCGGCTTCTAACAGCTCCAGGCCATTGGAAAATACCTGGTGCAATAGAAGGCCTGCCTGGTCCTGAACTTTCCTGTGGATGGACAAACCACACAAGCTTGCTTTTGAGTTCATACTATAGATTCTGTTTTAGAGAAACAAGATGCAGCTTACACTTTGCCTTATGTGTACACATTAGCAATTTCCAGCTTCTGAAACAATACATGAAGTTAATGAGAACTACCCCCCCCCCCCTGGTTTATCTCTAATACCCCATCCCCTCTTCCATTTTATAGAGGTGTTCTTTTTAAATGTTTTTTAACTTTTCAATTTGCCTTTTACTCTAACGAAAACCATCCACCCTGGCACACTTGCCTCACTGTTGCCAATCACCTCCATTCCTTCTATCGCTCCTTTCCAGCTTCCTAGATCTATCTCACACCTCCTTCCTTTCTCGTGAGCCTTTCTCCTCCCATTAGAAAAACCACCCTCTGTGGTTGTTCTCTCTGTGCCCCCCAAACATGATCTCACTCTCTTCACCTATACTGCCTCTGCTACTATTAATTTCCCGGTGCCAGCCATGTGCATCCTGCTTTGCCCAATGTACACAGGCAGTATATAAACAGTTGCTTTGTGTTCTAGCCCCCTCATGATCCTTTAATGCACCCCTAAATTTCAATGTCAACCCCATTCCTGGGCCACAGGTCATTCTGCACACTCCCTTACCTATGTGAACAAAAGTTGTGCCCACTCCACACCTGTGCCTGTTTGAAAATATGGTTTGCACGACCCTCACATCATCCGCCCAGTGTACCATTGTACAATCATTGCAGGCCCATCAGCTGGCCACATCCTTTACCCAGGTGGTGTGTTATATTCTCCAAACTAATTAAAATATATATTACATGTACAATTCATAAGATGCATTGGAACACTGGCTGCTCCCTAGCAACCTGTCTTCTCTGAGGCTGTTCTGGAATGTAAAGGGCAGAGGGAGAGCAGTTGCAGTGGAAAGAGGCTGGTGTTTCCAGGGGTCGTTCCTGATATCTCAATAAACCATTTTTCAATCTCCTGATGTGTCCTGTCTCTTCAAAATGGAATAGTTTCCCCTTGGTCACGTTTATAACTACGTAAAATCAAAGAACGTGTATCACTTGCCCCAATCCCACCCCCTTGTCTTTGGCAGTGCGTGACCAGCCCTCTGTGCCTCCCATGCATTGCTCACTGTTCTGTATCTCCCTATATACTGCGGAGTGGCCACATATCCATATTTCAATGTTCCTTTTCTCTCTGAATGCCTCCCTGAGTGACAGGACCAGATTTTAGACAGCGGCCAACATACCCCTCATGGCCTGGTAAGGTCACATATCCTTTGAAATATTACAAACTCCATCGTCTTCGTTTCCTCCGTTTCCGAGCCTCATGCCCGTTTCCAAGCCTCTGACGCTGGCCTCGTCTAAAGCCAGTGCTTGCCGAAACTGTGTGAGCAGCACCTCAGCATCCTCAGTACCTGCCTACCCAGCATCCCTGAAATTGTCAGACACTCCTAACGTACCTTGAGTCCACCCATCACCAGGTCCCATCAGCTTTCGGTCGTCCTCCTGCAGCTGGTTTCACGCCTCCCCTACCTTTGTCACCGGTGCCCCACCCAGCATTAAATTCTCTACTCCAGAACTGGTGTTTGCCCACAGTGCACTTGTATTTCCATTCTCAAGGGTTTTACACGCTTTCAGATTTAGCGTTTTTGTAGCTTTCTACACATCTCTTGAAATAAACCGAGATTGCTTGTATGCATTTACATGTGTTCTGTTTTATCCGTCCCCAAAGGTATTTCAGAATATTACGCAAAAGGCACATCATAGGGTTCATTCATGTGAGTAACCGAGACAAGCCTCTTTTGTATTTTACATATATATATATATATATATATATATATATATATTCACTGAAAAAAACATAGGTTTCAGGCACGTTATAGTTAGGAATTTGCATTTTCAAAAAAACCTTAGAAATTCACTGAAAAAACCATAGGTTTCAGGGGCGTACAAAACCATTGAAGTCCCCGTTATAGTTAGTTCAGCTAACTATAACGCGCGCGCCCGCAATGCACTGCTGATGACGTCACATATGACATCACTCATGACATGGTCAGTGACATCACTCATGACATCACTGATGACATCTCAAATGACATCACTGATGACATCATCCTTGTGATGAGAGGGTCTTATTTGCATCAAAATTATGGTTAGTGCTCTAAAAAACTAAAATGAGGACATATTTTCTGAGTTTTCAAATAGCGACAAAGAACTGAGGATGTTACTGTTGGCAGCCATCTTGGGACCAATATACATGATAGCACCTCATTAAAAAGCATTGCAGTTAATAGAAGGTTTTAAGACTTTTGTTACATTATAAATCATTTGTTGATGGTACCACACTCATTTTAGGGATTGTGGTGTGTTCTAAGGTGATTTTACCATGTGAAAAAGCCTTCTGCTGGGATATCTTGAATCATGTTTGAGAGAAAACTATTTTCTCATGCTTTTCCCACAGAGGATTGGAAGGTGATCTATAAGCTAAACTGAGAGCATATTTTCTGTAAATTCACATTATCTTTCTCAGTCATGTGAGAATGAAGTCTGACATTCTCAGTAAAACATGTACATCTAACAAGGGCAGAGACTGTCAGTTGATTCCTTTGTGTTCTACTGCAGCTTCCCAGAGTGTTCTAAAGAACAACTAGAGCGTTAACAGTTCAACGTATGACAAACATATGGAACACCTGAAGCCATCTTGATTGGAATAAAGTGGTAACTCTTAAAACATTTAAGTTAAAAAGGAACAAAATGAGGAGTTCATTTTGCCATAGAAAGTTGATGGAACCAAAGTAAAAAACTGAAAGTATTTCCTACTGAGGAGACTGTAGTAAATGAGGAAATTAGGAAACTTCATAACAAATAAGTCTCCCAAGATGGCCACCAGACACAAAAGAGCCCAAATGTAGCTGATGCTCAATGCTTTTTATCACCATTTTTATATTGAACATTTAAAAATTGAAAACTCCTGTTTCCATAATTGGATTTTTGTTGTTTTGGTGAAATGTAATTTATTAAAATTACTCTATTAATCTAAATTGACATTGAATTTTTCCTTTATTGTGTTTTGACTTTATTACTGTTTGGATACTTCACACACTGCCTCTAATTTAAGCCTGTCTGCTCTGTGCCATAGCTTCTAGGGGGTGGAGCTCTTGTTAATTTAGTGGCTTTACTGATTCACCCTAACAAGGATTGTGGTTATTTCTAGAGGTAGGTACTTATCACTCCCAAGTTATACCCCAATCTCTAACAATGGTTTTACCTAAAAAGACCAATTTCTATTTTAATTGTAATTGTGGTACAATTTCAATTCCTATTGCTTCAACCCAGTTGTGGAGACAAAACAACAGGAGCTTTAATGAGAATTAGCAAATGTATTTTAATGTTAAACAGGTTTCAGCAGCGGTTAAAAGCAGTTTATGCTCATACATGCATACGTGGTAATTATTGTTTCCATTGTTGCTGAGACGCTAAAGACTTCGCGCCAGAGGACTTTTCTTTGCATTTGGTGTTCTCGTCAGCATCTACCTTTAATCGTTGGGCCCCCGGATTGACCTCCATGCCCCTGTTGCTCTTGGGGTGAACTTTGCGCTGCTGGTTGTTGCTGCTAATCCCCGCTAATCCCTAGTGGGACTCCCAGTCCCAGGGTACACCGCAGCACCCGCACCGACAACAGCTGCTGCTGGGGGAGGCGTGGTCATCGCGCTATAAGGGCCTTCAGCGCCCGTCCGCGACTGACCATGACTGGACTGGGCCACCCCTTTAAGAATTGAATCAAATTGTACTACAGTGGCAAGCATTCGTTGTAGATGTGACTCAATAAGGAACTATACTACTAACCATTGTTAATTATTGTAATTGTATCCTCGTTTGTTCTTGGGAATAAATATATTGAGTTAAGTAAAAGGAAGAACGGAAAAATGAGCAAGCGAAACGGTGCTGCCGGCACCCTTGATGCCTATATCAATAGAGCAGAATCTCTTTTAGTACACGAAATCGAGCTGGCAGAGAGACGGTTGTCACTCGATCCGGCTAGGCTACCTACTTATAGACAAGTTTGTTCACCAAATCCCGTTGATAGGTTGCAACCACACCTAACCAGTCCAACACCAACTGCTCCTAGCAAGTTAATAGTTTCTGTTGCATCACCTACTCTGGGTTCTCCTACGATATCTAATTTAGTTGATTCAAGTAAGCTAGGAATAACCTCGAGATTACGAACTTCGAAACAAGTGGGAATTTTAAAAGCGAAAGCTAAACAGCCTCAAAAGAATAGTAAAAGTGGTTCTAAGAAAACTTCCACCAAAGAAAAAAAAACAGGTGGGTTAGTTACTTTGCCCAATGAAACTACTCATTCACATGAACAAGAGGGAACTACATGTAATGCAGTTGGTACTCAAACCGAGTCTGATTCTATTCCATCTTTTGTTTTATCTGGTGGGGGCATCGACCAGGTGGAGCGAATAGCTTTATCAGACTTTGAGGCTGCATTTGGCCGAATGTTATCCCAGATTGTCGAACGTATGGATACAAAATTTAGTACTGTGGACAAAAAATTGAAGCAGTTAAACTCGGCAATAGAACAATCAAACGTACTAAGTGAGGATCTTAAAATTACACTTAAGGAAGGAGCGCAGAAAATAACGATCCACCTACATACACCCAATGTAGAACAAAGGGCACATGTAGTGGGCAAATTGAAGAAACACCTTTGACTGAAAAGTTGAACAGGGATGGAATCATAAAGGGCAGGATAGAGGCAGTGCATCCTAGTGACGAAGGTTCCAATGTTAGATTGTGCGTTCAGGTGGCCACAAACCCCCTGGAAATGATTAGAGGTCCAGAGATATTGCACAGCTCTAAAGGAACTGATCCCACTCCCAACACAGATATTCTATGTCTACCCCCAGCTGCATGTCCGTATGTCTTGGTCTTAGCTGGGGTCCCCACTCTTTAGAGAGAACAGAAAGAGTCATGGCTTAACCTTAAAAATAAAACTGTTGATTGGTTAACCAAGTTTAAAAACTTTAAGCCACAAAATATGAATGATATTTTGATGGTTCGCAGGGTAGGGTGGGTAGGTAACTCCTTATAGAATATAGGAGGGGATTGTATAGTCATAAATTTCAGACGGCCGCATATGGTCCGTAGCTTGTTGAGAGTCCAGGAGGAGATGTTCCTCCAGAATTCTTGTATCCACGCTTTACCTTTGGGATACTTTTATAAACCACTATTTGGGAGGCTTGGAAATGATATTGATGGCATTCGTTCAACCTGGAATAGATACCAGGAATTATCATCTTTAGAAGCTGTAGATTGACAGCAAATGATAGAACCTCATGGGACGTAAGGAAGGAAAAGGTAACAGTGAACCAGGACACTACTGGTAGGAAAAAGGGACCAGGGGTTTATCAAAATTGGATATATGAAGTAGGTCTACAAGAAGGAGGTTCACAAGAGTATAACAAGCAAGAAGGGGGGAGAATTTCATCTATCCCCCTGCCAATTACATTTGACCGCTTAGATGATGCTACAAGTATCAGTGATGCTAGTAGCATCAATAATAATATGATAGACGCGTCCCAACTTGCTGGTACAATAGATAAGTCATCAAAGCTATGTTTCATTTCATGGAACGTAGCAGGGCTCAATCGGAATCTTGGAGATTCCGATTGGCATGAGTACATCGAACAGAGCGACATCTGTCTCCTACAAGAGACTTGGGTGCTAGTAACCCCACATAGAGTTGGTTATAAGACATTTAGTGTGGATGCAATTCCATCGGCAAGAGGGAGGCCATCTGTGGGCCTCGTGATATGGATAAGGGTAACCTTAGCAATTGAAATAACTCAATTGAGTATAATATCTCAAAATATTATTGGTGTGAGAATTACTACCAAGGTTGGAAGAGTATTATATCTATTCACCCTCTATAACAGACCCAGCCTAGCCTCCAAGGAATCATTGACCATAGATCACTTGGATTCCATTTTAAACTCGTTAGAGACAAAGGCAAGTGTATTAATAGGTGGGGATCTAAATTGCAACTTCGAGCCAGTGATAGGGCTCGGTAACATTCTTGAGGATGAAGATATGGCCAATAACATCCCCGTGTTAGAAAGCTCCAGCGCAGTTTCATGCACCGTGGCAGTAGTGCAAATTATGAAACTAGTTGTGGGGCATGGATTAAGAGCCTGCAATGGGCGTTTACCTTCGGGCAAGCCAAAAGCGCACACATTCTGCAGAGGTAACTCACGGAGTAATATTGATTATATACTGATATCACTGGAACTTTGGTCTCATGCAATTGATTTAAAAATTGACCCAAGAATAGAGAGTGATCATCGCCATCTTCAACTATCATTATCTAACCAGCTTTTTCCCTTTTTTCCTCAAAGTAGCGAGGATAGTAACATCATTTCTGATGACCTTCTAGTAAGTAACAACCGTCGCTCTTTGAAGTGGCCACATATCTTGGGGAATATTGATGCCCTGGCAAATATTTATAATATATTTGCAGACACTTTTGAACTCCATATAGATTCAATAATAGAGAAGGACCATTTTTTGGAACTGCATAAAGATCTTTTGGTAGCATTGATACCGATTGTGACAAACATTCCAAGGAAAAAGAAAGGAGGAAACATAAGCCATAATAAAGAGGTGAATCCATGGTATGATAAGGGCTGTCGTGATGTAAAAACTGAATTGATAACTGCAATAAAAAATGGAAATACAATTAGCATTAAGGAGATCAGGACTAAATATAAGAAAACACTTGACAACGCAAAAAAAATTGGGACGATGACATTTGGTCTGATCTACTCAATGCAGCAAAAACCAAGGACCAGTTGGGCTTTTGGAGGCTTGTAGCTAAAGGGGACAAGATGGGGAAGGATATTAAAGATACATATCTTGATGCAGATACATGGGTCGACCATTTTACAAGGCTGTATGCGGTACCAGGAAATAGTATTCCACATCCTAATGATGGACTGGTAGCCAATACAAACGATTTTAAAATAGTTTTTACTTTAGAAGAAACAATACAGGCAATTAGTGCAGTCAAACCAGGGAAAGCCCCCAGACCTGATAAAATTCCGGGTAATTTATTGAAGCACGACACTAGCGTCTGGGGACCATACATCGATCATCTATGTAACGCCATAGCTTCGGGTGCTTCAATCCCAGAAACCTGGAAAGGGGCTGAAATTATCACAATTTTTAAAAAAGGGAATCGATATGACCCAGCAAACTATCGCCCAATTAGTTTAATAGATATTTTACAGAAAATCTTTGCTAGGCATATTTTAAATCGATTAAATACTTTGATTGAGGAAAATGACGTTTTTACTAAATTCCAGGCAGGGTTTAGATCAAAACTTAGCACAACGGACCAGGTTTTCAGGTTCATGTGCTTGTGTTGGAAATATGTAAAAACTAAGAAAAGGACATCTTTAAGTTGCCTTCGTAGACTTAAAGGCAGCGTTTGACCTTATTCCACGTACCTTATTATGGGATACATTGAGACGCCAAGGGGTGCCTGGTGACTTACTTGAGCAGATAATAAGGTTACATGAAGACAATTATCCAAAGTAAGGTGGGGTCCGATGGGCAAACTTACAGAAGCAATCCCTATAAGAAGAGGTGTACGCCAAGGTTGCGTACTGGCACCAACTTTATTCTTATTGTTCGTAAATGATATACCCAATTTTCTGAATGGTGGTATGAATGATGCACCAATATTGGGGGGGGGGGAACTGGTGCCAGCTCTCTTATTCGCTGACGACACCATATTAATATCACAGACACCCAGAGGATTGCAAAGCCTAATAGACTCCTTTTACACCTACTGCAATGCGAAAGGTTTACAAATTAACACTAGTAAAACCAAATACATGGCCATAAATCCTCATAAAACCTTTAGGAAAAACATAGTTTTGAATGGTCAAAAATTGGAGTATGTACAGAGTTTTAGTTATTTGGGTATATCCCTGGATACAAAGCTGTCATGGAAATTACAAATGGAAAAAAGTAAGCTAGCTCTGCTGCAAAATTCCTTACTTATAATGAAAAAGCATAGGAATAGTTTTTGTAAGGCAGTTTCTCCAGCACTGGAGGTGTTTAAATAAAAAAGCACAAACAGCAGTATTGTACGGGGCTGAAATATGGGGACCCCACTGTAAAAGGATCTTTGAGGTGGGGGAAAATACATTTTATAGAATGCTCCTAAGTCTCCCTGTACGTACACCATTAACTCCAATTATTCTGGACCTGAATGTAAAACGAACTGACCATTATGCACTTTTAAGACCCCTTACATTTTGGGTAAGGCTATGGTCAACCCCAGAATTAATCCATTACAAGTCTGGTTTAGAGGAGATTATGGAGTCGGACCAGAATAGATGTATTTTGTGGTTTAGACACGTTTTTATATGGATTAGAAAGTTGGGCCTGTCCCAGCTTTGGGACGATCCAACAGCACTATCTTCGGGTTCTAAGAAACTGCTAAAATCTACTTTCTAGGCATACATTCAAAGTAGTGTGTCACATGGCCCATCTAACGGATCGCTAACGACTAGATTTCTTCTGTTTAAGGACACAGCTAATTTTGAGTCTTTTCTTGATGAAGTGCGTCCTCAACTTGCAAAAACCTTATATATGAAATTTAGATACGGTGTATTGAATATAAATGCAACTACATCTCGTTGGGCTGCTAATTATGATGGAACTGACAATGATTTGTGCACTTTATGCCCAGATAAAGTTAAAGAAAATGATTTGCATGTTTTACTCTTTTGTCCTGCATATGTTAAGCCTCGGAAAAAATTGATTATACCCATATGTAAAAACCTAGGAAAACCTAGGAACACGATCTAGCAAAGAAGCAGAAAGAATACTAAAGACCAACACAGCTCAAGTAATTGTTTTCGGTATAAGTAAATTCTTACTAGCTGTAAGCTTCGTAAGGGCTAAAGCAGGACTAAAGTTATAGTGAACCTGATTAAGCACCTTGGGGAAATCATTGATGAATTTACTTTGCGTATGCTGAGGGGAATCATGGAGTTTTATTACTGCAATAAGGTATTAATTTGGAATAATTATTGAATTGTGTTTTCTTTTTCTTTATCTAACACATGGAAGAACAATCAAATGGACGATGTAATAGGGCTTGCCAATACATCATATCCTCATTTTTTAAAACTTTTGATGCCTTTTTAATATATTTAAAATCATATTTATATTCTTAATAATAGGGCGTTAGGCTATTACAAGCCTCTTTCCTTTTATATTTTTATCATATTTAATTGAAATGGTATTAATGCACTACTTGTATTATGTGTCGTATGTACTGTTGTATCATTTATGGTTTAAAGGAATCGAAATAAAGATATTCTGATTCTGATTCTGATTATATTTCATAGATACAAAATGTCAAATGTCCCTTTCAGTCCTATTCTGACAAAACAGACATGGCGTTACACTCTATGCAAATGGAGAACTCTGTAAGAAACTGGGGTATTGGTTGAGGGGGTGGAAGCCCCACTCAGGCAATATCCAGAATTCTTCTCAGGATGAGCCACAAAGGTCACTAAATTAGCCTGTGCTTAACCTTCTGGTAGCTTGGTACAGGCTTCACTTAGGGGCAATGTGTAAAGTATTTATGAGGCACACAAACAGTAATAAAATGAAAACAAACCCAAGACAAATCCAAAACTAATTTATAACAAGAGTACATTTTAATAAATAAAATGATAACAGAACAAATGCATTTGCAAACCTCTACCTGCTCCCAATCTGAAGTTAGTGCTTATTAATTGTAATAAGTGTTAGTCAAGGGGAGATAGGCCTTACAATAGTGTAAAGTGACATTAGGAGTTTTTTCACTGCTACGCAATATAAAACTGAAGTACACATGTCCTGCTTTTCAAATACAATGCACCTTGACCTCGAACTCACGCATGACTTATAAGTATTAAAAAGGAAGATTTATGCCTGTCAAAAGGTTAATTAGCCAGGTTGAAATGGCAGTTTAAAACTGCACTGCAGTGGCAGGTTTGAGAACTTTCTAGTCGTCATTTCAATATATCGAAAAGTAATAAGATAGATTACCCCACACAATGTTATTCTCTATGTGATTGAGGTTTAGGTCTGTCTGTGTGCGTAATGTTGTCAGTACACAGAACATGACAGTAAGAAGTCAGGTTATTGGTTGAGGGGGATAGAAGTCCCGCTCAGGCAAAAACACATTCGTTTTCAGGGTGACCAACAAAAGTCACTAAATTAACCTGTGCTTAACCCTCTGGTAATTTGGCACAAAGTCGTTTGGCTGAACTGAGAGGCAAAGTATAAATCATGTATGCAGCACACAACAATAATAAAGTGAAAGCACAACTCAAGAAAAATCATTAGCAACAGTTTAGAGAAATGGAGGAGATTCTAATAAATAAAATTATACCAGAACGACAAAATCCAATCAGTAGAACAATAGATATTTAATTTTAAAGGTTTTGGTAATGATGGCGCCTAAAAACAAAAAGCGCCATCATATCTGGTTACGCTGGACCACAACAGAGTTACAAGTTCAGGACAAATCCTATAGAATGCAGATCAGGCACTGGACCCGATTTGGCCTGCTGAGAGTTGTACCTTATGTCCTTGGTGCAAGATCTGCTCAGCATTGCTTTACAAGGCTTTGCGTTTCTCTGCGTCAGTTTCGATGAAGCTTTCAGCTGTGCGGTGAGGTCTATGGGGATTTGCGATGCTTTACGCTGTATTTAATGGAACTTTCAGTTAGGCATGGAAGAGTTCTCTTTGATGTCACCCAATCATCCAGGACCAGGGGGGCACCTCTTGGGGATCAGGACTCTCTCCAGCAGAGGCCAGCAGGAAGACTCTGGCTCAGTTGCAGGTCGAGGCATAACCAGGTATAGCAGGTAAGCTAGTCAGTTGCAGGGAGGCCTCTGAAGCTTGTGTGTCCCTGTAGCTCACACAGGAGGTCAGACAAATGGCCCTTGGAGTCACTATGGGTAGGCTGGATAGAAGCAAGCATGTTCAATATTCCTTCTCAGGCAGTCATTCAAGCAGCAGGGTAGCCCTCTAGCAGCAGTACCATCCTCCTTCTGTAACTTTCACAGGTCTAGGAGTGTTCTGAAGAGTAGTTTCTGGATATTTATACCCGGTGCCAGCCTTTGTGTGTGGGAAGACACCCTGTTCTACTGCCACATCTGGTACTGGAAAGTTCTTTCCTTCCCTTGTCAAGGCTCCAAACTTTCTAGGGGTAACAAAATAGCAGGCAGACCCCATGCCAGATTCTGTTGCGTGTGCAGGAGGCCAAGCCCTTTGCAGTGTAAGTGAACCTGGTTATACCTCTTTCCCCAGTTGTCCTGTCAAGATGGCCCTTTCCCAGCTACACCCACGTCCAATTGCTCACTGTCTGGGCCCACAACACATTCTTAATGGGGGAGCAATTAATAGGCCCAGATAACTGGAAACTCCTAGAAGGCATCAGAAACCTTTGAGCAGGAAAATGCCAACTTTCTAAAAGTAACAAAGAATATGGGAGGAGAAGTCCTGTAAACCCAGTTGAGACCTGGGTAAATGTGGTAACAGGCAACAAAGTCTCAACAAGTAATAGTTTAAAGACAACTACTAGAATGTAAAATGAATTACAAGAGGAAGCCAAGAAAAGAAGGAAAAAGCCCCAAAGTTGAATATCCCGGTCTTTATTTAGTGGTTACGAAGAAAAAATTAATGCCAGACAGCCGTATTACATTTCATTATATGCAAATGTAATCCTAAACATAAGTGCGCACAAAGTGCTTGTGGTAGTGTGAACAGCGCAAAGTAAATGTAAATGGATACTTGTATAGCGCACTACTCACCCGCAAGGGTCTCAAGGCGCTTGTACGAATACCACTGTGGAACCCATCCTGGCTTTCCCTGTGAGGCGTCCACTCCTGGGCACCCCCAAGGTGGAGGCCAGGCATCCTTAGCGTTGTGGGGGCCGTTGTGGAGATTAAGCAAGCTATTGCCCAGAGTTGCAGAGTGGCACTCCATGATTGGAATGGCACAGAGGCGAGAATTATCAGGTCCGTGGAATTTTTGAGCCCAAGACCCGCCGAGGCGGCGAATTGAACCCTGGTCCTGGGCTAGACCTCTGCATCAGGGTCTGCCGTTCTAATCATTGAGCCACACTTCTCCACAAAAGTGAGACACATGATACAGTGAAGAAACAAGCGCAGGTTAAAATTGGTACATACAGGAACCCTATATTGAAGAATTGATTGGAAACATGTCCAGGCCCAGGAAGCAGTAGTTCTGCTGAATTCTGTCGACGGCGTATTGACCTGTGTTGTTTCAGGTCATCATCAGGACAATATCACATGGGTTCGTTTTAGAAATAGCTGTATGAGATAAAGGGAGGGAAAAAGAAAAAAAAGGTAAAAGCATAGGTGAGATCAGAGGTGAAGAAGAATAAGTGATAGGGAAAGTAACTACCTGAAATGTAGTCTTGGAGGCCTGTAAGGGGAAAAGAAAACACAAGGGGGGTTAAGGAGATACTCCAGAGGCCTGGTGAGTATGTGTCTGGATGTGCCAAAGGTGTAAGAGGGTCAACAACTTACACGATAATGGTGTCAATTTTTAGAGAGTGCCAAGGCAGTGGAAGGAATAGGTATGGAGGAGTACAAGTGGTAAAAATGGCCATTATCAGTGTATTGGAGTAGGGGATTCCTTCCAGTGGGCTCCTTTCCAGCGAGAAAAGAATAATGAAGTAAATTCGGGGCGAGTTGTAGGGGGAGAACCAATCAGACTGACATCACGGTACTAAAACCAAGAGGAAAGGGCATAGTAGTCAGCATACAGGGGTAAACCTGACCAAGTCAGAGCTGTCATAAAGATGGAGCATAAATGGTGCTTATCCATAAGGGCAAATTCAAAGCAAGACCTACCGTGTCTAATGTATCATGAGGGCAACCTCATATGTGAGGGGTAGTGATAGGCAGAGACCGCTCTGCCCGCGTGCAATGGAATTGGCAGCTGAGGGCGAACACGCTGGGAAAGTTTATGGCTTAGTTGGTTGGAGAACAAGACCATGAGGCAGAATGGGGAAGAAGCATTCAAAAAGTGCACCAGGGGCATATAATGGAAAAGAGTGAGGGCGAAGGATGACGTAGGAATCACCAGGACAAGGAAAGCATAGAATGAAGCCATACCCCTACTAGTAAAAGGAAGCAAACTGCATGCATATTTAGATACATAACCATATTTACATTTTAATATATTCACAAAATGAGGTATAAGAATGTGTAGGGGAACCAATATACATGTCCCTGGGGAGAAGGCGGAAAACACGAACAAAAGTTAATACCAGTCGTATGATCAAAAAAAGCACCGACAGAAAGAAAAGGATTATGTGCATCTTTACAGGTCTGTAACATTGGTCGTTTTTGTACATATTCACAAAATGAATTATGGTTATACGAATTTGTGAAGGTACCAATATATACTTATGCAAAATGAACTGTTGATGGACAGAATGCAGAACAATGTCATACATTCACCCCAGTACAGGGATCTGGGCCTAAATCCATCGTTTTTTTGCTCACCATGCCATTCCAGTTTGGACCCAGCCATATGCAAATCAGTCTTGACCCTGTGCCCCATGGGAACAGTCCAGCCCGAACTGCCAAGCCAGGTCCTCCCTCGACTGGAAACAAGCATCCTAGGACCGGTTTCGGGGTTTCACCCCTCTTCAGCCAGGATAGCTTGATTCCAGTGGCATGGAGAGCACGGGACTCACGTCTGAGCATACCCGTCCCACTCGGGGTGACAATTGCAAAAAGAATACTTCCCCGTCGAAATGGGGAAGCAAGGAGCAATGGTTTCTCCCACCAGTTTGATCACATAAAACATCAAAATAAAGTTATATACATCTCTACAGATATGCAACGTTGAATAGAAAGATTATATACATATTTACAGATGCACATCAAAAGCGGTCATAGGGGCCATTACAATCAACATATTGATAATGTTCATGGTACTATGGGTGATTAAAGTATACATGTCTAATGTGCAGGCAAACATTGGAAACCAAGTTGTAAGTACTCAAAGGCCAACAAACTGATCTAACCACAGTATAAGGGAACAGCAGGAACGTCATGTATGGTGAGATGTTTTAAGTGTAAGCAGTATTGTTCTACTCATCCAATGGGTTGAGCCCCTCAATAACAGAGCTACCTCTTGTGATCCAGCGACATGCGCATCTTTGTAGTAGTTGCGAAAGGTCACTATCACTAAGTGGAAGAGATGGTTGGTCCATTACTTGCCAGATCATCTCTGTCTCAGAATGGTTCACGGCAATGTAAAGGGAGACAAGGGAGGGGTTGTCCAGTTTGCACCTGATATAGCTTTTGTGTTAGATGATACGTTGCTTAATCATCTGGGTGGTTTGCCCAATGTATAGTAGGAAGGACCGCAGCTTCTCTGAAAAAATCATTTTTCCACTTGCAGTTTCTGCGAATACGGAGGAACTGTCCATAAAGAAGTCCATCCCTTAGACTGCGGGGTTGGTAGCTGGAATATAGAAGGATGGTGTTCTTCTAAGCAGGCTTGCGGTAGAGCAAGATGCCTATATTTTCATCTTCGGGTTGTAGGGTGATGTCCAGGCAGGGTAGACATTAGTCCTGCTTCAGAAACTGCAAGTTGAAAAAGGATTATTTGCAAGAAGCTGCGGTCCTGACAGATAAACTCAGTCACCGTGGCGACCCTAGCAGACTAGTCTTCTGTACACCTAAACGTGTATGGTATTGCCCTCGGGTCAACGTCCTCACTCCGAGACCTCTTAGTCACATCTGCATACCTTTTTTGTCCACATTCAGTCTCTCCAGCAATCAGGACAACGTTTAGCAGACCATCTGGTATACACCATTAACCGGGATGAAAACACACAATCCTTTATGACTCTATGGGCTGCACAGGGCCAGTTTGAATCCTTTAAGAGTTATCACCACTGTCATTGGCACTATCTTTAAAGGTGGAAGTATTTATGAAGTAAAACTCGGTGTACTCATTTTCTTTTTCCATTTTTGGTGGTTACTATTCATTCTGTCCAGGAAACTTTGTGCACAAATTAGATGGTAAACAGGTATACATATAACCAGATCTGGCAGCCAGGACCTGATATGACACATAGGTGCATATTTACAAGAACTTAACACCGCCGTATCGTAAATGTTTCAGTGTTATGGTGTTTTTTTAATCTCCATATTTACTAAGTGGTGCTAGCTGTGGTTAGCAGCACTTTTTCAGCGTAAAAGGGAATTTGCAGGATTGCCGCTTCTGTTAGGAGGACTTAACGAAAATGACATACAAGGTACGCGTTCCTGTGGAAAAACTGCCGCTAACCACACTTCGCAATATTTACAATGAAATCCCCGTCTGTCGTAACCCCCCAAAACTACCACTAAGTTCAGTTAGTGGCAGTTGTTTTAGACCAAAACATAGCTGGTCTTAAAAATGGTGCAAACACACCGGTATATAAGGAAGACAACCCCAGACCCTCATTGAAAAATTTCAACAACACCATGGAGGTACTACTCATGCAACTTGGAGCTCCAAGAAGACCACCACCACAGAGGCAGCGCCGCAGAAGAGAGCGGGTCTACTGCCAAAGGATCACCCTCATACACCTCCGACCAGAGGAGGTGATAGCCTATTACAGGCCAAAAAGGTCCTCGATCCTCCGACTACTCAGTCAGATAGGACCAAGGCTGCAGGCCCCATCCCAGTGCAGCAGTAACATTCCTCAAGAGACCAAGCTACTAGCTGTGCTGCACATGTTGGCCTCAGGCACCTTCAAGCCCACTACTGCCAGAGTTAGAGGAATGTCCCAGGCATCTTTCTCAAGGATCCTCCCTGCTGTCTTGGATGCCATCATCAGCCTGACGCCGCAGCACCTACGCTTCCCCAACAACCAAGGCTTCTATGCCATTGCTGGTTTTCTGCATGTTTTGGGGGCAATTGACTGCACCCATGTGCAACTTGTGCCTACTGCTGACACTGCACACATCTATAGGAACAGGACACACACACTCAATGAATGTGAAGGCAATTGCGGACCACCTTGGCCTGTTTATCAAATGTGGTAGCCTCGTTTCCAGGGAGTGTGCATGACTCATACATCTTTCAACAATCTGTCATCAACCAGCGGTTTGAGAATCGCACCTATGGAAATTGACTGCTGGTTGTCAAGTACAAACTGAACACACCACACTCCTCAAGTCACCAATCATGTAGCCCAACTATGTCAGAATGGACATGTACAAATAGAATTCTGCATACATTTTAACTGGGCCAACTACTTTAGACAAACACCTAATGCCAAAGAACAACACACATGGAAGTAGGCCCAACAAGGGACTAGGCTAGAAATAATCTCACAAACCACTAAGTCACTCTCGGAATATAGATATTGCAGAACTAATCAGAAAAAAATTGCAAGGAATAAATGCATCATGTGCCCCAAGACAGATGCTTGTGCTGTGCTGCATTCAATCTGAAACAAAGACAAGTGTCATTCGTATGACAAAATGACAGATCATTCGGCTATCCCCTGCTCTGGTGCACAATTAGCTGACATGCACAAACAAAGGCATCCTTGCACCATGCTTCAATAGTGACTGTGTGATGGCGAGGAAAGTAAACGTGCATGAAGGGACACCGAACTGCACACAAACAATCACAAAAGTTGAATTAGCATTACTCTGGGTCGTGTAAGAATGTAGCATGCATAGAAATAGTATAAAAACAGGATACATGTAAATCTCACTTCATGCTGCACATCCCTACGCCTCCCCTGGTGAGGTATATCAATCTGATGCATTTCCTGGTGGAAAATTAATACCAGATGCACAAATTAAGCCAAATAAATCTGTGTTGAGTTGGAACACACATGGCAATATCCATGGTCTTACCCCAACAAGCATACGAGCAGATTCAAAGTTACCATATGCCAAAGGACATCAATAGACATGTGCGTTGTCTTCAATGTCCCAGTAAGTTAAGTTCACCTGATCAGTGCTACTGCTTCTCAAACAGTGTCCCACTTTGGGTGCAAGCGGAATGTAAATAACCCACAATGAGTAAAACATTTAGCATCCAAGTACTTCTGGTGCCAGCTTCCCCCAGTATAATAACTCACAATGATGTATCTTGCTGATGCACATACATAGTAATGCGCCAAAAGTCAAGGGGGCTTCTTCACAAACCCCATGCGCCACTGGTGCCTCATTTACAATATGTGCAAAGTGATGTACCATTGATGCAAGGGGTGTCTTAATAACCCCAAAGGTGTTCTGAGGTACCCAGACATCCTGACAGTTACAAGATGTAGGTAATACACAGGACCTGGCCAATGGCTTCATGGTGATGTGAAGACTGTAAAGTACAGCCAATTTAATGATGCAGGTCAATTGTATGTACTACAACAGAACGAAGTAGAAAGTACAAAGCTGCACAATGGACACAAAATGAAAAAAAAACACCCTGCAAACACATCAGTGGTGAAGACTAATGGACACCTCTCCATTTTCCGTTTCAGGTGATCAAGGATATGCACCGTCACCATGGCTGATGACCCCCATCAAAGTGACCCACACACAGGCCCATAGAGACTACAGTGTGGCACTGAGATGCACAAGGGCGATTGTGGAACAGACCTTCGGAGTCCTGACATCAAGTTTTTGGTGTCTTGACATTTCTGGGGGAAGACTCCTGTGCAGGCCTGAACTGGTCTGCAAAACATACTTGCGTGTTGCATTTGCACAACATCTGTGTACAGACCAACACACCACTGCCAGAAGACCAGGAGGAGCGGGAGGAAGAAGCTGATGTAAGGCACACCACAGCTTCTGCAACTGGAACAGCAAGGAGGGATGGCTACATCTACAACTTTTTTTCATAATCCATGTTAACAAATGTCTCGTCACAAGCATTTCTTTCAAACAAAGTTTACACGTTGTGTGTTAGCAAAATAAACTATCACTACAACAATGTCTTGTATGCTTGGTGTGTGACTTCAGAAGATGATCAATCATGTAGAGTCACGTACACAAAACAACAGTGTCACACAGATCACTCACCTAGCAGGGGATATGACACTAATCAAAGAAAGGGTGGGAGAGGGACGATGTATTGGGTATCTGAACTGATAACTGTGTATGGTTTCTCAGTGAGAATCAAAAACTGTGTGTTGTGTCTACACAGGAGCACAATCAATTCGGTCTTCACACAAGATTGTTGTACAACATACAAGTTGTGTCTGATGGATCCTTGTAGCTGGATCCACTTAGCTCTAAACCATCATAAAAGTTGAAACCAAAACACATATGTGAATTTTGTGCCACAGGAAAAAAAGTAACTGACAATTGTGGACTGGATCCACTTACAGGTGTGGAGGATGAAAACTAATGGATGCATCATCACAGTGCAGGGAATGTTTTAACACCAAGCAAACACAATAATTCTATGTTAGCAAGTGACAGTACCTCCCTAGCTGACTCATGTTTCTCTGGAATGACAGATAAGCACATGTCTTACATCACTAACACAGTGCATGATTCATCCATCAACACTGCACTGATCCAACAATGCTATAGTACAATAAGCACAAACAATGACATATAGGTTAGCCATGGGGCAACTGGCAAGGCATCATCAATCAACAACGTGTATGTAGGACTATGAACCTGGTAATGCAATGGCAAGAAAGTGTTGAAGTAACATGCACAACAACATTAGATTGGCATGGCAATGAAGGTGGATATTTGGCTACATCCTCATCAAAAAAGCACTTACTCTGTGTTGACACCCCCAAGACAGAGAACAGACATACACATGAGTGAAGTGAAACAGGGAAACCAATAAATACAGCCAAAACATGCAAGTAACATACAACCAATTACTTCAGGAATGAACATCATATTGGGTTAGACGGACCAGAAAATAAATGGCTGCACCATGGAGTTGCGCCACCTATCTCTGGATGGTAACTACAAATTTACTAATGCCAAGTGCATGATGTGTGTAAATCAGGGATTTATCACAACTACACCCATCAAAATAACCAGACATCTGCGTGCACATTTGAACATATAGACAAAATACCACCTAAAAATAAATGACAATGTCACATATTGTTGTATCTCTCAAGAAATGTACACCATATTCTTTAAAAAACATTGTTGCGCTAGATGGCCAGCCACCATGTATGGCATGTGTTGCAGTCCAGTGTGGCCAACCAGACCCTCAAATCCAGTCAGGTGTATGCAAGACAGAAATCTCTGTCTGTTTAGCACCAAGGGAAATCCATCGTACACCCAAGAGATCTATAACATGTGTTGAAGAAAAGCAGCCCCACCCGATTGCCTCCTGTAAGGCAACTTTGGCAAGCAGATTACATGTGAAAAATAGCCCCCGTAAATCAGGGTTGTACAAGCAGTGTGGCCATGTCTTGTGGGAAGATACCATCCCTGGGACTCATCTGCTTCACAACCAACCATCTCCCAACCTAGACACGACACCAGGCCTCAAAACACACCACACTTTTCTAATCAGTGACTCAGCCAGCTGAATCCTTTGTCAGTCTGGATTACACAAGCCTGTGAAGAGCAGGGGACTCTGAGTATGCAGGGGAACCCACAGGTGCTCAAGATGCAAATGGCCTCTCCAAGTTCCCCAGTCACAGGTCCCCTGCCACACAAGATTTGTCCAGGATAGCTAAGAGGCATCACAAAATCTTCCTGCATGATGATGTTGAGAGGTGCAGCACAAAATAGGATGTCTTCCTTGTCACCCCAGTGAAGTGTTGGTGCGTGCCATGCAATGCAGACTACTCTTGGTACCTGGTCAGGAGTACCTTGATTGTTCACCACTACAAGGTGCACCATGCGGGCTTCTCCTGTCAGCAATGTGTCTACATCTGACATGGCAGACTTTGCCAATACCTAAGGGTCTTTGCTAATGCTTCAATGTCCACAGCCAGGGCCCACAGACTTGTGCATGACGCAGGCACCGCCTTCAACGTCATTTTGCAGTACCTGTGTCTACCACTATGGGTCTGATACAAAAGCACAGTGTTGTTTCATGTTATGTTATGTTATGTTATGTTATATGGCTCTTATAGAGCGCTTATCACCACTGGTCTCTAAGCGCTAAACAGACGCCCCACAAACATCATGCCCCTCCCGACCATCCGCTAATACCCAGTTAGGCCGAAGATGTTACCATGCCAAACAAGAATGTCTTCAGTTTTTTTCTGAAGGAAAGAAGGTTGAATTCTTCCTTCAGACTCGGCGGAAGGGCATTCCAGAGTTGAGGAATGAGTACTGAGAAGGCCCTACCTCCTTTGGTTTGTAAATTAAATCTAGGTTGAGCCAAATTTGGGACAGAGCCAGAGCGCAGTGACCTACCGGGAACATACTTCCTTAGTCGCTGTTTAATATATTCCGGGGCATTACCGAATAGTGCTTTATGAGCAATACAGAGGCCCTTGAAATGGACCCTAAGCTTCACAGGAAGCCAGTGCAATTTGCAAAGGAGAGTAGATGCATGTGCACTTCTGGGGAGAGAGAAAACCAGTCTGGCAGCGTCGTTTTGCACGACTTGCAATTTCCTCATCAGCTTCTGTGACAGGCCCAGATACAGGATGTTGCCGTGATCTAGCCTCGAGATGACAGTAGCCGCGACAACAGTCTGTAGCGTGGAGGTAGAGAGAATGGCAGTAAGTTTACGCAGCTGCCGCATCACGGCCGTGCAGGAGCCTACCACTGCCGACACCTGGGGGGCCATAGAGAGAGCCGCATCGATCTTTAGGCCAAGACTCTTCACTACCGCCCCCGGGCTTGGAGTTTTGCCAAGTTCTGGAGGCCAATACAGATCATCCCAGGGATTGGCCATGTTGGTCACCACCAGAACCTCCGTTTTGTCTGCATTGACTTTAAGGAAGTTATTAGTCATCCAGTTGACCGTGAATCTCAAAAGATCTCTAACTGCTTCCTGGGCCTCTGATGTATCACCCAGCCGGACCAGTAACTGTGTGTCGTCTGCGTAGTTAAAGACCTCACAGTTCTTACACGTGAGTTGCTCAATCAGGGGCTGCAGATAGATATTGAACAGTAGGGGGGAGAGTGCGGACCCTTGAGGGACCCCCCAGGTCACATCCCTACTCCCCGATAGCTGATCCCCAATTTGAACCCTCTGAGTACGACCCGACAGGAAGGACTCCAGCCACTTGTATGCCTGGCCAGCAATCCCCAACTTCGCGATACGGCTCAGCAAGATGGAATGGCTGACCGTATCGAAAGCTGCCGAGAGATCTAAGAGAATCAGAGCGCAAGGTTGTTTATTGTCGGCTCTCACTCTTAACTCGTCGGTGACCGTGGCCATCACCAGTTCCGTACTATGTTGTGGACGGAATCCCGCCTGCCTGACATGTAGGAGATGGTGTTCCTCTAAGTAGTGGGTGACTACGTTCAAGACATGTTTTTCCAAGATCTTGCTTAGAAACGGCAGCTGAGAGATAGGCCTGTAGTTTTTTAATACTAACGGGTCGGTACCAGCTTTCTTCAGAAGTGGGGACACCCTAGCCTCCTTCAGGGATGCTGGGAGGTAGCCCGCATCCAATGAGGCATTGATTAGCTGCAAAAGCTGGGGTTGGATACCTGGCAAGGCTAATTTGAAAATTTTCGGAGGGCAGGGGTCACTGGACGAACCAGATTTTATACGGCTAGCCAGTTCTATCAGGTGCTCTCCAGTGATGGCGGGAAACCTGACCAAAGATCCTACGGCCTGCAAGCTGTCCATACCAAGTTGTGATGGCAAACTGTCCGAGAGCCTCGAGATATCCGAGAGGATGTCCTGCACCTTTTGGAGGAAGAAACCTTGGAAGGTGTCGCAGTCAGGCTGGGCCAGACTGCTGTTTTTTTCACTCAACTGGGTGAGCTCCCTTAGAATAATAAAGGTTTCCCTTTGCTTATTCATTGCCTCCTTGATCCGTCCTTCATAAAAGGCGGCTTTCCTAGCCAGGATGGCCCGTTTATAGCTAACCAGCATAGTTTTATAGGTAAGTGCCTCTGTAGGCCCGTAATCCCGTCTCCAGCTTCGCTCCACCCTCCTGAGAGCCTGCTTCCTTTCCCTAAGGGAAGCATCAAACCACGGGGCTCCTTTCCCTTTTTTCCGGGTGAGCTCTAGCCGTTCCGGGGCAAGTTTATCTAAGGCAGAGCAAATCCAGGTCGTGAAGGTCGAAGTGTCTGCATCCAGGTTTCCTAGCATCCTATTCGGCGGGAGAGAGGAGAGAAGGGTCGTGACTAAGGAGTCGGCCTCGACCTTTTTCCATGGGCGGACCTTCACCCCAGTGAAGTGTTGGTGCGTGCCATGCAATGCAGACTACTCTTGGTACCTGGTCAGGAGTACCTTGATTGTTCACCACTACAAGGTGCACCATGCGGGCTTCTCCTGTCAGCAATGTGTCTACATCTGACATGGCAGACTTTGCCAATACCTAAGGGTCTTTGCTAATGCTTCAATGTCCACAGCCAGGGCCCACAGACTTGTGCATGACGCAGGCACCGCCTTCAACGTCATTTTGCAGTACCTGTGTCTACCACTATGGGTCTGATACAAAAGCACAGTGTTGTTTCATGTCAATGGGGACTGTCTGTGCCTACCAGCATTGGACGCCATGCTGTTGCAAGGAGGGCACATTGTAAAGTGCTGCATTGCTGTTTCCAGCCAACAATGTCCTGTCCACTTGGGACTCTGGGTCTACAACATGTTTTCACATGGACTTGTGTGGCTTGTTGACCTCTGCATATTTTGCACCTGGCTGCTCTGTTCTGCATTCTGGTACATACATAACTGGAAACAACATCAGAGGTGCCTCCATAAGCTCCTGTCGCCTACAGAGGCTGAAAAGGGACCGAGTGCTCACTCACATACATTTTTGGCCCTATCCCTGTCCAGCCGTCATATCGTTACTCTCCTAGCTTCAAGCTGTGTATAGCTGTCACACTAGACTGATGGGCAACTGTGTCTTACACAAGCTGTTCCTTACGCCATGTAACAACGATTTGCAAAATCCCTATTGCATCCCACAACCTCTTAGAATCATGCCCATGAGTAAATTTGCACAGCCCGTTGTAAATGTGCGCATCTGCAAATACAGCAGCGTAAATACTCAAAAATGAATGTGTGGTCAAGCCTTCGCATTGTTTGCTGCATCCCAAATCTGAATTTCAATTAGTGAATTACTGACGTTCATGTCCATGTGTGTTGCAAGCCTGCCAAACAGGTGCAAACACCACAGCAATGTGTACTGTGACAGTCACATTTGTGGTCACACACACAACCTATGCCAACCATAATGACTACCACTGATGCATGCATTTATAATCACACATAAATTCACACCCCTATGCTGGCCTGGCATACACCGTGCCAGCCCACTCTGCACACGCTTCCGGGGGGACGTAACAGGCTACATTTCTGCTTACTCCCCCACTGGCGAGGGTGACATGGTTGTGTCCACTGTCCACCACACTCCATATACCAACGGTGTATGTTACCATGGATATAGGTGTGTTCAGCATACTGCAGTCTGTCCAGCACATCTCTGCCACACTTGGCATTGTGTACTTTCCCATTCATAGGTCACTTGCCTCCTCCACACGTGACTGGCTCCCACCTCACCCCACATTTTGCTATTCTGTGGCTGGGGTGCCATGACGTTGATGGCTCATGTTCACGGCTATCCCAGGTTACCATAATAAGTTGTGCTGTTGTGTCTGGTGGGTAGGCATGTTGTTTTGCATGTTGTATGTGATTTTGTGATGTGTGCTTTGTCAGAGTTGTGAGTTGCATGGTTGAGGTGTGTGGGGTGTTCATTTGGTACTTGCCAACGGGCTGTGCATTTCCATTGGTGCCATCCTGGAAGCACTGGTTGATGTTGGACTGTTGGAAGATGAAGGTCTCATGCACACTGCCTGGGTAGTTGGCAACGCCGTTGGTGGCGATTCCATGGTGTTCGGATGTTGCCTGCACATTGATGTGAGGCGTGTGCTTTCTGTTGCGGTGATTGTGTGCTGTGTCACCAGGGGGCACAAGTAGGACATGTGTGCAGTCCAGTGCCCCAAACACGTGCATGCATACAGCTATGGCGTATAGTCCTTGCATGGTCTCCAGCTGTTCCTGCACATTGTGGTGGACGTATAGGTACTGGGGTACCAGGCTGATGAGGGCATCTGGGGCAGGTGTGAGAGACTTGGATGTGGCTGGCTCTGAGACTCCTCCTGGCGGTTGTTGGTTAGGAGGTACCAGAGGCCAACAGGTGCAGCATGGCCAGCAGCTTTGTCTGGGGTGGAATGTTGGTTGTCCGCTGTGTTGGTGCCGTCAACCTGTTGGGAGATGATGGTCAGGATGCATGGATGGTTGTCCTTTTGAGCCTGTAGTGGGCAATGACATTGTCAGCTGTTGGATCTGTGAGGCTGGTGTGTTTCCTGGGGGTTCGCTGTCTTTGCCCGCACTGCCTCTGTGGTGGTCGGGGGGGTTCCGGGAGGGGGGTTGCGGTCCTGGGTGTGGTGGCGGTGGGTGTTGTGGCCCTGTTGGGGCTCCGAGCTGCATGATCAGTGGCTCCATGGCATCTGTTGGACTTCAGGTGTGGCTGTGGTCTGGGCTTCCTCTTCTGTTGCTGGTTGTCGTCCGACTTTGCACCAGGTCAGAGCAGGTGTTAGTTTCCTGCTGCTAACGTACCTTATTGCCTGTTTTGTGTACTTTTCGCAGATCTGACTGGTTGTTGTGAATGTTGTGGAGTGGTGTTGTCGTGGTTTTTTGCTCGGGAACGCCTACTCTGCATCTCATTAGCAATAGTTGCCGGTGTCATCTGTGGCAATGTTTTTTGAGGATGCTATCGACGAAAATCTGGTGATATTGGCTGTTTGCACCTGCTTGTGAATGGGGCCGTAATTTTATTGCGACTTTGGCTGCGATAAAGTGTCGTTCACTCAGGGATAGCTCCTTGAGAATATGCCATTCCCTCTTTTAACACTGTACGTCCAATATTTACCAAAGCACTGTCTATACTTTAACCTTGAGATTTACGAATAGTTGCTGCATATGCTAAAGACAAAGGAAACTGTTTTCTGCGAACATACAAGTGTCTTACGAGCAAAAAACGTACAGCACAATGCCCAATCTGTCTTACTTCTGGAATCTGATCAAATTATATTTTCAAGAATTCTATTCCATCTCTGTTCTGATATTTTACAAAATCAACAACTTTCCCCATTGCTCCATTTACTAAAACTTCTTCTACATTCAAATTACGCCGCAAAATTACCCGACAGTTTATACATACATCTAAAGTTTTTTCTACGCCAGCAGTTTTAGATACAGACTTTTCCAAAGAGTGCAATTTAGTCTGTGGTTTCTCTAAAAGAAGAATGGTCACTCCCTGGTGCTCTATTTTATCAATAGATTCAATGTGAACTATTTCTTGTTTTTCGACTTTCAAAAGCTCTTGATTACATGTAAAACAATCTTGCAGTGTAGGCATTAGGCAAACTATAGACTTCTTTTCTCCAATTTTCTTGTACATTACTTCAGCTGCTGTGTTTTCAGTTGTAAACAAGTTCCTTAGTAGCTGACTTTCTAAAGCTTGTTTACCATATTTCGTTAGGACACCAATTCTGATATCTTTGAGAATATTTCCATTATCTTCATCACTTGCTTGTCGCATATTCTTTATAAGTTCTTTATATTCAAAATGTAACCACATGTTCAAATTTCCAATTCTTCCCAAACATTTCCTAGTGTCTTCATGCACAAGTGTATTCAAAACTGGTTGTCCTTTTACAAGAATTAGTTGTAGTAGATCTCCAAATACGATTAAATGTTTTCTTCCAAACAGAGCATCATAATCTGTTTTTAAAACCTGTTGCATTGTCATGTGTACAAAGGTCAAGCATTAAGTTTGAGACCATGCTCACCTCATCAATGATTAAAAGTTTCATTTTCTTCAGCACTCTTGACACTTCATAGCAAGCATCTCCAGACAGCTTCTGATATTCCAATTTATTATCATGTTCAACTGGTAGCTTAAGTAATCTATGCAAAGTAATTCCTTTAATATTGTGTGCTGCTAATCCAGTCGGAGCTGATACAACACAAGATAAATGGAATCTGTTGTTTTTTGTAGATAACTGGTCAAAACTTTAATTAAAAAACTTTTACCTGTTCCAGCCTGACTACTGGTACATAAGAATAGTTTTAAATGATGAACATAGACAGTTTTTTTTTTCACGCAAGAAACTATGTTGTATCTGTTCTGTCACTTGTAGATATATTTCTTTCTGTTCAATATTTAGTTGTTCTTCTAAGTTTTCTAATGTAGTATTCTCCTGTTGTGCTTGTTGCATTGCAAATTTTTACTTCATTCATGGCTATTGCTGCTTCATTTTCGATTATTGGTTGTCCCAGTGGATCTTGACTAGGTGGACCAGAACTTTGACTTTCTTAAGAACTGTTGTTAGCTATTTCAGCTGCAATAGTCTTTTCTTGTTCAATTTTATCATTTAACATTTGTAGATATGTAGGGAAAATTGTACAAGCAATGCTATCATTACATGCATTAAAAGAATCTTAATAGCAGTCGAAATGCCCAAGTAATTCAGTTTTGCTACACCATCGTTTGAACAGTTGCAGACGTGCTAAATAGAATAATTCTCTCTTATCTGGACTTTTGCAAATTAGTTTTCTGTGGTTTATAAGATTTCCTTTGGCATGTTTTACTAAACAACCGTCACATCCAATTACTGCATATTTTCCTTGTTTTACATTTGGTGTAACATTTCTTTTAAAGCTGTTATGTTGAAGTACAGACATAGCTCTTGGGATAGCTAGTTGGGATAGTATGTTTCCAACATATTAGTTTTAAGAATGTCTGTACTTTCTAGTTCATTCAATGCTAAGTATTCAATTTTCTTCTAATGTTTTCAACACTCTATTTTGTGTGAAGGCAAGACCTAAACTTACCCAAATGATTCCTCATGACTTTGAATATAAACTGGAAGAGTACAAGCGATCTGAACATTCCTAGGATCCAATTTCTCTGTGGGAAGCTGTACAATCTTTTGTTAAGGCTCTTCTCTTGTGAAATGTCTTCCGTCATTTTTTTAATCTCTGTCTTTTCTGATTTTGTCATATATGATGTAACATAGCGTGCAACGACAATTGAGTTATCTGCAACATATTGAATGTCCATGTTTGCATTCCACATTTTCAAAATAACTGGATTGTAGTCATTAATATACTTTGACTGTTCTGTTCTTTTTAAGTTGTATATATTCTTCGGAGATTTCCGAGTTATTGTATGCCTTACAGAAGACAAAACTGAATTTACTTTTCCTTTAGAAATTATTGGACGTGGGAATCCAAACCGACACTTGGTATAAAATTTTCCCTTTAAACTTGTATTTTTGTAGACAGTACTTTCCACAATGGTGACTTTGGAAATATAAACCTTGTTGTGTCAAGCTTTTTCTCCTCCTTCTCTTGGAATCTCAAAGGTAACATACTGTTCGATGAAAGACAATACTGTTTCAGCAGTATCCATTCCAAATTTCGGAGCATTCCTTATCCATAATAGCATGTGGATATGTGGAGCACCTCTCGCTTGGTACTCTTTTCGCCAAAAAAAATCGACAACATTTCCAAGAGGAAAATTATTTTTATGGCAGATAAAAGACATCAGAGTTTGAAACCTATGATTAAAATACCTGCACACATTTTTACAGGATCCAATGACACAGTTCTCCAGGTGTCTTCATTTCAATATTTATTATATTGGAATTTGCTTCTTGTAGAAATTCAAGTAAATCTTCCCATGCATACTCAGCACGGCTAAGTGTTACAAACCATGATGGTGTACCTAAGTTTCTTAACATACACTTAAGTTCACCATGACAACAAAACCAATACTCATTGGTTCCACTTTGACATGCCATCAAATTCATTTAATTAACTGTGCTTCCAAATTTTCATCTGTTCGTTGGACTTTATTCATGATTTTTTTGGCTGAAACAAGTGATTGATGAACTCCTGCTTTAAGTATGTGGTTCACTGCATACAAAAGAGAAGACAAATCACTTTAAAACAAAAGGTGAAATATATATGAAATGCACTGTCGAAATCTAGGATCTTCAGAGTATAATCTTGTTGAGCGATATTCTGAAGCTGGAATCCGTACAGGTAGCTCATCAAATCGTCCATCTTGTTCAGTGGGAACAGCTGTGGAAAACAACGAGCTTTTAAGCTTTTCTCCCATACACTCCTTGGAGTTCCCTTTGCTTTTTTCATTTGAAATAATTCAATGCTGTTTCCTATTACTTCTTTTGAATGTAGAGGACATATTGTGTAATGTTCATAAATCTCTTCACTCCTCGACTTGTCCACTTTCTCCATTTTGACCACTTGAAATTTCAGATTCATCTTCTAAACATATGACCTGTTCATCAACATTAACACTTTTATAATAAATATTGTTCTCTACAATATATAACATAACCTTTTGAAGTTTGTTAACATCTACAAACTCTTGCCATATTTTCTGACTCTTTGTTGGTACACTGTTTACTAGAATAACTACTGGCTCATTTTCCTCATTGTCTCCATCAACAGTTTCAATATTTTTCTCAAAATCTAAAGGTAAGCACACAACTCTTCCTTTCAGACCTCTTTGTAAGTCTGTTGGTGGCATACGAATTATAGCTTGAAATGGGTGAACAGATTGAATAAGAACTGACTCATATGTATTAAAATCTGCCAGATCCTCTGGGATAGCTACTAATTCTAAACTGTTATGTACTCCTCTAGTTGGCATTTTGTTCTCTTCTAATTTGTTGTAACAATATTTACAAATACGTTGATCAATACCCAACCCAAATCAACCTTCCACCAACAAGTGAGCTCCAAATTCCAGTTTGACTTTTATAATGAGTAGGGGTGGGCGGAATTTACGTAGTCGCGCTACGCAAAGCTCCACGAAACGGTAAAAAATCTCTGCGAACATGCAGAAATTCCACGAACACACGGAATTACTTGTTCGAGATGCTTTTTTCCTGTTCGCGAATGCTGTTTGCGTGCTCGGGGGGAAATATCTTGCGAACACGCATTTTGAGAACGCGAACAAGCAAAAAATTCCGCAAAGCTGCAGAACGCAGAATTTTGGCCAATTCCGCATTCTCCGCGTAATGCGAAATTACCCAAATTCCACAAATTCCGCAAGCGGAACGGTATTTACCGCCCATGCATAATAATGAGTACGTCGACAAACATAGTTTGGTTTTTCAGAAGACACTATCTTAAACTTTCTAATTTCTTCTACAAACTGATCAGTGCTAATCTCTTTCCCATGTTCTTCAACATGTGCACTTGTCAAGCTCCCACTTTCTACACACTGCTGTTCTGAACCAAAAAAAACTAAACTCAATTTCATCACCCATTTTTTCTACATCTGATAAACAACCGTATAAAAGAGCTGTGTAGAGTTCACTTAAACATAATGCAGGAGTTTTTACATTGTACACTTTCCTTACAGACGTTCACATTCCTGAGTGGTGTACTGCTAACAGTGTACTGAGAAAAGTACTTTTACACACTTTTCTTGAAAGACAAGCCAGAAAATCTCTGTGCAACTTAGTATATTTTCTTACATTACATGGATCTAGTCATTGTAACAACCTAATCTTCTGTTTAATACTTTTGTTTGCATATTATCCTAAATAATTTCGCATTATATCAATAGATTCCTGCTGAATACTGCAAATACTGCTACAATCCCATTTCTATACAGGACCTTGTGTGGATTCCCTTGCACTTCTTTAGCTATTAATTCTTCTGCACTCCTAACAACCATTTCTTCTTTTGGAATGAGACAACCATTCTTAATTTGATAACATCGACCATGAGTATCAACTGAAAACGCTAATGTGTTTTGTTGAAAGTAGCTTTCTTCATTAAAGAAAGGCTCACTAGTAGTAATGTGTTTCCATTCACCAGAGAAACTTTTACAAAAGTTACTTCTATTAACAAGTCTTTTTCTTTTGCTTTTGTCTTTCAGAAACTTCATTATTTTATCCAATGCTTTCATTCTCTTGATTATTAAAATAAATAATTTTCATTTCAAATTAAAAGCATTATCTACTACAGTTTCAATCTGTTGTTGCTACTTGTATGCTAGTAATCTTTTATACTTCTTAAAATCTTTCAATAAATTCTGAATTGCTCTTCTTCGTAAGAGTCGTTGTCAAATCTGTTGCAATTGTTTTTGCCTTTGTGTAACATGTGTTTTTTTCTCAAAAAATATATATTTTTTTTTACTATTTGGAGTGTCATTCTCCTTCTCTTTAGTTGAAAAACTCTTCATCTTCCTTTCATTACTATTCTCTTCATGTAATTTCTCGACTACTCTTTTAAGAAAGTGTTTTTCTTTTCATCTTTTTTTGCCATCTTGAATTTGTAATCCGAACAAAATAATTTTCTGAAAAACAAAGAACAGTTTCAATAGTTTCTTACATCTATTCAATATTTTAAAATACTTACATAGGATTACTGATATAAACTACCAAGCAATTATTTACATTAATATTTTTTTGATTTCAAATATGAAAACACTACTCATTCTACTTAAATATATAGTGCATACTTCAACAATACCTTCCTAAACACTCAAAAATAGGAAAAGCATTTTTTGACTTGTATATATTTTTGACGTCGGTTGATGAATCTTCTCAAAATATAATCAAAACAGTGTCATAGTAAGTCCTGTTGTGCATGGGAGGTTTTGGTGTAATCTGTCAAGTGGGGGCTGTATAAAAGGGGGCTAAAAAAAAAGTGTGTTTTTCCATGTTAATTCCCATAGGACCCATAGTCAAGTCTACAGCCCGAACCGCTAGACGGAATGAGGCCAAATTTGGCGTAAAGGCAGCTGTTGTTACGCAGATTTTGGTGCAAATCCAATCAGTCATTTTTCAGAAATTTAAGAAGAAAAAGTTAGCAATATCTCTGGCCACGGACATTTCCCAACGATTAATTGCGACTACGCGCTCCAACAGGAATGATGTGATTGGCTGAACACAACCCGAACAGAAAGTTGCAGCTCCCATTTTATCGATCAGGAACAGTTCCTAGGGCTGAACATTTCTGTGAAAGCTAACGTAAGGGGTCAGGGTGGAGGTAATCTGACCCCATGCTTGAGAAATGGGGGTGTTAGTGACATAAGTTATGTGTTCAAAATAGATTTTTTTAATCACAAGTAAAATTCGCGATGACCATCGCAACGCCCCATGTGCTGTTGCGAGGACATTTCGACCTTCGCGTTAAAATTGTGGACATTTAAGTTAATAAATAGAATATCAAAACACTTAGAATTCACTTAAAAAACGAAGGTTACAAGGATGTTATAGTTGGAAAAAATCATGTTAAAAAACTTAGAAATTCATTGAAAAAAACAAAGGTTACAGGAATGTGATACTCAGGCTGACATTTCACTCGTATAAAACTAGAGAAATTCAGAAGATATAGTTACCTGAGCTAACTATAACTCGCGCCCCCGCAATGCACTGATGATGATATCACATATTACATCACTCATGACATGGTCAGTGACATCACTCATGACATCACTGATGACATCTTTTCAAATGACATCCCTGATGACATCACTGATGACATCATCCTGTGACTGTGTGTTTCTGTAAAGTCTAAATATGTTTAATATATATAGACAAGGGTGTATTGAAGAATGAGTCGGTGTATGACTGTCTGAATGATTTAGTAGGTGTGTGATGACTGTATAAGTGAGTGATTAAACGTGTCTTACTGAATGCATGGGTTAGGGACTAAACTGTGTGAATGTCTGTATTAGTCTGTCTGTTGGTGTGCAAGTGGCTGCATGGGTTGGTGAGTAGCTATATTATTGTCTATATGGATTATTGTTTGGTTGTCTGAGTATCTGTGTGGGTGCCTGAGTGTCTGTGTGGGTGGGTGGGGGGTATGTGACTTCCTGCATGGATGTATGAGTGGTAGAGAAAGGGGGCTGGGCCTCCAGCCAGCACTCTGGAATTCCACTGCATAGGACTTACAGGAGGTTCCAGGAGGGCTACTTGGCCGCCAAAGTTCCTTAGGAGTAAAGTGGACTTCAGTACTGTAGTGAAGCCAGGAGGTGCGTTTGCAGAGTGGTGGAGAAAGGTGAGCATGGCCTCTGAAGACCTCGTAGCAGTCTCACAGTGTGGGATTTACTGGAGGTAACAGGAGGGGTAGTTAGCCCCTAAGGTCAACCTTAGGGCACAACTACCCGTCCTAGTAACTCCAGTAAGTCCCACACAGCAGGATTACTAAATTCTTATAGTAGGCCACGCCCCCTTTCCCCACCACTCTGCAAACACACTTCCTGGCATGCTCTTTGATGGGGTTTAAAGTCCCCATCGCTGCTGGGGATCCTTAGAGGCCAACTACCCTACCTGATACCTCCAGTGTGCCCCAGTTTGTGGGATAGCTGACAGGTGGACACAGGCCACGCCCCCTTTCTCCACCACTCTGCAAACGCACCTCCTGGCATGTTCTGGGTTGGGGAATTAAGTTCCTTTGAATCCTTAGTGTCCCCGGGGGCCAACTAGCCCACTAGGTACCTCCAGTAAGCCCCACACAGCTGGATTGCTGAGAGTGATCCGAGGCCATGCCCCCTTTTTACACAACTCTGCAAATGCGCCTCCTGATGCACTGCTACTCAGGGGATGAAGTCCACTTTAGTCCTGAGGTCTTCACCATCGGGGAGGTGGCGGTCCCTGAGGCATGGGGAGTCCCATGAGGCTCCCCCACCCACTATTAAAGCAAAGCCCTGGGGAGGTGACAGTCCCTAGGGCAGCGTGGGGAGGAGGAGCCCCGATGCATTTTTTCAAAAAAGCCCTGGGGAGGTAGCAGTCCCCAGGGCTGCGGGAGGCCGTGTGCCTTCGCACACTATGAATAAAAAGGTGGCAGTCCCCGGGGCTGTGGGGGCCGCCATGGGCCGCCATTCCATATTTAGGAATTGCCCCCGTGACCTGGCCCACACGGGGGCTTATAGAAAATGAAGCACGGGAGCCCGTGCTTCATTTCTTTTTTTTTTCGGACAGATTCGCGCACCTAGCACCAATTTGGCTGATTTTATTTTTTTTAATGCTTTTTTTGGCCCTGGGGGTCCTTGTGGGACCCCCTGAGCAGGCCTGGGGTGCTTCTACCCTGCCCCCTTTTCTTGTTTTTTATCTTTTTACTCCTTTTATCTTGTGACTCACAAGATGGATGCCAACACTTCCTGGTTTGGAGTGTTGGCAGCCAAGAAGGAAGCTGGTGCTCGGGAGGGTCCGCAAATCTTCCTCTGTGCTCAGATATTGATATTTTTATTTTTTGAATTTCTCAGCAACTACTGAACAGATTTACACCATTTAAAAAAAAAGCACACGTTCTGGACCAAGGCCTACCTTTTTACTAATTTTGGTGTAAGTCTGTTCAGCAGTTTGAGCTGTAGCTTTGTCTAAAGTTCCTATGGAAATTAACATGTGGAAAACGAGTTTTGAGAGCCCCCTTTTTTCTCGGCCCCCGCTTGACGAATCACCCCAAAACTTTCAAAACAGGAGCTGACCTGGGTGAACCACTAGTTTGGAAAATTTCGCAAAGATTCGTCACACGGCGCAAAAGATATTGGCAAAAGAAAAATTGCTTTTTGAATAGAAACAAGGTCCTAACTGTGACTACCTACTGGCAACCGCCAGTAGGTTATATATATATATATTCACTGAAAAAACCATAGGTTTCAGAGACGTTATAGTTAGAAATTAGTATTTAAAAAACCTTAGAAATTCACTGAAAAAAACATAGGTTTCAGGGGTGTTATAGTTAGCTGGCCATTTTACTCCTACAAAACCATAGAAATTCCTCCGTTATAGTTAGTTCTGCTAACTATAATTTGCGCACCCGCAATGCACTGCTGATGATGTCACATATTGCATCATTCATGACATGGTCAGTGACATCACTGATGACATCACTGATGACATCTCAAATGACATCACTGATGACATCACTGATGACATTATCCAGTGAATGTGGTTTTGTTTGAAATTTAAATATGTATTATATATATACCAATCTGTATTGAAGATTGAGTGGATATATAACTGTCTGGATGGAGGATTTAGTAGCTGTCTGACTGTCTGTTTAAGTGAGTAATTAAAAGTGTCTCACTTAATACATGGATTAGTAACTAAACTATGTGAATGTGTGCATCACTGTCTCTGTTGTTGTATAACATGCTGCATCAGTTGGTCACTAACTACATGAGTGTGTATATTAGTTAATGATTAGTTGGGTGAGTATTTGTATGGGACACTGAGTTTGTGTGTGGTTGGATGGGGTGTGTGTAACTCTATGCATAGATGTGTGAATGGTTGATTGACTAGGTGTATAGGTTGAAGAGTGCATGTGGAAACAGTTGTTTGGGTGACTGAGTGTATTTATTTTTTTGTGTTGGTGAGCGAATATATGTTTTAGTTGTACATCTTCAACAAAGTAAAAAAAAAGGGCATTGTATGTGAGAGTTGGTGTATATAAATAAGTATGTGTAAGAGTCAGAGATTGTGAGAGTAACTATTGTAATGGTGATTTTTTAACATATTAACTATGAGTTACTATGTGTTTGAATAAATGAGGTGTTGTTGGATAATTGTGTAAGTGAGTAAATGTAAGTGTGATTAATTTTTTTCATGCATGAGTAGGATGACTGCATAACCGACTAAGATGACTGCTGATGTGTCAATGTCTATATATGTGTATAAGTGCATTTGATAGTGTTCTATTAATTAGTGACTGCATGTATAAATGATTCTGTTGTTGAATGGGAAGTTGTGTGTGTAGACTTAGGAATCAGTGAGTGGGTATGTAGTAACTGGAATTGGTGTGTCAATGGTTTCAAATATGGTACTCTGTATTTTACAGTGAGGGATAAAAGGTTATACTAGTGTATGATGAGGTGTATCAGATTGTCACGTGGATGATGTCATCAGTGATGTCATTTGGGATGTCATCAGTGATGTCACTGACCATGTCAGGGATGAATAAGGCCTCCTTGAGGACGCTTCGAATAGATCAGCATGCAGCGGCCAGATTGTTCCTAGCGCTTCCACGTAGAGTTTCTGCCTCTGCCGCACTGAAGACTCTACACTGGCTTCCGAACCATAAAAGAATCTTGTTCAAATTGTTGTTGACAACCTGTAGAGCATCTCGGGGTTTAGGTCCTGCTTATCTCTCCACTAGATTTAAATCATATACCACAACAAGGACACTCAGATCTAGCTCTGCAAATCAACTTGCAATAGCTAGGCTCAAATTGTCAACTAAAGGAGGGAAATCAGCAACGGTCTTGGGTGCTAAGGCGTGGAATAGCCTGCCAAAGGAACTGAGAGCGATCCAACGGGAAGAGCCGCTTAGAAGAGCCCTTAAGACTTGGATCTTCGGATTAACAGATGTCTGCTCTCTGACCTTGATTTAGCCTATATTGTTACAGCCGGTTCTAGTTATCTGCAGCGCCAGGAGACTCCGTCAGGAGTGACAGTTGCGCTATATAAACCACACTTTTCATTTAATTTTATTTAATTTAATTTCATTTCATGTCATGAGTGATGTAATATGTGACGTCATCAGCAGTGCATTGCGGGCGCGCAAGTTATAGTTAGCTGAACTAACTATAACGGGGGAATTTCAATGGTTTTGTACGAGTGAAAAGTCCAGCTAACTATAACGCCCCTGAAACATATGGTTTTTTCAGTGAATTTCTAAGGTTTTTTAAATGCTAATTCCTAACTATAACGTGCCTGAAACCTATGTTTTTTTCAGTGAATTTCAAAGGTTTTTTAAATGCTAATTTCTAACTATGCCTACAGAGATAGGATATGTCAAGAAAGAAGAAAAAACGCACAGAAAGAAAAAAAAGAAATGTAGAAAGAAGCAACAGAAGTCCTCAAAGACGAAGAAAAGTGCAGGAAGACGGATAACGTGCAGAAGGAACAAACAGAAGAGCAGAAAGAAGCCTTGTTGGAAAATCATCCTGTACCCTCAACTTTTTCAGATGGATACTGGTGGTAACTGAGTCTGACTAACCAGTCCTAGAGCCAGTGCTATGACACTCAGAATACAGTCAAAACACCTACATACACTAGGGAACACTATGCGTTGGGGTCCCCCTGTGATTAGCATGACCTCCTCTGTAAGCCCCTAGTATATAATAGGGCAGGGGATTAAAACTACCTCTTAAAAAGCGCCACAGGGCGTGTTTGCACACGTCACCTCAGGCCCCGTCCCCTCTCTTCCCCACTGTGTAAACACACCCTGTGGCCGTTTTAAGTTGGGATATTAAGTCCCCTTGAATCCTGAGGGTCCCTAGGGTCCAACTAGACCACTAGGTACCTCCAGTAAGCGCCACAGAGCTGCGTTGTAGAGAGATGTAAAAAGGGTCACAGCCTAGACCACCTCTCTGCAACGCAGCGCAGTGGCGCTTACTGGAAGCACCTGGTGGGCTAGTTGGCCCCCAGGGTCCCTCAGGATTGAAGGGGAATTATTTCCCAATTTAAAACGTGCCACAGGGAGTGTTTGCACACGTTAACTCAGGCCCTGTCCCCTCCCTTCACCACTGTGTAAACACGCCCTGTGGCCGTTTTTAGTTGGGAGAGTAAGTTCATTTGAATCCTGAGGGTCCCTAGGGTCCAACTAGCCCACTAGGTACCTCCAGTAAGTGCCACAGAGCTGCGTTGCAGAGAGGTGTAAAAAGTGGCACAACCTGGACCACCTCTCTGCAACGTATCTCAGTGGCGCTTACTGGAAGCACCTGGTGGGCTAGTTAGACCCCAGGGGCCCTCAGGATTGAAGGGGAATTATTTAAAACACGCCATAGGGTGTGTTTGCACACGTCACCTCAGACCCCGTCCCCTCCCTTCCCCACTGTGTAAACACGCCCTGTGGCCGTTTTAAGTTGGGAGATTAAGTACCCTTGAATCCTGAGGGTACCTAGGGGCAAAATAGCCCACTAGGTACGTCCAGTAAGCGCCAAAGAGCTGCTTTGCATAGAGGTGTAAAAAGGGACGTGGCCTCAGAACACCTGCCTGCAACGCAGCTCCCTGGCGCATACTGGAGATACCTGTTGGTCTAGTTGGCGCTCAGGGACCCTCAGTATTGAAGGGGAATTAATTCCCCAACTTATAACTGGCCAGGGGGCACGTTTGCAGAGTGCTGCAAGGAGGGGGCGTGGCTTCCGGCACGATGCTGGTCTTTTATTTATTTTATTTTTTTAAGAGGGAGGGCTGTGTGGCCCCCCTTCTTTTTCTAATTTATTGGCCCTGGGGACCCCATCCCCCGGGTCATGGCTTTTTAATTTTTTTTTATTCTTTAGGGGGGGGCTGCGTTGGCCCCCTCCTCAGGCCACTTATGGCCCCGGGGACCCCATTGCCCGGGGCCGACCTTGTTTATTATTTAAAAATATATATATTTATAGAAACACCGAGGACATGCTGGACAAACCGTGTGTACCTATCACCATGACGATTTGCGTGATATTCATTAAAAGGCGACTATGCATACAATAAATCCATGTGGAATGTATTTACACCGCTAGTGGATCTCTGACGTGTCTGACGCCCTACCGTACCTAATCCCGGCGCCCCCGCCGGTGGGTACTCTCCAAGTAGACACCCTTGTCGTTTATTTATACAAACATGGGTAGCTATTGACGGGCACATTTAATACACACGCACACCAAGCCATTCAAAGGGGATTCGACAAAAATTCGACCACACTATGCAAGAAACCCCCCTCACTTAATAAAACACACATCCACCGACTATGTGTAATAGTTTTTATTTTACTCTCTGGAAAGGAGACGAACCTCACTTGAGAGTCACAGCGTGCTCCTGGCTGAGCCCAATGCTGTGTTACACCCACCAGTGCCCGCCGAGTGCCACACACCTCTGTGTTGTATTCCACCAGCTAGTGCGTATGCTATGACACTCTCTAGCCCATGTGCACTGTAACACCACCCCGTGAATATGTCATGCCACACTTGCCTTCGCACGGGTTATATTGCCCCATCTAACGTGCCTTCCTCGATGCCTATGTTATAACGCGCAGCGCTATGCCATACATATTACAATCTGGGATCCATATCTTTGTCTCAGTGCATATGTAAAGTTACACTCCTCAGCACATATTTTATATTACAACTTTAGAGACTAGTTAGGTTACACAACACTGCCCTGTGCATATTACACTCCAAGGCGCATATCGCATAGCACGCGCTAGTGCCTGTGCTATCTTGCGCTCTCCAATGAATCTGTCATTGCGCACAATGTATTGCATATTATATTTCACGCCCCGGTTCATCTTAAATCACACTTTTTGGTGCATAGTTTATACCATATACTATATCTAGTTTTCATTTTCAATCGTGCTCTCAGGACTATGTTCTATATAACACTGCGTCCACCTACCCTTTTCACGGGCATTACATTTTGCGATTGGGGGTGGAGGGTCAGGGGGTGTTTCTGCCAAGTGAGCCCGGAGTTACAGTCACAAACGTCCTCTTCTTCCTGAATAAAAGTGAGATTATGCTGCATACCTATTCATATTTTAAGTAGTTCGCACAGACACACATTTTAAAAACAATAAAGTTCCTAATACCCACCTTCTCTGAACAGTTAGCTTGCTACCCCATCCACCTCCTCCCTATCCTCTGTTGTCTGAATCCATGGATTAGCCTCCTCCCTCCTGCCATGCATGGTCTGATGTGCTGCCACTGCCCTCTATTTAGCATGATGTACCAGTCCACTCCTCCTGCCCTCCATTGCCCAATTCTCTGGCCCATCATTGACCTCCTGCTTAGCCTCTGTGCTTAGCTTGCTGCCCCTATTCTCCTTCCCCCTGCCCTCCGATGTCTTTGTGCATGTCCCTGCTCCATTCTTTTTGCCCACCATGTTCCATGGACCTGCCACTCCTATCTACTCTGAGTGTTCTGTTGAGCGCCACTCCCCTCCCACCTGCCTAGCATTGTCAGATGACTGTAACCTGTCCTTGCCACCTCCACCCTGCCTGTCCACATGCCATGCCCCTATCCCCTTCCTCCTGTCCTCCATGGTCCATTTTACTGCCACACCCTTCTGCCCTCCCTGGTCTGTTGTGCTGCAACTGCTCCTCCTGCCTGCCCTACGCGGTCTGTTGTGAGGCCCCTTCCCCTGAACTCTCTTGTCTGTGCCCAGGTCCCGACCCTCCCTTCTATCCTCCATGGTCCTTTGTGCCTGCCCCTGCACCCTCCTTCTTACCCATCATAGCCATTGTGCTGCCACTAACTCTCCTGCTTGCCGTGCATGGTCTTCTGTGCTGCCATGGCCCCTCCCACCTTCCCTGCGTGGTCAGCCATCTGCCCCTGACCCCCTCCCACCTTCCCTCCATGGTTTGTGTGTATGCCATCATAGTCTCACTGTTGCTCTCGATGGTGTGTCTTGTTTCTAGTGTCCATCCTGCCTGACCTCCATGGTCATCTTGCTGCTCCTGCCCTGCCCCCTTGCCCCCAGCCCTCTGTTTCCATGTGCAGACCCCTATTCCCTCCCTCCTGGCTTGTCTGTTCCATTGTAATGCCCCTGATCCGTCCCTCGTGCCCTTTATGGTCTGTTATGCTGCAGCTTTCTCTCCTGTCTGTCCATTATGGTCAGCTAGCTAAAAATTGCCTCTTTCCCCTCTGTTCTCTGTTGTCCATGTGCATGGTCCTGTCCCCTCCCTATTGCTTTCTATGGATTGTTGTGCTGCACTCCCGTCCCGCATGCACTGTGTGGTGTATTGTGCTGCTGCAATCCCTGATGCCTGCCCTGTAGGGTCAGTTTGGTGCACCTCTCCATGTCCCTCCTGTCCTCTGTTATCCGAGTCCATGTCCCTACCCCAATTCCTCCTGCCTACCATGATCCAATGTACCATACTTGCAAACATTTTGAACTTGGTAAGAGGGAGATTTTGAAAAAAAACTGGGGTATTGATTTTGCCCTTTGAGTTACATTGAAAAAGAGGAGATTGTAGACTGGAGACAGATCAAATAAAGCCCATTTGAGCTTAAAAACATTGGACGTTTCCTGGCTGAAACGGGTCTGTTGGCATGGATGGTTGTGCTACCACTGCCTCTTTCTTCTGCCCACAATGGTCTATTATATTGCCACAGCCTCTCTTGCCAGTCCTGTATTGTTGGTTTGTTGCCCCTGCCCCCCTTTCCACTGCCCTCCATAGTCTGTTGTGCTGCCACTGCCCTTCCCGACTCCCCAGTGTGGTCAAATTGGTGCCTCTGCACTCTCCTACCTGGCTTCAATTTTCAGAGTCCCCTGGCCTCTGCCTCTCAACAGTATCCCAATGAACAACTAGATTGCTAACATTCTATATTTATTACAAAAGTGTGGAACGCCTGACGTCATCTTGATGTAATCAAAACTGTAATACCTAGAGCTTTTACTTTAGAAATTGCATATATGAGAGGGTCTTATTTGGATCAAAATTATGGTTAGTGCTCTACAAAACTAAAATGAGGACATATTTTCTGAATTTTCAAATAGTGACAAAGAACTTTTAAATTATTTGTAATCTTTATATTTTTTTATCCAGTTGACCACTTGATTAAATCTTGCACTTAGGGGAGAGGATGTGGTGTTACTTCCAGAGCTGCAGACTTTGCAACTGGGGAAATAGGTTGGAGTTTCTGCTTCAGCTCAACATTCTGTGATTCTGGTCAAATCACATAATCTCCCCATCACTACAACCAAAATGAATTTGATCTTGTGCGATGTAAGCAATGCTCATGTAAAGCACTCCAATACCTGACAAGTCTGCACTATATAAAACTGCAAATACACAAAAAATAAGTGTTTTGCACACTTCTGTCATTGGGCTACATGTGGGCTACATCTGGGTGATATTTGTGCTGCATTTGGGCTCTTTTGTCTCTGGTGGCCATCTTGGGAGATTTATTTGTTATGAAGTTTCCTAATTTCCTCATTTACTGCAGTCTCCTCAGTAGGAAATGCTTTCAGTTTTTTACTTTGATTCCATCAAGAAGGTATTCAGATATGTCACACATTTGCCATAAATTCTGAATGTTAGCACTCTAGTTGCTCATTAGATCACTGTAGTAAAGCTACTGCTCACCACGGAAGTCTGCTGCTGGTATTAAAAGTGCATGTTTCAGTCTGCATATCAGAAATTTTAAATGAAATAGAAGAGGATTTGAGTAGTCACTCAAAATGTGCCCTCATTTTTCTTTCTTCAGCACTAATCATAATTTCTATGGCAAAATGAACCCCCTCATTGTGTTCTTTTTTAAATTAAATGTTTTAAGTGTTACCAGTTCATTCCAATCAAGATGGCTTCAGGTGTGCCATACTTTTGTCATAAGTAAGACAGTAAGCGCTCTAGTTGTTCTTAAGAACACTCTGGGACATTCTGTCATTGGGCTTTACTTGGGCTACATATGGGTGATATTTGGGCTACATTTGGGCTCTTTAGTCTCTGGTGGCCATCTTGGCAGATTTATTTGTTATGAAGTTTCCTAATTTCCTCATTTACTGCAGTCTCCTCAGTAGGAAATACTTTCAGTTTTTTCCTTTGGTTCCATCAAGAAGGCATTCAGATGTGTCACACATTTGCCATACATTCTGAATATTAGCACTCTAGTTGCTCATTAGATCACTGTAGTAAAGCTACTGCTCACCACGGAAGTCTGCTGCTGGTATTAAAAGTGCATGTTTCAGTCTGCATATCAGAAATTTTAAATGAAATAGAAGAGGATTTGAGTAGTCACTCAAAATGTGCCCTCATTTTTCTTTCTTCAGCACTAATCATAATTTCTATGGCAAAATGAACCCCCTCATTGTGTTCCTTTTTAAATTAAATGTTTTAAGTGTTACCTATTTATTCCAATCAAGATGGCTTCAGGTGTGCCATTCTTTTGTCATAAGTAAGACAGTAAGCACTCTAGTTGTTCTTAAGAACACTCTGGGACATTCTGTCATTGGGCTTTACTTGGGCTACATCTGGGTGATATCTGGGCTACATTTGGGCTCTTTAGTCTCTGGTGGCCATCTTGGCAGATTTATTTGTTATGAAGTTTCCTAATTTCCTCATTTACTGCAGTCTCCTCAGTAGGAAATACTTTCAGTTTTTTACATTGGTTCCATCAAGAAGGCATTCAGATGTGTCACACATTTGCCATACATTCTGAATGTTAGCACTCTAGTTGCTCATTAGATCACTGTAGTAAAGCTGCTGCTCACCAGGGAAGTCTGCTGCTGGTATTCAAAGTCATGTTACAGTCTGCATGTCAGAATTTTTTTATGAAATAGAAGAGGATTTGAGAAGTCAAAATGTGCCCTCATTTTTCTTTCTGCAGCACTAATCATAATTTCTACGGCAAAATGAACCCCCTCATTTTGTTACTTTGTAAATTAACTGTTTTAAGTGTTACCACTTTATTCCGTTCAGTAGTTCAGGCTGTAGCTGCGTCAACAGGTCCTACGGGAAAATGCATGGGGAAAATGTGTTTTGGGACCCCCCTTTTTTCTCGACCCCCGCTTGATGAATCACTGTGAAATTTTCAGGATAGGAGCGGACCGGAGCTGGCCAAAAGTTTGGAAAATTTCGCGAAGATTCGTCTATCGGCGCCAACGTTATTACAAATAGAATGTTGCGGATTTCCTATGTAAAATAGGTCCTAACTATAACTACCTACTGGCGACTGCCAGTAGGTAATATATATGTTCAATAATTTGATTCCTAGTGACAGCGCACTCTGCCATCCAGTGCAGACATCAAACGTGCGTAATCCGAAAATTGCAAAACAAAATAAAAAAAATTATTCAAACTGAAATCTTGATTAATTTTTTGGTTTTCAGTTTTTTATTGTGATATATTTATATTATTTTCTTTTTAAAAAATCCAATTTTTTTTTCAGAGTCATGCACTCAAAGCATACACATCAAGGTGGGTGCGCGGATTCTAGCCGCCATTTTAGAAAAGTTGTGAAGGATCCGCATACGGTGTACGGCTGCGTGGTTTTCAGTTACATCATATACATTTAATATTACGTGATGTGCGCGATTGGTATGCGACCAGTCTGTAACTCCTGCTCTCGCGCATTCGCGACACATGCACATTACAGTACGAGATGCTTGCGCGGTGGCGGGTCCCGCGTAACGCCATATACGTGCTGGGACACGCTGGGTGCGCGACTCCCGCAAAAAAATTTTATGTTCCAAAATGAAATGTGTGTGTCTTTAATATACATATTAGGGCAAGAGATTATCTAAGATATTCATAAAAATAATATATTTTTACTTATAAAAAACTTACATTATTTTTAAATATATTTTTGCAAAGTCGGTGCGTGCATCGTGAGCGCAGAGAACTAGGTCAGCAGAGCTGCTGTAGAGCCAGAGAAACCAGGTCAGAAGAGCAGCTGTAGAGCCAGAGAACCAGGTCAGCAGAGCTGCTCTAGAGCCTAAGAAGCAGGTCAGCAGAGCTGCTCTAGAACCAGAGACCCAGGTCAGCAGAGCTGCTCTAGAGCCAGAGACCCAGGTCAGCAGAGCTGCTTCAGAGGCCGAGAACCAGGTCAGCAGAGCTGCTATAGAGCCATAGAAACCAGGTCAGCAGAGCTGCTTTAGAGGGAGAGAACCAGGTCAGCAGAACTGCTTAAGAGCTAGAGAACCAGGTCAGCAGAGCTGCTCTAGAGCCAGAGAACCAGGTCAGCAGAGCTGCTTTAGAGCCATAGAACCAGGTCAGCAGAGCCGCTCTAGAGGCAGAGAACCAGGTCAGCAGAACTGCTTTAGAGGGAGAGAACCAGGTCAGCAGAGCTGCTTCAGAGCCAGAGAACCAGGTCAGCAGAGCTGCTCTAGAGGCAGAGAACCAGGTCAGCAGAGCTGCTTTAGGGGGAGAGAACAAGGTCAGCAGAGCTGCTTTAGAGCCAGAGAACGAGGTCAACAGAGCTGCTCTAGAGCCAGAGCAACCAGGGCAGCCGAGCTTCTTTAGAGGGAGAGAACCAGGTCAGCAGAGCTGCTTTAGAGCCAGAGAACCAGGTCAGCAGAGCTGCTATAGAGCCAGAGAAACCAGGTCAGCAGAGCTGCTTTAGAGGGAGAGAACCAGGTCAGCAGAACTGCTTAAGAGCTAGAGAACCAGGTCAGCAGAGCTGCTCTAGAGCCAGAGAACCAGGTCAGCAGAGCTGCTTTAGAGCCATAGAACCAGGTCAGCAGAGCCGCTCTAGAGGCAGAGAACCAGGTCAGCAGAACTGCTTTAGAGGGAGAGAACCAGGTCAGCAGAGCTACTTCAGAGCCAGAGAACCAGGTCAGCAGAGCTGCTCTAGACGCAGAGAACCAGGTCAGCAGAGCTGCTTTAGAGGGAGAGAACAAGGTCAGCAGAGCTGCTTTAGAGCCAGAGAACGAGGTCAACAGAGCTGCTCTAGAGCCAGAGAAACCAGGGCAGCCGAGCTTCTTTAGAGGGAGAGAACCAGGTCAGCAGAGTTGCTTTAGAGCCAGAGAAACCAGGTATGCAGAGCTGCTTTAGAGGGAGAGAACCAGGTCAGCAGAACTGCTTAAGAGCTAGAGAACCAGGTCAGCAGAGCTGCTCTAGAGCCAGAGAACCAGTTCAGCAGAGCTGCTTTAGAGCCATAGAACCAGGTCAGCAGAGACGCTCTAGAGGCAGAGAACCAGGTCAGCAGAACTGCTTTAGAGGGAGAGAACCAGGTCAGCAGAGCTGCTTCAGAGCCAGAGAACCAGGTCAGCAGAGCTGCTCTAGAGGCAGGGAACCAGGTCAGCAGAGCTGCTTTAGAGGGAGAGAACAAGGTCAGCAGAGCTGCTTTAGAGCCAGAGAACGAGGTCAACAGAGCTGCTCTAGAGCCAGAGAAACCAGGGCAGCCGAGCTTCTTTAGAGGGAGAGAACCAGGTCAGCAGAGCTGCTTTAGAGCCAGAGAACCAGGTCAGCAGAGCTGCTCTAGAGCCAGAGAACCAGGTCAGCAGAGCTGCTTTAGAGCCATAGAACCAGGTCAGCAGAGCTGCTCTAGAGGCCGAGAACCAGGTCAGCAGAGCAGATTTAGAGGGAGAGAACCAGGTCAGCAGAGCTGCTTTAGAGCCAGAGAACCAGGTCAGCAGAGCTGCTATAGAGCCAGAGAAACCAGGTCAGCAGAGCTGCTTTAGAGGGAGAGAACCAGGTCAGCAGAACTGCTTAAGAGCTAGAGAACCAGGTCAGCAGAGCTGCTCTAGAGCCAGAGAACCAGGTCAGCAGAGTTGCTTTAGAGCCATAGAACCAGGTCAGCAGAGCCGCTTTAGAGCCAGAGAACGAGGTCAACAGAGCTGCTCTAGAGCCAGAGAAACCAGGGCAGCCGAGCTTCTTTAGAGGGAGAGAGCCAGGTCAGCAAAGCTGCTTTAGAGCCAGAGAACCAGGTCAGCAGAGCTGCTCTAGAGCCAGAGAACCAGGTCAGCAGAGCTGCTTTAGAGCCATAGAACCAGGTCAGCAGAGCTGCTCTAGAGGCCGAGAACCAGGTCAGCAGAGCAGATTTATAGGGAGAGAACCAGGTCAGCAGAGCTGCTTTATAGCCAGAAAACCAAGTCAGTAGAGCTGCTCTAGAGCCAGAGAACCAGGTCAGCAGAGCTGCTTTAGAGCCCTAGAACCAGGTCAGCAGAGCTGCTCTAGAGCCAGAGAACCAGGTCAGTAGAGCTGCTGTAGAGCCTGAGAAACCAGGTCAATAGAACTGCTTTAGAGCCAGAGAACTAGGTCAGCAGAGCTGCTTTAGAGCCAAGGGACTAGGTCACCAGAGCTGCTCTAGAACCAGAGAACCAGGTCAGCAGAACTGCTTTAGAGCCATAGAACTGGGTAAGCAGAGCTGCTTTAGAGCCAGAGAACCAGGTCAGCAGAGCTGTTGTAGAGCCAGAGAACCAGGTCAGCAGAGCTGCTCTAGAGACTAAGAACTAGGTCAGCAGAGCTGCTCTGGAGCCAGAGAACCAGGTCAGCAGAGCTGCGTTAGTGCTAGAGAACCAGGTCAGCAGAGCTGCTTTAGAGCCAGAGAACCAGGTCAGCAGAGCTGGTCTAGAGCCATAGAACCAGGTCAGCAGAGCTGCTTTAGAGCCATAGAACCAGGTCAGCAGAGCTGCTTTAGAGCCAGAGAACCAGGTCAGCAGAGCTGCTCTAGAGCCAGAGAACCAGGTCAGCAGAGCTGCTTTGGAGCCATAGAACCAGGTCAGCAGAGATCCTCTAGAGGCCGACAACCAGGTCAGCAGAGCTGATTTAGAGGCCGATAACCAGGTCAGCAGAGCTGATTTAGAGGAAGAGAACCAGGTCAGCAGAGCTGCTTTAGAGACAGAAAACCAGGTAGCAGAGCTGCTCTAGAGCCAGAGAACCAGGTCAGCAGAGCTGCTTTAGAGCCATAGAACCAGGTCAGCAGAGCTGCTTTAGAGCCAGAGAACCAGGTCAGCAGAGCTGCTCTAGAGCCTAAGAACCAGGTCAGCAGAGCTGCTCTAGAGCCAGAGAACCAGGTCAGCAGAGCTGGTGTAGAGCCTGAGAAACCAGGTCAGTAGAGCTGCTTTAGAGCGAGAGAACCAGGTCAGCAGAGCTGCTTTAGAGGGAGTAACCAGGTCAGCAGAGCTGCTTTAGAGCCAAGGGACCAGGTCAGCTGAGCTGCCCTAGAGCCAGAGAACCAGGTCAGCAGAGCTGTTGTAGAGCCAGAGAACCAGGTCGGCAGAGCTGCTCTAGAGCCTAAGAAGTAGGTCAGCAGAGCTGCTTTAGAGCCAGAGAACCAGATCAGCAGAGCTGCTGTAGAGCCAGAGAAACCAGGTCAGCAGAGCTGCTTTAGAGGGAGAGAACCAGGTCAGCAGAGCTGCTTTAGAACCAGAGAACCATGCCAGCAGAGCTGCTTTAGAGCCAGACAACCAGGTCAGCAGCGCTGCTTTAGAGCCAGAGAACCAGGTCAGCAGAGCTGCTCCACAGCCAGAGAACCAAGTCAGCAGAGCTGCTCTAGAGCCTAAGAACCAGGTCAGCAGAGCTGCTCTAGAGCCTTAGAACCAGGTCAGCAGAGCTCCTCTAGAGGGAGAGAACCAGGTCAGTAGAGGTGCTTTAGAGGGAGAGAACCAGGTCAGCAGAGCTGCTCTAGAGGGAGAGAACCAGGTCAGCAGAGCTGCTCTAGAGCCAGAGAACCATATCAGCAGAACTGCATTAGAGCCATAGAACCGGGTCAGCAGAGCTGCTGTATAGTCAGAGAACCAGGTCAGCAGAGCTGGGTTAGAGCCAGAGAACCAGATCAGCAGAGCTGCTCTAGAGCCAGAGAACCAGGTCAGAAGAGCTGCTTTAGAGCCATAAAACCAGGTCAGCAGAGCTGCTCTAGAGGCCGATAACCAGGTCAGCAGAGCTGATTTAGAAGAAGAGAACCAGGTCACCAGAGCTGCTTTAGAGCCAGAAAACCAGGTCAGCAGAGCTGCTCTAGTGGCCGAGAACCAGGTCAGCAGAGCTGATTTAGAGGAAGAGAACCAGGTCAGCAGAGCTGCTTTAGAGCCAGAAAACCAAGTCAGCAGAGCTGCTCTAGAGCCAGAGAACCAGGTCAGCAGAGCTGCTTTAGAGCCATAGAACCAGGTCAGCAGAGCTGCTTTAGAGCCAGAGAATCAGGTCAGCAGAGCTGCTCTAGAGCCCAAGAACCAGGTGAACAGAACTGCTCTAGAGCCATAGAACCAGGTCAGCAGAGCTGCTTTAGAGGGAGAGAACCAGGTCAGCAGAGCTGCTTTAGAGCCAAGGGACCAGGTCAGCTGAGCTGCTCTAGAGCCATAGAACCGGGTCAGCAGAGCTTCTTTAGAGGGAGAAAAGCAGGTCAGCAGAGCTGCTCTAGAGCCAGAGAACCATGTCAGCAGAACTGCATTAGAGCCATAGAACCGGGTCAGCAGAGCTGCTGTATAGTCAGAGAACCAGGTCAGCAGAGCTGTTGTAGAGCCAGAGAACCAGATCAGCAGAGCCGCTCTAGAGCCAGAGAACCAGGTCAGCAGAGCTGCTTTAGAGCCAGAGAACCAGGTCAGTAGAGCTCTTTAGAGGGAGAGAACCAGGTCAGCTGAGCTGCTCTAGAGCCAGAGAACCAGGTCAGCAGAGCTGCTTTAGAGCCATAGAACCAGGTCAGCAGAGCCGCTCTAGAGGCAGAGAACCAGTTCAGCAGAACTGCTTTAGAGGGAGAGAACCAGGTCAGCAGAGCTGCTTCAGAGCCAGAGAACCAGGTCAGCAGAGCTGCTCTAGAGGCAGAGAACCAGGTCAGCAGAGCTGCTTTAGAGGGAGAGAACAAGGTCAGCAGAGCTGCTTTAGAGCCAGAGAATGAGGTCAACAGAGCTGCTCTAGAGCCAGAGAAACCAGGGCAGCCGAGCTTCTTTAGAGGGAGAGAACCAGGTCAGCAGAGCTGCTTTAGAGCCAGAGAACCAGGTCAGCAGAGCTGCTATAGAGCCAGAGAAACCAGGTCAGCAGAGCGGCTTTAGAGGGAGAGAACCAGGGCAGCAGAACTGCTTAAGAGCTAGAGAACCAGGTCAGCAGAGCTGCTCTAGAGCCAGAGAACCAGGTCAGCAGAGCTGCTTTAGAGCCATAGAACCCGGTCAGCAGAGCCGCTCTAGAGGCAGAGAACCAGGTCAGCAGAACTGCTTTAGAGGGAGAGAACCAGGTCAGCAGAGCTGCTTCAGAGCCAGAGAACCAGGTCAGCAGAGCTGCTCTAGAGGCAGAGAACCAGGTCAGCAGAGCTGCTTTAGAGGGAGAGAACAAGGTCAGCAGAGCTGCTTTAGAGCCAGAGAACGAGGTCAACAGAGCTGCTCTAGAGCCAGAGAAACCAGGGCAGCCGAGCTTCTTTAGAGGGAGAGAACCAGGTCAGCAGAGCTGCTTTAGAGCCAGAGAACCAGGTCAGCAGAGCTGCTCTAGAGCCAGAGAACCAGGTCAGCAGAGCTGCTTTAGAGCCATAGAACCAGGTCAGCAGAGCTGCTCTAGAGGCCGAGAACCAGGTCAGCAGAGCAGATTTAGAGGGAGAGAACCAGGTCAGCAGAGCTGCTTTAGAGCCAGAGAACCAGGTCAGCAGAGCTGCTATAGAGCCAGAGAAACCAGGTCAGCAGAGCTGCTCTAGAGCCAGAGAACCAGGTCAGCAGAGCTGCTTTAGAGCCATAGAACCAGGTCAGCAGAGCCGCTCTAGAGGCAGAGAACCAGGTCAGCAGAACTGCTTTAGAGGGAGAGAACCAGGTCAGCAGAGCTGCTTCAGAGCCAGAGAACCAGGTCAGCAGAGCTGCTCTAGAGGCAGAGAACCAGGTCAGCAGAGCTGCTTTAGAGGGAGAGAACAAGGTCAGCAGAGCTGCTTTAGAGCCAGAGAACGAGGTCAACAGAGCTGCTCTAGAGCCAGAGAAACCAGGGCAGCCGAGCTTCTTTAGAGGGAGAGAACCAGGTCAGCAGAGCTGCTTTAGAGCCAGAGAACCAGGTCAGCAGAGCTGCTCTAGAGCCAGAGAACCAGGTCAGCAGAGCTGCTTTAGAGCCATAGAACCAGGTCAGCAGAGCTGCTCTAGAGGCCGAGAACCAGGTCAGCAGAGCAGATTTAGAGGGAGAGAACCAGGTCAGCAGAGCTGCTTTAGAGCCAGAGAACCAGGTCAGCAGAGCTGCTATAGAGCCAGAGAAACCAGGTCAGCAGAGCTGCTTTAGAGGGAGAGAACCAGGTCAGCAGAACTGCTTAAGAGCTAGAGAACCAGGTCAGCAGAGCTGCTCTAGAGACAGAGAACCAGGTCAGCAGAGCTGCTTTAGAGCCATAGAACCAGGTCAGCAGATCCGCTCTAGAGGCAGAGAACCAGGTCAGCAGAACTGCTTTAGAGGGAGAGAACCAGGTCAGCAGAGCTGCTTCAGAGCCAGAGAACCAGGTTAGCAGAGCTGCTCTAGAGGCAGAGAACCAGGTCAGCAGAGCTGCTTTAGAGGGAGAGAACAAGGTCAGCAGAGCTGCTTTAGAGCCAGAGAACGAGGTCAACAGAGCTGCTCTGGAGCCAGAGAAACCAGGGCAGCCGAGCTTCTTTAGAGGGAGAGAACCAGGTCAGCAGAGCTGCTTTAGAGCCAGAGAACCAGGTCAGCAGAGCTGCTCTAGAGCCAGAGAACCAGGTCAGCAGAGCTGCTTTAGAGCCATAGAACCAGGTCAGCAGAGCTGCTCTAGAGGGCGAGAACCAGGTCAGCAGAGCAGATTTATAGGGAGAGAACCAGGTCAGCAGAGCTGCTTTAGAGCCAGAAAACCAAGTCAGTAGAGCTGCTCTAGAGCCAGAGAACCAGGTCAGCAGAGCTGCTGTAGAGCCATAGAACCAGGTCAGCAGAGCTGCTCTAGAGCCAGAGAACAAGGTCAGTAGAGCTGCTGTAGAACCTGAGAAACCAGGTCAATATAACTGCTTTAGAGCCAGAGAACTAGGTCAGCAGAGCTGCTTTAGAGCCAAGGGACTAGGTCACCAGAGCTGCTCTAGAACCAGAGAACCAGGTCAGCAGAACTGCTTTAGAGCCATAGAACCGGGTCAGCAGAGCTGCTTTAGAGCCAGAGAACCTGGTCAGCAGAGCTGTTGTAGAGCCAGAGAACCAGGTCAGCAGAGCTGCTCTAGAGACTAAGAACTAGGTCAAGCGAGCTGCTCTAGAGTCAGAGAACCAGGTCAGCAGAGCTGCGTTAGTGCCAGAGAACCAGGTCAGCAGAGCTGCTTTAGAGCCAGAGAACCAGGTCAACAGAGCTGCTCTAGAGCCATAGAACCAGGTCAGCAGAGCTGCTTTAGAGCCATAGAACCAGGTCAGCAGAGCTGCTTTAGAGCCAGAGCGCCAGGTCAGCAGAGCTGCTCTAGAGGCAGAGAACCAGGACAGCAGAGCTGCTTTAGAGCAAGAGAATCAGGTCAGCAGAGCTGCTCTAGAGCCAGAGAACCAGGTCAGCAGAGCTGCTTTGGTGCCATAGAACCAGGTCAGCAGAGCTCCTCTAGAGGCCGACAACCAGGTCAGCAGAGCTGATTTAGAGGCCGATAACCAGGTCAGCAGAGCTGATTTAGAGGAAGAGAACCAGGTCAGCAGAGCTGCTTTAGAGCCAGAAAACCAGGTAGCAGAGCTGCTCTAGAGCCAGAGAACCAGGTCAGCAGAGCTGCTTTAGAGGCATAGAACCAGAGCAGCAGAGCTGCTTTAGAGCCAGAGAACCAGGTCAGCAGAGCTGCTCTAGAGCCTAAGAACCAGGTCAGCAGAGCTGCTCTAGAGCCAGAGAACCAGGTCAGCAGAGCTGGTGTAGAGCCTGAGAAACCAGGTCAGTAGAGCTGCTTTAGAGCGAGAGAACCAGGTCAGCTGAGCTGCCCTAGAGCCAGAGAACCAGTTCAGCAGAGCTGTTGTAGAGCCAGAGAATCATGTCGGCAGAGCTGCTCTAGAGCCTAAGAAGTAGGTCAGCAGAGCTGCTTTAGAGCCGGAGAACCAGGTCAGCAGAGCTGCTGTAGAGCCAGAGAAACCAGGTCAGCAGAGCTGCTTTAGAGGGAGAGAACCAGGTCAGCAGAGCTGCTTTAGAACCAGAGAACCATGCCAGCAGAGCTGCTTTAGAGCCAGAGAACCAGGTCAGCAGCGCTGCTTTAGAGCCAGAGAACCAGGTCAGCAGAGCTGCTCCACAGCCAGAGAACCAAGTCAGCAGAGCTGCTCTAGAGCCTAAGTACCAGGTCAGCAGAGCTGCTCTAGAGCCTTAGAACCAGGTCAGCAGAGCTCCTCTAGAGGGAGAGAACAAGGTCAGTAGAGGTGCTTTAGAGGGAGAGAACCAGGTCAGCAGAGCTGCTCTAGAGGGAGAGAACCAGGTCAGCAGAGCTGCTCTAGAGCTAGAGAACCATGTCAGCAGAACTGCATTAGAGCCATAGAACCGGGTCAGCAGAGCTGCTGTATAGTCAGAGAACCAGGTCAGCAGAGCTGTTGTAGAGCCAGAGAACCAGATCAGCAGAGCTGCTCTAGAGCCAGAGAACCAGGTCAGAAGAGCTGCTTTAGAGCCATAAAAGCAGGTCAGCAGAGCTGCTCTAGAGGCCGATAACCAGGTCAGCAGTGCTGATTTAGAGGAAGAGAACCAGGTCAGCAGAGCTGCTTTAGAGCCAGAAAACCAGGTCAGCAGAGCTGCTCTAGTGGCCGAGAACCAGGTCAGCAGAGCTGATTTAGAGGAAGAGAACCAGGTCAGCAGAGCTGCTTTAGAGCCAGAAAACCAGGTCAGCAGAGCTGCTTTAGAGCCAGAGAAACAGGTCAGCAGAGCTGCTCTAGAGGCAGAGAACCAGGTCAGCAGAGTTGCTTTAGAGCCATAGAACCAGGTCAGCAGAGCTGCTCTAGAGCCTAAGAATCAGGTCAGCAGAACTGCTCTAGAGCCAGAGAACCAGGTCAGCAGAGCTGGTGTAGAGCCTGAGAAACCAGGTCAGTAGAGCTGCTTTAGAGCGAGAGAACCACGTCAGCAGAGCTGCTTTAGAGGGAGAGAACCAGGTCAGCAGAGCTGTTTTAGAGCCAAGGGACCAGGTCAGCTGAGCTGCTCTAGAGCCAGGGAACCAGGTCAGCAGAACTGCTTTAGAGCCAAGGGTGATTTGTCAAGCGGGGGCTCTAGTGAGCAACTAGAGTGCTAACATTCCGAATTTATGGCAAATGTGTGACAAATCTGAATGCCTTCTTGATGGAATCAATGTAAAAAAACGAAAGTATTTCCTACTGAGTAGATTGTAGTAAATGACGAAATTAGGAAACTTCATAACAAATAAGTCTCACAAGATGGCCACCAGAGACAAAAGAGCCCAAATATAGCGCAACTTTCACCCAGATGTAGCCCAAGTATAGCCCAATGACCGAATGTCCCAGAGTGTTCTAAAGAACAACTAGAGAGCTAACAGTCTTACTTATGACAAAAGTATGGCACACCTGAAGCCATCTTGATTGGAAAAAAGTGGTAACACTTAAAACATTTAATTTGCAAAGGAACAAAATGAGGGGGATAATTTTGCCATAGAAATTATGATTAGTGCTGCAGAAAGAAAAATTAGGGCACATTTCGACTTCACAAATCCTCTTCTATTTCATTAAAAAATTCTGACATGCACTTTGAATACCAGCAGCAGACTTCCCTGGTGAGCAGTAGCTTTACTACAGTGATCTATTGAGCAACTAGAGTGCTAACATTTAGAATTTATGCCAAATGTGTGACACATCTGAATGCCTTCTTGAAGTAAACAAGCATTGAAAATGCAATAGGTCTCGCCCTCGTTTAATTTAAAGCAATTCTGTTTGTAATTAGGTGGCTTTTTAGCTTTGCTTGTATTAGTGTTTTTCAAACTTTCATGTACATAACATGCACATGTATGCATATATGTATATGTATGCATGCATTTATATTTGTATTTATATAGATATAGATATGCAGATTATATATATGTTTATATATCAAGGATTCAACTGATTTTTTGAAATATATATATGATGTTAGATGGGAAGAAAATAGTATGTTGTTATTAACACAGGACATAACAACTCTGTACACGAGCATACGACACAAGGATGGTCTCAATGCTATTGAATTTTATTTGAATCAGAGACCGCTGAGATTTGCAAGGCATAATTGTATGCTGCTGGAAATGATGAAATGGTGTCTAACTAAGAATATGTTTTTGTTTGGTGATGAATTGTTTCAACAAGAGAGAGGGACGGCGATGGGTACCTGCTTCGCCCCCAGCTACGCCAATTTACATCTGGGCTGGTGGGAGGAGCAGGTACTCAAAGGGCCAAACTTGGAACATTGGTTGGAACATGTCTTGCTGTGGGTACGATTCATAAACGACGTCTTTGTGCTGTGGCAGGGCACGGAGACTGAGGTCAAGCAATTCATGATAGATCTGAATGATAATAATCTTAATCTAGCATTCACTGGCAATTATAGCAAAACTTGTATAGACTTTTTAGATGTCAGGGTGAAGGTAAATGAAGAAAAATTAGAGACAACAATTTTCCGTAAGCCTACTGCAGGGAATACAATTCTTCATGCAGATAGTGCTCACCCAGCCCCACTTATCTATCAGGAGTATTCCTTTCGGGGAATTTTATAGAGCTCGTCGAGCTTGTAGTAGTGAGGAGGAATACTTGAATATTGAAGGTGAGATGACAGAAAGGTTCGTACAAAGAGGGTATTCGTCTAATGTAATCAAGAGGGCCGCTCTAAAAGCCAGAAAAATAGATAGGAAAAAAGCATTATTTGAAGCCTCCAAAACAAGTAAGAAGAAGTAATTCTCTAATAATGGTGTAAATAACTGTAGGTTTATAACCACTTTTAATACAAGCCACCTTGAGGTTAGAAAAATATTGAACAAACACTGGCACTTGATTAAGTGTGATACTGTATTAGGCCCAAAGATGAAAAAATACCCAGACATTACATTTCGAAAATCTAAGTCATTAAAGGACAGAATAGTCAGCAGTGAGTTTACTGAACAGAGGAAATCGGGACAATCAAGCTGGTTAAGCAAAATGGGATTTTTTAAATGTTTTAAATGTAAGGCGTGTCAACATGGAGTGAATTGCACGCAGTTTATTACTATTTTTGATAAAATCATTAAGATTAAAGGGCACTTAACTTGTAGATCCAGTTTCGTGGTATATTGGCTACAGTGTCCCTGTAAGAAGGTCTATATAGGCAGTACCACTTTACCGGTTTTTAAACGTGTTCTACAACATAGAAGAGCCATAGTGAATAAGGATAGAACGTATCCCATTGCTAGACACTTCGAGAAATATCATCAGAGCAATCCTGAAGGTCTACAGTATAGTTGTATAGCAGAGATCCCAAAGAAAAAAAGAGGAGGGGATAGGGAGAAAGAACTCCGTAAATTGGAGACCTACTATATACTAGAATTTGACTGTAAAGAGCCACATGGATTGAATGTAGATGAGGATCTATTCACTTGCCTATAAGAGAAGTAAGTAAAGGTGTAAATAAGAATTAAAGGTTCCTGAAGATAAGAATAAATCATTGTCGAATTAATGAAATGCTGATAACACAGGGTTTTTTTCATCATTTTTTGTTTTAAGAGTGAAATTCCTTTTTTTTGGAAATTTAGGATAAAGAGTATACTTTACCTTTCTTTCCCAAATATATTTTAAGAGACAATTGAAAGAGGGACACAAACAGAGGAGTAATACAATCAGTTTTTCCAGGTATCTTATAAAAGGAAAAATAAAGCAAACATGTACATTAGTAGAAGCACGGTATGATGAAGTATTTTTTCATCTTGTACTGAAGAATAGTTTCTCAAATTTTATATGAATGTTAAAATGGGTTTACTTGAAGCACTAGCACTTTACGAATTCGAAGATTGTTTACATAAGCACTTGCACTTTGTAACAATTTTAGATTGGTTTACATAAGCACTTGCACTTTGTAAACAGAGGTAAAATGGTTACGTGAAGGAAACGTAGGCTGTAGTACAATGGAACATGGATGTCGCTTTATTGGTACTGTTTTGGATTTCCCTTGAATATTGTATTATGCATTTGCACTTTATAAGAAGTAATTAAGATTTAATTACTTACAAGAGTTTGCTGAACAAAGAAATGGTTGTTTTAAATCAATTGCTTGAGATGACAAATATTGGAATAACCACTCCAAGATGGCACCACCTTTTGGTGTAAAAAAAGAAAGGTGGGACGCTATCTGAAGTCCCTTTTTGCTATCTAAAATGTTTTTAAACCATTGTGAATGAAAAAACTATTTCATGAGCAAGGTAGCGTCAAGCTACCGAAACGCGTAGATAGGTGTCTCGTCAGAATAAAGGAGACCCATTTGGAAGAATCCCTTGGTGTGCTGCGTGATTATTTGGAAGAAATAATCGGATAACTGACATGTTTATATATGTATGTATATATAGATATATATATACACAAACATATATATAAATGCATATGCATATATATGTGCATATGTGTGCGTGTAGAGAGAGGTAGAGAGAGGTAGAGATCTAGAGGTGTAGAGGTAGAGAGGTAGAAGTAGAGAGGTAGAGGTAGAGAGGTAGAGGTAGAGAGGTAGAGGTGTAGAGAGGTAGAGGTGTAGAGAGGTTGAAAGTAGTAAAGAGAGAGGCAGAGAGAGTAGTGAGTGAGTAGTAGAGAGTAGTAGACAGTAGTAGAGAGTATAGAGAGAGTAGCAGAGAGTGAGTAGCAGAGAGTAGTAGAGTGAGTAGTAGAGAGTGAGTAGTAGAGAGTGAGTAGTAGAGAGTGAGTAGTAGAGAGTAGCAGAGAAAAAGCGAGTATTAGAGAGTGAGTAGTAGAGTGAGTAGTATATAGTAATAGAGAGAGAGTAGGAGAGAGTAGTAGAGAGTGAGTAGTAGAGAGTAGTAGAGAGAGTAGTAGAGAGTGGTAGAGAGTGAGTAGTAGAGAGTAGTAGAGAGTGAGTAGTAGAGTGTTGTAAAGAGTGAGTTGTAGAGAGAGTAGTAGAGAGTGAGTAGTAGAGAGTAGTAGAGAGTGAGTAGTAGAGAGTAGCAGAGTGAGAAATAGAGAGTGAGTAGTAGAGAGAGGGTAGTAGAGAGTAGTAGAGTAGTAGAGAGTAGTGGAATAGTAGAGAGTGAGTAGTAGAGAGTAGTAGAGAGCGAGTACTAGAGAGCAAGTAGTAGAGAGTGTGTAGTAGAGAGTGAGTAGTAGAGAGTAGTAGAAAGTGAGTAGTAGAGAGAGTAGTAGAGAGTGAGAAGTAGAGAGAGTAGTAGAGAGTAGTAGGGTAGTAGAGAGTGAGTGGTAGAGCGAGTAGTAGAGAGTAGTTGAGAGCGAGTAGTAGAGAGTGAGTAGTGGTGAGTGAGTAGTAGAGAGTGGTAGAGAGCGAGTAGTAGAGAGTGAGTAGTAGAGAGTGAGTAGTAGAGAGTGAGTAGTAGAGAGTAGTAGAGAGAGAGTAGTAGAGAGTGAGTAGTAGAGAGTAGTAGAGTGAGTAGTAGAAAGTGAGTAGTAGAAAGAGAGTAGTAGAGAGTGAGTGGTAGAGAGAAGTAGAGAGAAGTAGAGTGAGTAGTAGAGAGTAGTAGAGAGTGAGTAGTAGAGAGAGTAGTAGAGAGTAGTAGAGTAGTAGTGAGTGAGTAGAGAGAGTAAGTAGTAGAGAGAGTAGAAGAGAGTAGTAGAGTAGTAGAGAGTGAGTAGTAGAGAGTAGTAGAGAGCGAGTAGTAGAGAGTGAGTAGTGGAGAAAGAGTAAGAGAGAGTAGTAGAGAACGAGTAGTAGAGAGTTAGTAGTAGAGAGTGAGTAGTAGAGAGAGAGTAGTAGAGAGTGAGTAGTAGAGAGTAGTAGAGTGAGTAGAAGAGAGTGAGTAGTAGAGAAAGAGTAGTAGAGAGTGAGTAGTAGAGTAGTAGAGAGTGAGTGGTAGGGAGTAGTAGAGTAAGTAGTAGAGAGTAGTAGAGAGTGAGTAGTAGATAGTGAGTAGTAGAGAGTAGTAGTAGAGCGTAGTAGAGAGTAGTAGAGAGTGAGTAGTAGAGAGTGAGTAGAAGAGAGAGAGTAGTAGAAAGCAGTTGAGAGTGAGTAGTAGATACTGAATAGTAGAGAGTATTAGATAGTGAGTAGTAGAGAGTGAGTCGTGGAGAGTAGTAGAGAGTGAGTAGTAGAGAGTACTAGATAGTGAGTAGTAGAGAGTAGTAGAGAGTGAGTAGTAGAGAGTGAGTAGTAGAGAGAGAGTAGTGGAGAGTAGTAGAGAGTGAGTAGTAGAGTAGTAGAAAGTAGTCAGTCAGTGTCAGTCTGTGTCAGTCAGTGTCAGTCAGTCAGTGTCAGTCAGTCACTATCAGTCAGTCAGTCAGTGTCAGTCAATCAGTGTCAGTCAGTGTCAGTCAATCAGTGTCAGTCAGTGTCAGTCAGTCAGTGTCAGTCAATCAGTGTCAGTCTCAGTCAGTCAGTGTCAGTCAATCAGTGTCAGTCAGTGTCAGTGTCAGTCAGTGTCAATGAGTCAGTGTCAGTCAGTCAGTGTCAGTCTGTCAGTGTCAGCTAGAGCAGCTCTGCTGACTTGGTTCTCTGGCTCTAGAGCAGCTCTGCTCACCTGGTTCTCTGGCTCTAAAGCAGCTCTGTTGACCTGGTTCTCTCCCTCTAAAGCAGCTCTGCTGACCTGGTTTCTCTGGCTCTACAGCAGGTCTGCTGACCTGGTTCTCTGGCTCTAGAGCTGCCCTGTTGACCTAGTTCTTAGGCTACAGAGCAGCTCTGCTGATCTGGTTCTCTGGCTCTACAACAGCTCTGCTGACCTGGTTCTCTGGCTCTAATGCAGCTCTGCTGACCCGGTTCTATGACTCTAAATCAGTTCTGCTGACATGGTTCTCTGGCTCTAGAGCAGCTCTGCTGACCTGGTTCTCTCCCTCTAAAGCAGCTCTACGGACCAGGTTTCTCTGGCACCACAGCAGCTCTGCTGACCTGGTTCTCTGGCTCTAGAGCAGCTCTGCTGACCTTGTTCTTAGGCTCTAGAGCAGCTCTGCTGACCTGGTTCTCTGGCTAAAGCAGCTCTGCTGACCTGGTTCTATGGCTCTAAAGCAGCTCTGCTGACTTGGTTCTCTGGCTCTAGAGCAGCTCTGCTGACCTGGTTCTCTGGCTCTAAAGCAGCTCTGCTGACCTGGTTCTCTGGCTCTAAAGCAGCTCTGCTGGCCTGGTTCTCTGACTCTAAAGCAGCTCTGCTGACCTTGTTCTCTTCCTCTAAAGCAGCTCTGCTGACCTGGTTTCTCTGGCTCTACAGGAGCTCTGCTGACCTGGTTCTCTGGCTCTAGAGCAGCTCTGCTGACCTAGGGGCATATAAACAAGGGCTTTATCTCTGCTTTTTTGGCTTTAAAAGCCAAAAAAGCAGAGAGAAAATTAGCACCCTATCAACAACAGGGTGCTAACACGCAAAATTGCATGTTAGCACCCTTTTACTCTACGCTTCCCCTTGCATCTCTAATGAGATGCAAAGGGGGCGTTCCAGAGTGAAATAATAGGAGAAATGTCGCTAAGCGACATTTCTCCTATTATCAAGAATATCGCTAACCCTGTTAGAGACAAAAAAAGCAGCGCTAACCGCGGTTAACGCTGCTTTTTTACGTCTGGTATTTTTCTGACTTAGCCATGATATCCTATGGAAGGAGGATATCATGGCTAAGTTTGCCTGTCCCTATCAACAAGGTAACGTGAGATTATCGCTGGGTTTCCAGCCATAATCTCACGTTAGCCTGTTAGCGTGAGGATATTTATCGCTATTGAGATAAGCGTTGCTAATAGCACGCTATCTCAGCGATAAAAATTCACGCTAGCCGGCGATAATTATCCTCACGCTAAGAGCGCTGAGCGATAATTATCGCCGGGTGTTGTTGATATGCCCCCTAGTTCTTAGGCTCTAGAGTAGCTCTGCTGCCCTGGTTCTCTGGCTCTACAACAGCTCTGCTGATCTGGTTCTCTGGCTCTAAATCAGCGCTGCTGACCTGGTTCTATGGCTCTAAAGCAGTTCTGCTGACCTTGTTCTCTGGCTCTAGAGCAGCTCTGCTGACCTGGTCCCTTGGCTCTACAGCAGCTCTGCTGACCTGCGTCTCTCCCTCTAAAGCAACTCTGCTGACCTGGTTCTCTAGCTCTAAAGCAGCTGTACTGACCTGGTTTCTCTGGCTCTACAGCAGCTCTGCTGACCTGGTTCTCTGGCTCTAAAGCAACTCTGCTGACCTGGTGCTCTGACTCTAGAGCACTTCTACTGACCTGCAACTGTGGCTCTAAAGCAGCTCTGCTGACCTGGTTCTCTCCCTCTAAAGAAGCTCTGCTGACCTGGTTTCTCTGGCTCTAGAGCAGCTCTGCTGACCTGGTTCTCTGGCTCTAAAGCAGCTCTGCTGACCTGGTTCTCTCCCTCTAAAGCAGCTCTGCTGACCTGGTTCTCTGCCTCTAGATCAGCTCTGCTGACCTGGTTCTCTGGCTCTAAAGCAGCTCTGCTGACCTGGTTCTATGGCTCCAAAGCAGCTCTGCTGACCTGGTTCTCTGGATCTAGAGCAGCTCTGCTGACCTGGTTCTCTGGCTCTAAAACAGTTCTGCTGACCTGGTTCTCTCCCTCTAAAGAGCTCTGCTGACCTGGTTCTCTGGCTCTAAAGCAGCTCTGCTGACCTGGTTCTCTGGCTCTAGAGCAGCTCTGCTGACCTGGTTCTCTGGCTCTAAAGCAGTTCTGCTGACCTGGTTCTCTCCCTCTAAAGCAGCTCTGCTGACCTGGTTTCTCTGGCACTACAGCAGCTCTGCTGACCTGGTTCTCAGCCTCTGGAGCAGCTCTGCTAACCTGGGTCTCAGGCTCTAAAGCAGCACTGCTGACCTGGGTCTCTGGTTCTAGAGCAGCTCTGCTGACCTGCTTCTTAGGCTCTAGAGCAGCGCTGCTGACCTAGTTCTCTGGCTCTACAACAGCTGTGCTGACCTGGTTTCTCTGGCTCTACAGCAGCTCTGCTGACCTAGTTCTCTGCGCTCACGATGCACGCACCCGACTTCGCAAAAATATATTTAAAAATAATATAAGTTTATTATAAGTACAAATATATTATTTTTATGAATATCTTAGATAATCTCTTGCCCTAATATGTATATTAAAGACAAATACATATAATTTTGGAACATAATTTTTTTGGGCGGGAGTTGCTCACCCAGCGCGCCCCAGCATGTATATAACGTCACGCGGGACCCGCCACCGCGCAAGCATCTCGTACCGTAATGCGCATGTGACGCGAATTCGCGGGAGTAGGAGTCGCGGACTGGTTGCATACCAATCGCGCACATCACGTTATATTAAATGTATATGATGTAACTGAAAAACACGCAGCCGTCGCAGACCGTATGCGGATCCTTCACAACTTTTCTAAAATGGGAGTTAGAATCCGCGCACCCATCATGATGTGTAACCTTTGAGAGCGCGGCTCCGAAAAAAAATTTGATTTTTTTTTTATTTTAAAGAAAATAATATAGATATATTAAAATAAAAAATGAAAACAAAAACATTAATCAATATTTCATTTTGAATGTTTCTTTTTTTGCAATTTTCAGAAAAATATATAATGTTATTTAATTAATAAAATATTTATAAATAAACAGTTAAAAACTGTAGAAAATCAGTAGAAAAAAATAGGTATAACTACTATCACACTTAAAATTAGCATTTAAAAGACCTTTGAAATGAACTGAAAAAAACCATAGGTTTCAGAGACGTTATAGTTAGAAATTAGCATTTAAAAAAGCTTTGAAATTCACTGAAAAAACCATAGGTTTCAGAGACGTTATAGTTAAAAATTAGCATTTAAAAAACCTTAGAAATTCACAGGAAAAACCATAGGTTTCAGGGGTGTTATAGTTAGCTGGCCATTTCACTCGTACAAAACCATAGAAATTCCTCCCTTATAGTTAGTTCTGCTAACTATAACTCGCGTGCCCGCAATGCACTGCTGATGATGTCACATATTGCATCATTCATGACATGGTCAGTGACATCACTGATGACATCACTGATGACATCTCAAATGACATCACTGATAACATCACTGATGACATCATCCACGGGACAATCCGATACACCTCATCTTACACTAGTATAACCTTTCATTACTCACTGTAAAATACAGAGTACCATATTTGAAACCATTGACACACCAATACCAGTTACTACATACCCACTCACTGATTCCTAAGTCTACTCCCACAACTCCCCATTCAACAACATAATCATTTATACATGCAGTCACTAATTAATAGAACACTATCAAATGCACTTATACACATATATAGACATTGACACATCAGAAGTCATCTTAGTCGGTTATGCAGTCATCCTACTCACTCATGAAAAAAATTAATCACACTTACATTTACTCACTCACACAATTATCCAACAACACCTCATTTATTCAAACACATAGTAACTCATAGTTAATATGTTAATAAATCACCATTACAATAGTTACTCTCACAATCACTGACTCTTACACATACTAATTTGTATACACCAACTCTCACATACAATGCCTTTTATGTTTTTACTTTGTTGAAGATGTACAACTCAAACATATATTCGCTCACCAACACACAAATAAATACACTCAGTCACCCAAACAACTGTTTCCACATGCACTCTTAAACCTATACACCTAGTCAATCAACCATTCACACATCTATGCATAGAGTTACACACACCCCATCCAACCACACACAAACTCAGTGTCCCATACAAATACTCACCCAACTAATCATTAACTAATATACACACTCATGTAGTTAGTGACCAACTGATGCAGCATGTTATACAACAACAGAGACAGTGATGCACACATTTACATAGTTTAGTTACTAATCCATGTATTAAGTGAGACACTTTTAATTACTCACTTAAACAGACAGTCAGACAGCTACTAAATCCTCCATCCAGACAGTTATATATCCACTCAATCTTCAATACAGATTGGTATATATATATATATATATATATATAATACATATTTAAATTTCAAACTAAACCACATTCACTGGATGATGTCATCAGTGATGTCATCAGTGATGTCACTGACCATGTCATGAATGATGCAATATGTGACATCATCAGCAGTGCATTGCGGGCACGCGAGTTATAGTTAGCAAAACTAACTATAACGGAGGAATTTCTATGGTTTTGTACAAGTGAAATGGCCAGCTAACAATAACGCCCATGAAACCTATGGTTTTTTCTGGCTAACGCGCTTCACATCACAAAGTAGGTCTTCTCCATTGTAAGCAGACACGAGGGACACAGCGGAGCAAGGTACGGCAGCTTTTAATTAACTGTGTGGCATGACGCGTTTCGGTGAATACCTTTATCAAATGCAGGTAGTTTAAAATGTAACTGCTGTAAAGTCTTTTATATAGTCCCGCCTCTCCTGCAAGTGAAGAGGGCTCACCTGTCTCACATTAGAGCCGTCGTTGTCGTTCTAGGTAAAGACTCCAACTCCCACAATGCAGCTTAAAATACAACCGCAAAGTGGAATTCTTGCAGTTTTGATATTATTTGCTTGCTGTGAGTTGACTTCTAAATGTTATGTTGTGTTATGTTATATTCCACTTATAACGCGCTCGGCTACTCACGAGTATCCCGGCGTGAAGCCTGAGGCAGACAGAGACAATCAGACAAAGAGAAAAGTTTTGAGCTTCCTTTTAAAAGCTGCAAGCTCCTGAGTAAGACGAAGATCGAGGGGAAGGGCATTCCAGGCCCTACTGGCTCTGACCACCAGAGAGCAGCCTCCAATCCTCTGAAGTCTAAATCTCGGGATTAAGGCCAGGCCTAAAGAGGCAGAGCGCAGGGCCCGCAAAGGGACGTAAAAAGAGAAGCGCCTCTGAAGGTAGAGAGGACCCTGACCATGGAGAGCCCGATGGGCCAGAACCAATGATTTATATTCGATTCTGGTCGCAACTGGTAACCAATGGAGGGAAAACAGATGAGAAGTGACAATCCTCCTCAAAGAGAGGCCCAGGAGCAATCTAGCCGCTGTGTTCTGGACTACCAGCAGTTTCTTAATTAGGTAGCCAGGAGACCCAATATAGAGAGAGTTTGCGTAATCCAGCCGAGAGAGGATCAAGGCGCAGGTAACCGTGACTCTGGCTGCCTGCGGAAGGAGAGGAAAAAACTTTCTCAGGGTTTTAATGAGTCCAACGCAGCAGCCCGCAGTTTTCTTGATGTGTGTGGAAAACAGCAGATTCTCCTCGAACCAAATGCCCAAGTTCTTGGTGGGATGACCCTAGGACGAGGGAAGAGGAAGCTCCTGCGGCCACATCTGTTGGCGGAAATCAGACGGGAAAGGGCCGAACAGCAGGATCTCAGATTTTTGCTCATTACACTTGAGCTGAGCGCCTGCCAGCCAAGTGAAAATGGAACGGAGGCACTGTTTGGCCACAAGGACCGAGCTGGAGGCCTTATCCCAGGTGAAAAGCAACTGGGTGTCATCTGCATAGGCCAACACCTTAGCACCAAGAGCTTCAGCCAGATGGATCAAAGGCGTAACATAAATGTTGAAGGGCAAGAGGCTAAGGGAAGAACCCTGCGGGACACCCGTGGTAACCTCGTGGGAGGAAGAATAGAATGGAGGGAGCCAGATCTGCTCAACCCTTTCCTCCAAAAAGGACCTGAGCCAGCCCCACACGGCCCCCGACACGCCAATCTCTGCAAGACAGATCAGGAGAAGATCGTGCGGGACCGGGTCAAAGGCCGCCGAGAGGTCCAGCAGAATCAGAGCGGCCCTACCCCAGCGTCCAGACATGTCCGGATGGCCTCCACAACCTCAACAAGGACCGTCTCAGTACAATGGCCCGACCGAAACCCAGATTTAGATGGATGAAGGAGAGCCTCTGACTCTAAGTCAGACAGTTGTTTATGCACCACCTTCTCACAGACCTTTGCAATAGCTGGTAGGAGAGAGATGGGTCGATAATTGGCAGGATTAAGCGGGTCCAAGGAAGGTTTCTTAAGCAGTGGCAGAATCTTAGCCTCCTTCCAAACCCGAGGAACCGCCTTGGACTGTAGGGAGAGGTTAATAATCTGGTTGACCTCCAGATAAATGCTTTCCGGTACAGCTGCCAACAGTCTAGCCGGGCAGGGATCTACAGGTGACCCCGATTTAAGTCCTCTGAGGATTTTAAGACTTTCCATAGGGTGAACAGGGGTAAAGGCGGATAGCAAAGTAGAAGGAGCCGGCCGAACATGCTGTGACCCTGGCAGGTCCCGCAAGACAGGAGAGAAGGAGGCCTGAATGGCCGTAATTTTATCACTGAAGGACCAAGACAAGATGTTGCACCAGTCAAACGAGGAGGGAGTCACACTTGTTTGGGCCAACGGAGAGGTAAAACTCTGGACTATAGAAAAGATTTCCTTAGAGTTGTTCCTAGCAGCCTCAATACGAGACGCATAAAAGAGACCTTTCGCCACAGAGATAGCGGCGTAGTAGGATCTTTGGGTTGCTCTAAGCCGGAATTTAGCCGCCGGGCAATAGTTACTCCTCCGCCAATCCCGCTCCAGGATTTTACACTCCTGTTTAAGCACCTTAAGTGCTGGAGTAAACCAGGGTTTAGAGGGAGTGATTCTAGCCGGTCTAATGGGTCGGGAGGAAGTGATAGAATTCACCGCTGCAGACACCCAGCCTGTGAAGCCTGATATACAATCCTCCAAGCCCCCCAACAGCGGGGGCCTGGCTATGTCCAAAGCCTGAGCAAGTTTCAAGGGATCCACCTTCCCCAGAGCTGGTTTAAAGAAGACAGAAATGCGAGCATAATGAGGATAGATTCACAGCGCAGATCTCATGAAAGCTGCTTCCCATGCCCCTACTTCCAGTGCACTTCACCAATCAATGCAGGGAACTGGAGACAACGGTAGCAGTGACCACGTCACTCCATGCAGTGATGGACTGTATTTACCAGCAGTTCCTCAGCCTTCTTGGGTCGGGTGGTGGTCCTCGGCTTCCGATTCCTCGGAACATAATCACACCAAAGAGTTGCCACTGATGCCAAAGACACTTACCTGTATAAAAAACTCACAATTTCATTGGAAAGGCATGCATGGTAAAGGCATAGTCATTGTAGAAATGTGCATGGTGGATAAAGGCGTGTGTGTTAAAAATGCCTGCAACGCATGAAATGGCATGCATAGTACAGAACATGTTATAATTTGTGTTTCCCTATGAAAACATGTACTCGTGTAAAGCAGGTAATATTTCTCCTCCTCATTCTCTGCCTGCACTCCAATGGCTGATATAACTTGGCACCCTCCCACTATAGCATCCACAGTGGATGAAGACCTCATGCTCGACCCCATATCAAATACGGTTTTTAAAGCTTTCTACCATTAAAACCTATTTTTGGGGATCCAAGCATCAATTTATTTTTCTCCTCTCCAGATTGCACAAGAACACTTCACCTTGATGCATCCAAATATCTGTTTAGCAGATTTGAAAAAAGCAAATTGTAAAAAACTGAAGCAGGCGACCTCTTATCCCTATACACATAGTGCAGTGATACTGACTGTTGTTAATTTGAGAATAATTACGATACCTGACCCCTTTGAGTCATTAACAAGCTTGCTTAGTCTCTGCAAGAGCCGTAGAGAACCAGTGGGCTGAAGGTCTGGCTCAATGAGACACTAAGGGCCCGATTCCCAGAACCAACTTAAGACAAAATCCTAAACTTACTACCATTTTCGTATTCACAGAAGGCACTTACTCATTTCGGTATTCACAGAAGTTAGGAGTCCTAACTTTAGGACTCCTAAATGCCTTCTCTGAATACCGAAAGTCTAAAAATTAGGATTTTTCTCAGTTTAGGAGTCCTAAAGTTAGGACTCCTAACTTTACTACTACTAAACTGAGAAAAATCCTAATTTTAAGGATTTCGGCATTCACGGAAGGCATTTAGGAGTCCTAAAGTTAGGCGTCCTAACTTTACTACTACTAAATTGAGAAAAATCCTAATTTTAAGACTTTCGGTATTCACAGAAAGCATTTAGGAGTCTTAAAGTTAGGAGTCCTAACTATACTACTAGTAAACTGAGAAAATCCTAATTTTAAGGCTTTCAGTATTCACAGAAGGCATTTAGGAGTCCTAAAGTTAGGACTCCTAACTTCTGTGAATACCGAAATGAGTAAGTGCCTTCTGTGAATACCAAAATGAGTAAGTGCCTTCTGTGAATACCAGTAAGTAAGTAAGTTTAGGATTTTGTCTTAAGTTAGTTCTGTGAATCGGGCCCCAAGGTTTTAACTGCAGTGAGGATGTCTACGGCTGAAGCCATCCCACTGTTGACACTGTCATTATTAGCCTCGGGATCAAGAGACTACTTGCAAGGACTCCATGTGAGATGTCATGAGAGTCTAGATTAATTAATTTTAAAACATTTACCTTTACCCTGACTATGGTGGAAGGGCCCTGAGAGAGGGGCTGATTCAGTATAGGTTAGCAAGAAAGAGCAGTAGGATAAGACCAGAAAACCGGGAGGTAAGCCATACTCTTGATGAAATCAGCGGATGCAAACAACAAACCGATAGAGTACCCTGCAACATGTATAGGGTCAGAGACAAATTGGTTGAGGTCCAGAGCTATAGACACTACTAGCAGTCTGCTGGTGGCTGAAGATTAGGGGCCTCTGTCTCCCACAACCAAAAATGTAAAGGCAGTAAGCACAAAAGGAGAAATAAAACTGGCAAACTATTGGATGAAATCTGTATCATTTCCGGGGGAGGTGTGGAGGGCGGCAGAACGGTGACATACCAAAGCACCCGTGAGGGATGTAGAAGCATTAGAGGAGATGTTAAATATAATGTGTTCTGCCATTAGATATACCTCGGAGTCAAGGGTGCAAACAGTCGAATAATTTTGATAAATAATTGCAATATCCCCCACAGGTGTTGTACTTCTGGTCAATATATGTAGTTTTAGGTCTTGCATAGGCAGCGGTTGCACTGTCTCCTCGAGACACGCAGTATCCAGTATATGGGCATTATGCTCCGCCCATGTTCCGCCCATCTTTACAATTGGCTCCTCTTCTTGTCCTTTGTAAATGAAGGCTTTTAATTTGTCAATAGGCTTTGTAGTCCCTCCTTAGTAACTCCCTCTCTCCTGTTGTTATCCCCCAGAAGGACAGACCCTCTTAGATGTGTCCATACTATCTAGCTTTTATTAGCCCTCTGGGAGACCTATTTGCTTAATCAATATACACAGCACTCGTGGGATGCCAACTTTAGCAATGGAGGTCACTTCTTGTTTGCATATGCAGCATACCGTGGGCGCCTTCACTTTAGCAATGGCTATCGCATTTCATTTTTATCACCAATGGCGGACGCGCATGATATTTTCACAAAGCATAGCTCGTCTGACTTTTTTTTATTACCAATGGCGCCGCCATTGTAATTCCATTTACTGCACCCATCTTCTCATGTCATCCTGTTGTTATCTTGTTAACCTGCGATATCTGAGTGGTATGTGAATGCATGTAGTGTCTGTGATTATTGCACGTTTGTCTCATTCATTCAAAGGCTCACCCTGCTATAATGATACTGATTACCTGCCTTTGGTTCCGCACAACCTTTCCACACACACCTCCCAGTCTTACATCTAACTCCTCACTTCTAGACAGGAACTGTCGCTACCATTCGCGGCTCCTTCTGTTAACCCCTTGCGTGTTTCCTTTATCATCTGAAATCACTTAAAAGCCTTGGGCTGGAGATAAGAGACAATACACCGGGCCAACACAATTGTGTGGAAAGGTAATAAAATAAGCATGAAAGGTGGATCAGGCACAAAACAACAAGCCAATCCATAACAGAGTGCAACAAAGGCAGGAAGGGGTGGAAACCTACTCTTGGCCCCGGCCATCGCAGGTGAACTGCCTGGTTGTTAGTAATTTACACCTGTTTCAATTCATCGTTCGTCTTTTTTTCACGTTACCATAAGTGTTTTCCATTCGTGATATCACTATAAGGGTGCAGTAATCTTTTTTGTGTAGTTTGTATCACCACTTTTTGGTGTTTTACGCCATTATGCATCACAGTGAAGGTTTCGGTAGATAATTGACATTTTTATTGTTGTTGAGCTGCATGAGACTGCATACTCTAGCAAGCTGTCTCCCCATCCTCTCGCGTCCTCACTTGCACCAGCTCCCACACAACTGCCACATCGAGGCTGCTTCCAACCGCCCACTGCTCCGTCAGAACACTTCAAATGCTTGCATTTTCCAAAGGTGTAAAATAAATATTTGATTTATTTTTATTTATATAATTTATAAAGCGCAACTAATGCCGGTAGGCATCTTGGCGCAGTAGGAACACAATAAAAAGTTGCTGCAGTAGTTGCCCAATCGAGTTTAGCCAGTGGATGGGTACCTGTTACTCCTGCAGTAACAGCCAGGTCTTTAAGGCTTCTCTGAAAGTAATTAGGGAGGGGGCAGCTTTTAATGTCAATGGGAGGCTGTTCCACAGCACTGCTGTGGCCCTAAAAAGCTCTTCCCACCCCAGTTGGTTCTCCTAAAAGGAGAAACAATCAGGTTCATGGTGGAGCCGGAATGGAGAGTCCTTGCTGGGACATACCAATTGAGTTTCTCTCTGAAATGGGCTGGCCCCAGTCCATGCAATGCTTTATAGGCCAGACAGAGAGCGTTAAACCTACATCGTTGTTTAATCGGCAAACAGTGTAATTTCCTGATGGCCCCTCTTGCTGAATCATGTATGGGGATTTTGACGAGAAAGCGAGCAGCGGTGTTTTGCAGCCTCGAGCCTCTATTCAAGGCTCACTGCGAGAGTAAGATAAAGGCTGTTGCAATAGTCTATCTTAGTGAGAACCAAGGCGCTAAGAGCCGTTCGCAGGAGTTCAGGGGGCAAGAATTTTTCAATCTTTTTTAGGAGCCTTAGCGAAAGAAAAGAGGTTGATGTCATTTTATTTACTTGGTCCTTGAACTTCAGCTCTTTATCTATCAGGATGCCTAGATTTTTGACTCAGTTAGAGGGTTCAGGAAGTGAATCCAGTTCGGGTGGCTACCATTCCAGCGTCCAGAGTGAGGGGTTGTTACCAAAAAGGATGACCTCAGTTTTAGTGGCATTTAATTTAAGGTAGTTATAGTCCATCCACTTACTCACATTGGTCATACATGTTCTGAGTGCCATGCCCGAGTCATTTTCCGGTTTTGCCAGTGACATCACAATTTGGGTGTAATTGGCATAGGACACCAGATGAAAGCCCACGTTTTTGATAATTGTCGCGAGTGGTGCAACAGAAAGGTTGAAAAGTGTTGGGCTCAGTGCCAATCATTGAGCCAAGACACACGAGACTGTGTCTCAGTGTGCACATATGTGTAGGTATGTAGGAATGCCTGTGTGTGTGTGTGCTTGTATATGTGCATGCATGTGTGAGTGTGCAAATATATCTCCTCTTGGTAATGTGCATGTCTGTGTGCCCGTGTCTGTGTTTGTATGTGCTCGTGCCTGCATGCATATTTGTATATGACTGTATGTGTGTGTGTGTGTGTATGCTTGTGTGGTTGCATCTCTTTGTGTATACAGCTGCAGGTGGCTGTGTTTCCAAATGTGTACATGTCTGTGTGCACGTTTCTGTCTGTTCATGCATGTTTATTTGTATCTGTGCTTGCACGTTTGTGTGGGTCCATCTGTGCATCTATGTTTATTTTTAAGCTTTATTTATTACAAATAAAGGCCCAGGGGTGGGTGAGAGCGCTTCACTAAGAACAATATGTGGTACAATAACTACTGGCTGGGGAAAAGATTGGCCTCATTAGTACCATTTGAGTACTTGAATTCAACAATCAGCAACTGTACGGTGACAGATTAAACTTTGGAAATAACATGCCAGTGCCCAGCACCACCTTGCCTGCTTTTCTTTGCTTGTGTTTTAGCTATGATGTGTTTGTAGTTGTAATCAGTAAAAATCGCTAAAAAATAGCGATTCGGAATGAATCGGTAAAAAATAAATACCGAATCCCCATTACCGATTCGTTATTACCGACTCCTCAATACCAAATCGGTAAATACCGATTCGGTAGTTTAAAAAATCGGTAATTGTGGAATCAGCCAATCCTGTGCATCCTCATTACCTCCCAAACAGGAAGTGGCCACACCCATGCAGCTGCACTGAACCTGGAGCTGACTGTGAGGCAGGGAGCAGAGCAGAGAAGCCAGGAGCAACTCAACTGAAATTTGCTACCAATACTTAGCAAAATGGCCAACCAGGAGAGGGAGAAGGAGGCATCTGAAAGAAAAAGGAAGCAAAAATTCAGTGAGAGAGAGCTGGAGGTCCTCATTGAGGATGTGACCAAGGACCATGAAAAATTATTTGGGAACCAGTCCCTGCACGTGCCAGAGTCACAGAAAAGGAAGATCTGGCTTGCAATTCATGAAAAAATAAATGCCATCGGAGTCATCCAGCGCTCCATTGAGGACCTAAAAAAAAGGTGGTATGATCTGAGGAAGTCTGCTAAGGCGAGGCTGGCAGAGAGGCGGAAGCAGGACGACCGTACAGGTGGAGGGAGGAACAGAGCACCTGCACCAACTGCTCTGAATCTCCTGGTTGAGTCCACCCTCCAGCCAGAGAGTGTGAGTGGGATTGGCGATGCAGACAGCTCAGCCAGAGCTGCCAACAAACAAGGTAAGATGCATTCACAGCATGCTGTGCCCCCCACTCCCTACCCCCAATCCCCAAAGAGGCATAGGGACTCCGACTCCAGTACATGTTTTACTTAAAACCTGCAATGCATTATGGGAGACGTAGTCAGATGTAACACATCAGAACAGTCAGTCCACTGAACCCAAAGGCATGTGTCACCAATTAGCAATTAGCAAGCAGAGGACAGTCAGTGTGATTGGCAGGCATGAAATCTATTACAATACAAATGCTGCCAGATAAGTGAGCATATGTACATTCTGTCTTCACAGTCGAGCCATATCGCAGGGCAGCAGAGGGGAGCAAAGTAAAGGCACCTAGGACAGAGAGGAGACAAGAGGAGGAGGTCCAGTCACCTGCAGGGCACACCACCCCACCACCACCACCGCCACCATCACCACCACCATCACCATCACCACCACCATCACCATCACCACCGCCACCATCAATGCCACCAGCACCGAGCGGCAGGAGGCATTCAGTGGCCACCCTCCAGCAGATGGAGGGGTCCGAGGAGAACAGCACAGGAGGACAACAGTCCCAGGTGGCTGAGGATGCCAACGGGGCAGGGTCACAGTCCCCCACAGAGCGCGCCCATACACGTTCCAGAAGCCGCAGGGCAAGGGCAGCCAGTCCTCATTCTCAGGGCGAAGATGAGTGTGTGTTCGCTGGGCTTAAAGGGAACATGTTGAAGGTCCAGAGCCTGCAAGGAAGAGCAATTAGGTCAGTGCAGCGGGAGATGGCACACATGAATGCCCACATGCACCGTATTGAGAAGGGCATCTGTTCCATGAACACTACTATGGCTGAAGGCATGAGGGACGTGTTCAATGCTGTGAGGCTGCTGTGCAGCAAATTAGATGAGGACCATCTGTCAAGGTGCAGGGAGAGGCAGAGACTTGATAATTACACCAAGGCGGTGAACAACCTCTCCACTGCCACCTCTCTGCTGTGCAGGCGCTCGGTGGCCATGCAGGAGGAGATGAAACAAACTGACAAGGTGGACACTACAGGTGATGGGGGTGAAAGTGAAGAGGCCACTAGCCGCAGTAGCATCATGCCCCCTCCCACAGAGTCCAGGAGGCACAGCAAATGCCACAGCGCTGCAACAGGACAGACTAGCAGTGTGGACAGTGGGGCGAAGGAACGTGGAAGTGCAGCACCTGGGCACAGGAAGTAGAGCCAGCCATATCATGGTTTTACTCAAATGGGTGATGTAACCAATTTTTTGTATGGACACTGCATTTGATTTAGGCCTAACATGTGACGCACTTCAAGTTGTGGTTGTGTGCTATGATCATGTAAACCCCATCAATCACATACAGTAACTGGCTATGTCTCCTTACTTACTCAGAAATAGTTGCATGTGATCTCAGTCCGTCTGTGTCTCCCATCTGGTGGTGCTGCCACACCTGCTGCGCTGTGCTCTGGCTGTGGACAGTCCTCACCCACGTCCTCAGAGTCAGTTAGTTCCACTGCTATTCCTTTCTTTGTGGCAAGGTTATGCAGCATTGCACATGTTGCTATTATTTTTCAGCAGATGATGGGGCGGTACTGACATGCACCTCCACTTTTGTGGAGGCAACGGAACCTGCTTTTTAGTAGTTCAAAGGTGCGCTCCACAACATTGCGCGTGCTTTTATGTGCCACATTGTATCTCTTCTCACTTGGGGTGGAAGGGTTGAGGTATGGAGTTAGGATAAATGACAGCACGGCATAAGCGCTGTCCCCTAAATGGGAAAGAAAGTGCCATTAATTGGAGTCACCAATACATTCATCCAAGGTATACATCAGGTTGTGTCACATTGATTTACTTAGCAGGTATCCTTCTCCGAATTCACCACCAGCCAGACGTGTGCAGATCCCACTGTTCCTGAATATGTAGGAGTCATGGGTACTCCCTGAAAATGTGGCCACGATGTCGGTGATGATGTTGTCTGCATCACATATCCCCTGCACGTTGATGGAATGCGTGGATTTACGGTATATGTATTCTGTAGCTGTAGGTGGGAAGATTGGTATGTGTGTCCCATCAATGCACCCTATTACATGTGGGAACTGTGCCTTTTGGTAGAAATCCAGCTTTGTCTTCTGCAGTTCTGCCTGTGTGCTGGGGAAGCGTATGTAGTGATGCATTCTCTGCATCATGGCATCCAAGAAGGAGTTGAAGAAACGGGACAGGAAACACTGTGACACACCACCTGCCACAGCTATCACCCCCTGGTAGCTACCTGATGCAAGTAGGTGCAGGCTACAGAGCACCTGCACATGTGTTGGTATGGCGTGCGCCCTTGGTGTCTGATGCTCCAGGAATGGGTGCAGGTCCTGTATCAGGTCTATGATGCTTTGTGGGTGTAGCCTGTACCTCTCATGTATTTCTGTCTCAGTCATTTGGAACAGTGCGACACGCAGTCTGTACACATGCTCTTCCCGTCTCCAGACCCTCAGTCCTGCTGCTCGCAAACGTAGCTGCCTTGCTATAACATAGAGGGTCACCATTGTGTTCACACTGTTGCATTTTGGGGCTGTTTTTATGCAGTGCACCTGATTACCACCTGCTTTGAGTCAGTGGTAATTACCGATTCTTAAATACCGATTTTTGCAAATTCGGTGTTACCGATTTATGGTACATTGCATTTGCCATTTATTACCGATTTCTTATTTACCAATTCGGTATTTTAGTGTTTTGGTGTCTGCCGATCGGTAAATAAGGAATCGGTAACTGGTTTCCCTTATTTTTACAGATTCCATATTACCGATGGCGTTCGGTAATACCTACATCGCACATGGCTAAATACCGGTCGGCAACGCTGAAATTTACCGAATTTCGGCGTTACCAACCGGTATTGAGCCACCTACATCTGGCCCATAGTCATGAATAAAATGTTTTGGCTTCAGTAGCATATAATTCCAGTGTTGTTCTTTTGTTTTTCCAGGCAGCATGTTACTCTTGTCTCCCCTTCCTCATAACCTATTTCCATCTTCTGGTTCTTTAGCGCCGCAAGGTCATACGAATGGCAATAGTGCTATGCAAATATCATTACTCCACTGCATACAAAAAACAAAAGAGAAAAACATTGTCATTTTCAACACCAAGAGCTCTAGTTTTCTTTTTTTTTTTTTTCTTTGATAGCTTTATTTCGGTCGGTGACCATAAAAGCACAGATAAAATATATACATACAAGATAAAACATAAATAATTATGCATACAAGATAAAAAGTTATTAAACAGAAGTTATCAAAGATGAGGTGATATAGAGTTTTTATACATCATTATTAAGAACAATCAAATTTTACAGTTAGTTAATCAGGGCAGACCTCCTACGCCACATACCATATAAGAAACGGGAAACAGTGAACACAATAGGTGGTGAAGTATCATAACGTAATATCCTGCATGTTTGCGCACACTGTTTTAGACCCAAATTTCTACACAGTGGCACAATCCAGGATCTACGTATTTCCTTATAGGCGGGACAAAAGAATAAAATATGGGCTAGGTCTTCTTTAGATTCGTTGCAACCAGGGCAAACCCCCTCATCTCTCCCTGCCCATTTACAGGTCAGTTCCCCAATTGGGAGGCAACCATACCTTAACTGGATATATAGCTTTTTTGCCATAGGAGGCTGGATCAAATCTAAGAACTCCTCCCTGCTGGGTGCCAATTTCACTTGTAGAAAGTCTGTAGTCAGCCTGCCCATGGACTGTGCACGGTATAACAGAGCTAGGTTTTGCTGTCTAAGTAGTGCTAGTAGTTCAAATTTCTGGACCGCTATACAACTTTCCCCAGGAGTCTCCCATAATCGTGGCAGGCCTATCTGATATGCTACAGCTTTGATATGAGATAGCCAAGGTATATTTTTAGTCTTTAATTGGTCCCAAATTGCTGAAAATTCAGCTCTATAATCATCGAGCTCGGGCACTGTCCATAGCCTTCTCCAGTACAGAAGGGGTCGAATCGATAAAAGTTCAGAGATGGGCTCTAGATCTAAGTCTAGTCTCATGGGTGTAAGCGGTGTGCTCTGGGGAAGCCCTAACAGGTTTCTAGTGAATGTATGTTCAACCTTAGAAAGGGTCGATGCGCGAGTATGACCCCAAAGTTCTGCGCCGTATAAAGCGGCAGGTCTAGCTTGAACCCTGTACATTTCAAGAGCTGGGGAGACTGGTTTGAATTGTGTTTTCCTATGAAACTTGTTGATGCCACCCGCTATCTGTGTGAGCCTCAGGGCAGATTTGACTACCTGGGGGCCCCAGCTGAAATCTTCAGTCAGGGTAACACCCAGATAAACAAAAGTTCTAACCCTTTCTAGCGGGGTGCCATTCAGAAGTGGGCAGGGACGGGTGCATTTTGGTGGGCCGAAGATCATATACTTCGTCTTCTCTAGATTGATCTCAAGTCCCCTCAAGGTGCAGAATGTTACAAAACCGTCTAGAACCCTCTGGATGCCTGTTGATGTTCGCGACAGCAACAAGGTGTCATCCGCGAACATCAGAGCAGGCACCCACCCAGATGACAACCGAGGGACATCGCTATTTCTGACAGCATCCAGATCGCCCACCAAGCCATTTATGTAGAGGCTAAAAAGCGTGGGAGCCAGGGCGCAACCCTGGCGTACCCCTCTGGTAACGGGGAAGGGGTCCGATAAATCGCCGTTCTTCCCACAGCGTACCTGGGCGTAGTTCCCTTTGTGGAAACGCTTCAAAACTTCAAGTATGTATGGTGGGAGCTTTAGATCTTCCAGTACCCTCCATAGATTTTCCCTGGGCACAAGATCAAAAGCAGCCCGTAAATCTACGAATACCAGGTATAAGCTACCACCCTCCAAGCTTACAGTCTTCCAGAACAGAACCTGTAATCTAAAGAGCTGGTCTAAGGTCAAAATTCCAGCTCTGAACCCAGCCTGCAGGGTAGTTATTATTTTGTTCTCTTCTGCCCACCCTAGTATTCTATCCAGAATAATCCGCCCCATAAGTTTCTGTGTAGTATCCAGGAGGCTTATCGGCCTGTAGTTAGAGGGAACTAAGGGAGAGCCTTTTATAAAAATAGGAACAATTTCGACCCCGGCCCAGGTATCTGGTATATTAGTTCCCAGTAAAACTGCATTAAACAGTGCAGCTAGGTAGGGTGCCCAGATTTTGGTTTGGGAGCGAAAGAGATCGCCGGGCACTTTATCCAAACCAGGTGCTTTATTAGGGGGCTGCCTGGCGATAGCGTACTCCACTTCCTTAATTGAGATCCTATCAACGCTTTCGGCAGCCAGCCGAGCCCCATTACCTGAGTGGTCTATGTGGTCCGCACAGTCTGTAGGCCTCCGTATTCTGCACTCACACGGGGGATCCAGGTCCAGTATGGTACAAAGAGAGCCATCTAGTTGAGATATCCTGTCATCATCCGGATACACCAAGGTTGCCCCCGGGGAAGAACTATACAGTGTGGCAAAGTGTACTTCCCACACTGAGGGAGCAATGTTTGGCAAAAAGGATTCCTCACTATCTCTCTTGGTACTATTCACTATTGCCCAAAAATTTTTTGCGTCCTTTAGCATTAGGGCTTCCCTCAGTTTTTCCCATATCTCCTCTTCCCATTCCATCTTGCTCCTACATAGTTCCTCCTTATATGCCTTCCTAAGAGCTCTAGTGTTCTGTTTATTTTTTAGCTTGATTGCTGTTAGGAAGTCCTTTTTTAAGTTCCTACAGACGGTATTATACCAGGGGTAGTTTTTCGGTACACGCCTCTTGGCACGAATTACAGGGTGGAAAACATCGGCCAGTACCGTGACTAGCTGTTTGTGTGTGTCCAGTACTTGTGCATACCCGTTTTCTTCAGCCATCTGAGCTATAAATGGTATCACCATTTGATAGATTTTTGCAAGCTGCAGGGGTGACTTTTCCAGGTTTGGCCATTTCACCCTCCTTCTATTATTAATTAATACGAGGGGGGGCATTGCCAAAGTTAATTTGGTCTCGCTATTTTTCAGGCCAAAAGACCCTGGCTTCAATGTTAAGATCAGTGCATTATGGTCACTGTCCTGTCTTTTCTCTATTCTAAAGTCCTGCAGCTTGTCCCAATTTTTAGCCTCAATCATTACATAGTCAATGATGGACACCCTGTTGGTCTGATTAAATGTTCCAGTTGCTGGGCGGTCAGAATCCATTCTCCCGTTGCATGCCCGCAAGGACATTGCTAGAGAGAAGGATTTTATTTGTAGCACCAAAGGTGTCCAGGCTCTTACGGGAACAGTGTCAGGAGCTGGGATGTGCCACAGCTCATCTACTTCATCCTGGTCACCCAGCTCAGCTTCACCAAGCGGTTCAAACTGGCAGTTAAAGTTAACTGTTTTTCATAAATGCCAGACCTATTGCATTGCAAATGCTTGTTATTCTGGAGTCACTGCTCTGTAGGTCTCTGGTGAAGAGGTTTCTTTAATCCAAATTACAGTCAAAAAGAAAATGACTAGGTGGTGATCAAAGATGAAATGATGTACTTCATCAGAATGCTTCCACGGGGATCTAGGCCATATGTGTACATTGAGCGATTTCCTATTAGGAAATACCAATTTAGCAAATTCCTAATTTGCGATTTCCTGATCGCAATTGCGACTCCATAGGAATCCCTATCAGGAAATTGCAAATTAAATACATTCCATTTTGCGGTTCCCAAATAACGATTTCCTATGGATTCGCAATTTAGGAATCGCAAAATAGGAATTTTGTACATATGGGCCCAAGTCTTTAGCTCCCAAAATGCATTTGTTTGTCACATCAAAGATCAGGAGTTGAACATGGAACCAGGTGATGGGCAACGTACCAGGAAGGAAGACTGAAGTTATGTTTGTGTGCCACCACAGAGAGCACATTCTAACTCCTCATTGCAAGGTTAATCATTCTCTTTTAATAAATATTTCATCACACTGATGTCTGTTGAGAAACAGGTTTGACAAAGTTCCAGACAATGCACTTTCTTCAAGGAAGTTGGACCAGGAAATTCTCTTTAGCCTTTACTGGGGATTTCCATATCAACTAAAAGTCTTTAATAATCCTTCCCGAGAAGTAATATTTGGCTGAGTGAATATCTGTCTTGGCACGGTCTCTTTGTACATGACTGGAAAGCTGCTTAAGCTTTACAAACGCTTCAGTGAACAATCGAAGACGATCGAGCTGTGAAACAGGGGACAGGTAAGTATCTACTGAGTGAAGTATATGAGTCATATAACGCCCATGCGATCCTGTAAAAGGTGCAATAGTTTTTATTGCACCTTTTGTATTTTGAAACTGCATGGTTTGAAGTTCATTGCGTGCAATAAACAGCGACCAAAGACATTTAATATACAAAATGGGGCATAAGGTGCTTGTCATGATGCTTACTGCACCAACATCCATACGTTCCTTTTATTGACCAGGCATTACCTCCTCAACCCATTTTCTCTAACCAATACTTACTCTGGGCCATATTATCAGGGAGCAGCCCAGGTTCTGGTGTGCACCTGGGCTTCTATGGGAATTCACAAGGGCATACTATCAAGCCCAATATCAAGCCCATTATCGCTGCTAAAGCAGCGATAATGTCAGCGCCATTCCTTGATAATATGGCCCGTAATGAGGTGTCTAACCTATAACTAGGCACCACGTGACCTAGCTGGTGTCAATCAAAAAATGTAAATCAGAGACACCCTTTGTCAAACACACTTGCTGTTCTTTTGTCTGCTCTACAGACATCTCGAAACATGTAGCCCGTGAGAACTTTTTCAGGTAAGTTCTGGTGTGCAGGAACCTCTTGGAGGTAAAGTTCCGGGTCTCCCCTTTGACTCCTGTTACGTAGGACACTGTGTTGTACACCATGTCAGGACTCAGAGTAAAAGGGTTAGGCATATAATGGGGCAGCCATTTCCTGTTAATATTACATATATATTTATATGCTCCCCCTCTAAATTGTTGTTAGATATTATGGCGGCTGAGCTTCAGGTGATTCTGGTATATTATTTCTTTTTAACGCTGTTGTTGCTTTGGTCGCTCATACTTGAGTTGTGATCAGTCACAGCGGTTGTGCTGGGGGAAAGCTATCCACTTCTTTTATCAAAGCTTCTCTGTTTGGGCTGAAAGGTTGCAGCACAGACCACCATCATGCTCTAATATGTGTGAAAAAGGCTGCTTCCGTGGAGACAGGTGCACCTCACAACATTGCACTTGCCTTTGCCTCACTATACATTGATTCGCCTCCTCCCCCACCCCTAAGGTTTCCCCATCCTTATCCTTTCTTTGCAACTATTTAAAATAAAAACTACTCAATCATTACCTGTTGAATTTTAAACCTGTAACCTCTTCTTCACTTCTTTAAACATCTACTTAACTAAGTATCTCCTATCTTAACCTTATTACCTTCTCCCAGAGTAACTTGTTCACAACCATTAAGCTAAACTGTAACTGTTGGACTTGGCCCTTTTTGCACGGTCATCCCTAAACTTTTTGCCTTTCTCCTAGCCTTTTTATTTCTGACATGGTTTTGTTGGTTTTAGGACTCTGAGCACTTTAGCACTGCTGTCCAGTGTAAAGTGCGTGCACTCTCTCTGTTAAATATGGTAAGATTGGTCTACACCTGTTTGGCCTGTTTAATTTACCTGTCAGTCCCTTGTAAATTGGTATCTCATATACCCAGGGCTGATAAATTAAATGCTACTGGTGGACTTGCAGCGCTGAATGCGCCACCCACCAAAGCAGCCTTTCAAACCTATCTCAGGTATCTGGCATTTTAGGGCCTGTGCGTGCAGTGTTACTGCCGCTGTGATGTGGCACCTAAAGTGTGTGCCATGTCTGTGACCCCCCTTTTACTGTATGTCAGTCACCTATAAGGTAGGCCCTAGCTAGCCCTATGGGCAGGGTGCATTGTAGGTAAAAGATAGGACATGCACCTTAAGTGTGTGACATGTCCTGGTAGTGACAAACAGCCATTTTGGTTTCTCACTACTGTGGGGCTGCCCTCCCATAGGAATGCATTGGGGATTCCTTGATAAGTGTTTCAGTGGTAATCCCTGACATGAGAGGCGCAGCGTGGTCAAGTTGGTATGTTTGGAATAGTGATAATAAATGCTACGCAATGGTGTGCGCAGATTTATTATAACTATTTTAGAAATGCCACTTTTAGCAGTTTCCATCTCTGTGTGCTATGTGTCTGCCTGGCTGAAGTGAATTGCATGTCTGGCTTGTGAGTGACAGGAGCTGGTGAGGTGTGTGTGGCTCCAGGAGGGGCAGGGTGAGTCAGCGCTAGGCTGAATGGGACTACATTTTGAGTAGTGGGAGGGGAAGTTCCTGGTCCCTGAATAGGATTGTGCCTGCCCTAGTGAATTCTGGCACCGCCCCCCTGTGGTGTGTCTGATGACGAGCGCCCACCTAACAATAGGGAAGAGGAGCCTGGTAAACAGGACCCAGCTGCAGCTTCTTGGGTGTCCCTGCGTGCTGGCCTCCCTGGGATTTCTGCTTGGCTAAGGCTTGCGCCACAACCAGGCAGAAACCACCACTCTAGTCAGGGCAAGGGAGTTACATGCTGAAGATAACCCCTTGCTCACCCCCTTGGTAGCTTGGCACGAGCAGTCAGGCTTATCCCGGAGGCCATGTGTAAAGCCTTTGCTCACACACGCAGCAACAACATCCCAGGCACACCACAAAAGGAACTCCACACAGGGTTATATCAAAAATAGCCTTTGTATGCTCATAACACATTAGAATAGTAATCACATAATATACATCATGCCACCCAGCACTAGGTCATATCTACAAGGGATTATATACACCTGACAGGGCCCACTGGACTGCTGTCAGAACCATCACAAAACGAACTTAGTAAAAGTAAGACATATCATAAACGTACAACGAGTAATCACTGGTAACCACTGTACTCAGCATCATCCTGCAACATAAACCATATTATGCACAGTATCACATTAGGCGCAAATTACATTCTGCGCCAACCTCACCAGCATAAACACATTATGCAATCATCTCATAAATCTAAACACATTAGACTCTAACCTCCTAAGCATAACTCACATTAGGGGTAAAACTCACAGTAGGAAATAATCTCACCAGCATAATCACATTACACACATAATCTCATCCCCAAACACATTTAGAGGCATGAATCATTGTAGAGCATCACATTTCCTAATACCACACAAATCACTGACCCCCTGGCCAACTGGTCTTCTCAAAGGGGCTCAAATACCCTGTGTCCAGAATGTCAGGGCTGCTGCCAATGCAGCATAGTTCGAACGTGCGCCATTGCCCTGGGGCCAAGGAGTGCAACTCACTCCTACCTCTCACAATGCCCCAAGGAACTGTGGCCTAAACGTTGCAGCTGGCACTAATTGCTGCGCAGCTGGGGATCAAGTGAAGGCCTGGCACCACTGTGCCGCTTCTGTCCCATTCAGGGACTCCTGAATCAATTATGCAAAACGGTGCCGCTGCCTGCGCTGGTGCGGCGCAGCTGTGACTCAGTAATAGGCCCTGGCACAATTGTGCCTGCTGGGGCCTCACTGGGGCTCTGGAAACAAAATGTTCCACGTTGCAGCTGCCCTCTGCGAGCGGGGCAACTGGGATGAACAATGGTATGGGGCCCGGGCATCTCTGTGCCCTCACGTTGGAGCGGCCAGACGGGGCCGCTCAGTATCTGTGCCTCCAACAGGCACCAACATGAAGAGCTGTCACTTACTAGCTCTCTGGCTCCGGACGCGATGGGGGCCGGCTCTGCTCCCTTGCGCTGGAGCCGCATCGCCTCTCTTCACCCAGGCCCCCTCCTGGGACCCGGGACTTCTCTTTTCTGGCGGCCGCCACCGCGGGGCTTTCCCTCTCTCATGGGAGCCCTGCATTACCACCGGCGCCGGACTCCTCACTCGCTGGGCTTCCCTTCCCTCTTGGAAGCCCCACCCATGGAAAGCACAGCCTTGCCTGCCTTCCTGGTCGTGCTGGGCAGCGGCCCGGAAGACAATTCTTTAGCGGCTCTGGCCGTGGCAATGATTTCTCACCGGCAACGCAGGGTGGGCTTCCTCTAATTAAATAAAGGTATCAGCGGGGTGGACACCTGTGTTTCTGCAGACTCCATAAGCGGGTTGGGCACCCGAAAGCACCAAAAGAATGCGGGGTGGGCACCCGCCATTTCCAGCATCACTGGGGGAATCCCTACGCCGGGGGATTCCCTCTCTCTCTCTATATGCAGCGTAGTGCTGCAATGGCTCACTCACTGCTCGCAGCAAAGAGCCAGGTGCTCTTAAAAGTAAAAGTCAAGCGCTCCCAAGGTGCTTAGAAGCAAACCAAGGTCCTGAAGTTTAGAGAATAAGTCCTTAAAGATGAGGGGGCAATGCAGGGCCCAGGGAGGCAGCCCTCATGGCAGCCCCCCCCCGGGTCCCAGCAGCAGCACGCCCCAGCAGGATCAGCACACCAAAGTACAGAACTGAACACCATTATGGGGTCACAGCCCCTATATTTATATCACCAAATCCTTTGTATACAGGGCAGGGCATGGGGGAACCAGATGCAACCGGTTCAGGGGGGATTTGGAGCACTTTGTTTGGCAAGCTCCTCTTCCCCTTTGTCAGGTGGGGGCTAGGTGATCAGACACACCACAGGGGGCAGAGCCAGCAGTCACTAGGGCAGGCACCATCCTTTTCAGAGTCAAGGGGTTACCCCTCCCACTACTCTTAGCCCAGGTGTCCTATTCAGCCTAGCACTGACTCACCCTGCCCCTCCTGGAGCCACCCACACCTCTCAGCTCCTGTCACTCCCAAGCCAGACATGCAATTCACATCAGGCAGGCAGACACATAGCACACAGAAATGCCAACTTCTAAAAGTGGCATTTCTCCACCAGACACCATAAATCTGTGCACACTATCGCGCAGCATTTATTCTCACAAGTTCATACATTCTAAACTCGACCCTGCGCTCCTCTCATACCAGGAATTACCACGGACACACTTATCCCCAATGTATTCCTATAGGACGGCAGGCCAACTTCACCAAATGTACACAGAGAGCGCACACACTTTACACTGGACCACAGTGCTAAAGTGCCCAGAGGCCTAAAACCACCAACACTATGACAGTCTTTCAGGCAAAAGGTTTTGGGGTGAACCTACCAAAAAAGCCAAGTCCAAAATCTACTCATTGTCTTCTATGGATAAATTCCATCCAAATGATGAAGCATCCAGATCTTTGTTGTCTGATATCGAACAGGTCCCTTTTCATCTGCTTCAGTAAAGCTAATCCTTTGCATACCACTACATCATTCTCCAAATGTATGGGCAAATGTGTAGTTGTATCAAATTATTCAAGCAGGGAAGGAGTTTGTGTCATCTCATACCACTTTTTCCATGCCAAAATATGTTACACAATGTAGAGTCCAACCCAAGGTTCAGACCTTTCCCTTTCTGAAGTTCATGCCACTCTGCCCATTTTACAATGGAATAGCCGACTATCCAAATGGACAGCGCCGTCAACTCCATCCCTGCTACTGCACCTCAAAAGACAAATGCATGAGTACATAGAAAAATACATGTTGCAATCTCCATGCTAACTTGACATATCTCTTAAAACAATCCAAAGACCATCGCCCCAAATGCAGGATCTTGTCCCTGTCCCAACCCTGCCTTGCTGCATCAGTGGCTTTCCCGACCCAGAATAAGTGAGTGCCAAAATCTCCTGGTGCCTTTCCCAGCTGTAGCAAAGATCTCTGCATCACACACAGTAGCTGCACAGCAGTTACCACCTGCTCAGATACCCTGCGAAAAACTTCCTCTGACATCCCGGCGGTCAGACCCTTCAAGGCACACCCCCAATGTACTGAGCATATAAATGTCTCCTCATTGACCCTCATTACTACCACTTTTCGTATTCCCCTTTGGTCTGTCTTAGAGTGTTTGAGCATGATCATTACCGCACCTATTTCCCCACCCCCAACTCCCATCTCCTTCCAATCGAGCCCTACAACCCTTTCCCTCCCTAATAAGTATGACACTATGAATGCTTCAGCATTCTTGCAGATCCTTGGTATAACTTTTAAGAGCCAAATGTTTCCTTGACACTGGCCTCCTGACCTGGGTCCCAGACCCCATCTCTCTGTCCCAGCCCTCAAGAATTCAATGCCCAACTCTCCTACATAAGGGGCATAATCCCACCACAACTTGTTCATAAATGCAATCCCTGCCAGCTTGCCTGCAATAGTGACCTTAGACAGACCTCTGTCAATCAAAGACTAAATAAACTGAACAACATTTTTCTCTCTTGCCCATGCTTCCGCCGTCTTCTACGCTTCTCCCTCTAAAAACTTCTGCTATGCTTGACTATATGCCCTCCTAGTGGACTCAGCCAAATACCCTACCACCAACTGCAGGATCCTTTGTCTCATATGGACCACATCACTGCAGGCACCGATGTCTTGCAAATGTCTGCCATCGGCCAGCCCATGGAACTTCTCCTACTATGAATGAGACAAAGTGTCCACAGTGTCATTGTCCTGTGGAAATATGGATTTTTCTGGTCAGTTATGTCCCCTATCTTGGACCCCAACGGTTCTATGTGCATGTTACAAGTACATGTATGTTTCCTCCAGTTCCAGTTATGAAGACGCAAATACATGTGCGTCCACCGTCAACATGTCCTCTGTCAGATCCGCCATGAATAGGCCGGATATTCCATTCCTAAATATGAAAGGCCACCGGTTTTATATGGTTCACTTATGCCATTTTACAGTCCAGGCAAGTAGGCCCTGATTCTGTTATCAAACTCTTCTTGCCTTCTGCCTCTGAAAACTCCAGTCTGAGCCTGCATCTGTGACCATGAACTTTGTCTCATTCTCTGCGCGGCTCACGAAGCCTGACATCAGCCTATTCTCTGCCAAGAACTGTATTTCACCTTCGAATTATCTGCTTCCCCCTCAGCCGATGCATTCCTGCCTAGTAGTTTAAGTAAACATTCTTCCAGTTACCAAGCAAAAGGCCCGGCTTCTCTGTCTTTATGCAAGTAATTCATAGTCCTGTTACCATGGAATATTCCTACCCCCTCGCATTTAGTGTAGACACTTAGACGCTTGTACACGCACACACAGTCAGTATAGAATAGTTTCTGTCCGAGAGTCCTTCTTTTATGGATAACATAGTTCTTTAAACATAGGATGTTAGATATGATTTGGGATTAGGTTGACTTGACCCCCCAGACTTCTTGTCTCCACATGTAGAGCTAAATGTCAAGTCCCCTTCACCCCCTAGTTGCACGTCAATCACACGTCATGCTGCTGCGCGCGCATCTATGCCAAGTATTATCTTATAGATCCACCTATATGTGACATCATAACCAATTATGTTCCTTTTTACTCCTTGTTCCACCCATTTTTGGTTACGCAGACAAATCGTCATTTTCCTTATCAATTGTTACGCCTACTGTATTCGCTTCATTGTAATGTATGATCTATAAAAGTCATTTCATGTCAATAATGTATGTACTTCACTTCCTGAACCTTCGTGGTGACGGAACTTGGAGCAACCGATTATAATCGTTCATTGGAATAAAGCCCATTCCGAACCTCTAATACCACGGATTCTGCCTCTCATTTTACTGAGCTATTTTATTATGTTTCTGTATCAAATTAAGTCCAGGTAAAGGAATTTTATTTACCACATGAATGGCGCCCGAACAGGGACACTTTCTCATCTCACGCGCCGGCGGTGAGTTGCAGGCCCGGTCTCCTGCCACAGCTGGACGGACAATAACGCGTACCAGCAGGATTTCCTGTATCTCCCTCCGGTCAAGCGGGGGCGACTGAGGCTGCGATCAACACCCAGACGAGGCGGTGAGAAGTGCGAAGTATCCCGACCAGAGCCTAGCTGAGAGAGCAAGATCCGAGGTATACAGAGGCCCACCAGTTTCCGAAGTCCCAAGTCGAGTCCAGTTTCCGACGAGTCGAGTCGAGTCCAGTCCGGTCCAAGTCCAGTTTCCGAGGCCTTCCGTTTCCGAAGCTACCCGGTGAGTACCATTACTGGGGAGGCATTTCTGACGTGCACATAGGTTGTGCCGGTCAAGACGGGTTTGGGTACACAAATCCGGTCTGCACTGTTTTAGCAGTGTATCTGTACTGTTTAGCAGTATATCAAGTATTCCGAAGTATCTAGTTATTGTCAAGAATTAAGCTTGGTGATTAGTTATGCAGACGATCATCATTGTTGTTTCAGTTAAAGGTTTAATGTTTAATGTTTAAAGTGTTTAAAAACGTCCTGCATATTGTGGTATGAATGGTTGTTCATTAATTGTGCTTTTGTATTAAGTGTGTTCAAGATTAAGTATCGGATCAGTTGCCAATATGCCGTTCTTTTCGAAACTAAGACAGATCACTACAAGAAAAGGGGTTCTCGAAGAAGCCGTCCCTATTCCTCCTAGGGATACTCCAGGGCACTTCATGTATCATAAACATGGCTTAGACGCTATATTATTTCTTGATTTATGGGTAGATTACACCAAGGGATTACCAGAAAGTCAGAGGTGGCCCGCAGCGGGAACCTGGGATGCAGAGTGCATCATGAAAGTAGAAGAAGAGTTATGGAAAAGGAAAGTCAGACAGTCACAGAAAGATGCCATTGAATTATGGCGTAAAGAATCACATAGACGAACAGAAAAAGCACGTAGACAGGAAGAGAAGAGTAAAGAGAATTCCAATAAAGTTCGAGAAAATCTATTAATTGAGGAAGGTATCCGAGTGAAATCAGAACAAGTAGATAGACAAAGGAATGCCCTTATGAATGGTATGTATCCCCTTCTGGCCGAAGGATTACCTAAAGCTACTCCAGAAATACCGAAAGACTTGCCACCCCCATTGTTCCCAATAAAGGTACATCCTAAGGGGCATCCTAGAACCGCAGAAAACGTTTTTCTTTCTTCATATTTAGATGACGCAGCTCCCGAGTATGCTAATTCCGCCCCACATAGACCGCATACCAGGGAGGTTCAACGCCAAGATCCAGTGCCCGTATCCCTACAGAAACAGATCGTGTCACAAGTTCCGGCAAGCACATCTGTTTCTGCATCTGTTCCTACAGCTACTTCTATAGCTGTGTCCACACCTATAGTTGCTGTGTCACGTTCAACGAATCCTTTCACACCCGACACCCCAGATGGGGCTACGGGAGGTGCTAGTAACATTTTTTCTACGCCACCCAGAATGAATAAACTTACTTTTCAAGAGTCAGCACATTCACGTACACCCAAACTCATAAGTGCCCGTACGCTTAAGGAACTTCTTGTAGATTGTAGATATGACCCTGTGCCCGGCAAAGAGGACGAAATGACCCTGGCATCATTGCGTATCAGACGAGCCGCAGTGTATTTAGGGAAGTTACCAGGAATGACTGCGCATCTAGATAAAATATATCATTTTGTCCAAACAGGGCGAGATCCAGAATGTATTAACAGAGCTATGGAATACCAGAAAGTAGAGATACAGGGGGAACTGTTACGTTTCCTCATAAATTGTGTGATCAGAAATCAAGACCGACCGGGGGTAGACCCGGAAGCAATGCAAATTCTTACCAGATGGAGCCAGAATATATCAGAAGGTAGACATGATAAGAAAAATTGTATAATAGCCATGTGCCGAAAGATCCGTAAAGAAATAGAACGCCTACACGAAGAAAGATTAGAGGTAGACGAGTTCGAACAAAGCGAGGAAGAAGGGTCAGGACTGCCCACGAGACAGTCGGACACCATAGCCTATGTAGGTAGAGGAAGATCTTGTAATAATAGTAGATGTCTTACTGACTCGATACGTCCGATATGTCCAGATAATAACAGGAATTTCCAAATACCTATAATTAATATAAGGTCTAACGAGCATTCGTTCCAAACCGCCGACAAACTACTCCGAGAACGAAGGGGTTATCATTTCCTCGATTCTATGGATGAACAAGATTTAGCTAGGGCAGCTGTCCATTGGGTGGACAGTCCCGGAAAATATAGTGATGATACAGTAGCACGCACATTTTTGAATCTCACCCCAGATGAACAGAGGTTAGCTGGGATTTATATGATTCAACAACTCATTATACTATATCGGAGTCAGCATTCGGACCCTGGTCCCTTACCTGACATATTGACTGAATTACTTATGAATAAATGGAGAGGTTCAGGTACTAAATTAATTAAAGAAATTCTAGAATCAAGAAAGCAATATATTCTTTTTGTATGTTCAGAACATGTTTCATTACCCATTAAGGAAAGGACCACGTATCACATGGATAGACAGAATCCCTTACGAGAAGTGCACCCAATAAAAGGCGAGGACAACGAGTTTAAGCGCGTATTTGTATATACGCCCATATCAAAAATAGAATTGTTACAAATGAAGAAAGTGGTACCCAGTCATGACAAAGATCCAGCGGGTTTTCACCGAGAAATTAAAGACATGTTACTCATGGGAGAGTATACCTATCCCGACATTATGACAATATTAAAGGTATTGATGCCTGCTGGTATTTATGAGAAACTCAAGGAAAAAGAGTGGGAGGTAGGAGACCAAAAGATAGAATGGTCAGTGTTAGAAGCGGAAGAAAAGGCCCGAACTGCAGGAGCAGGACTTGGGGATAAAACTAAAGCATTACCAGGTTTACTAGTACAGGTACTGCCACGTTTATTAACTACGAAAAAGGAAGATTGGGGTACAATTTCAGCCTGTAAACAGAAGCAAGATGAAGACACTAGTGATTACTATGCCCGATTTGAAAAATGTTTTGGTATAAATAGTGGCATAAAAGCAAGTAGCGAATCATACCCACATCTGTTTGTAACAAAATTAGTAGAAAATGCCCTGCCCCCAGTAAAGAATAGAGTATTAAAATTCGAGAGTACCTGGCAAGGTAACACTCCATCACAAATGTTACAAATGTTACAGTACCATCACAATAGAATTAGAGAGGAACAAGAACATGAACACAGACGCATGAAAGACACGAAAATGAAAATGCTAGTTTCCCAGACAGTTCCAGCTGAAGGACATAAAAAGGGTATGACACATTCCGATTCAGCAGGACCTGTAAAGGGGACATGTAATTACTGTAAAAAGCCAGGTCATTACGTACACGATTGTCCAGTTTTAAAACATAATATCGCCATAGGTAAAACACAAGAAAGATCACGGCCACTTAGACAAGATCAGAATGAACAAGGAGCTCCGCAGCATGCCCAGGCCATGCCAGCCGCACAACAGCCAATACAGTTTGTGCCAGCTGCACCAGCGCTGCCTGTTGCTGCCACACAGACAACAACACGACAAATGTATCAGACCGCACAGTATGAATATCCTGAGTATCAGCGTTACGCATGAACTAGCCTAGAGAGGGAAGTTGACTTACCCCTTATCGAGATTCCTGTAGATCAAGAAGGACCTTATGTACATAGTGAATTATTAGGCCAAGATAGAAAATTTTTACTCGATACAGGGGCAAGTCGAACGACCATAAAACGTAGTGAAGTTCCAGGGGCACCCCTCTCAGGCTCACAGAATATTTCCCTTGGTTTTTCAGGAAAACCTATTGTTAATGAAGTGTCACAGCCACTTCCACTTACGATAGGACCTCTGACCCGAACTACAGATTTATTGCTTACTAAATCATGTCCAGAAAACTTGCTAGGAATAAAAACATTGAAAGCTCTAGGAGCCATAATATGTTGTTCTCCGGAAGGAGTAAGGTTGTTTTTACGTGATTTTAAAGGTCACTATGTGTCTAGAGACATGGATCCCCGACTGCAGACTTTACCTACACATCTATGGGCACAAGGCCCTACTGATGTTGGATGTATGAATATTACACCATATCGAGTCACATTAAAGGCAGGAGTGGTGCTACCACGAATGCGACAATACAAGTTACCACCAGATGCTGTAGTGGCTTTACTACAAATCATTGACGAGCTCATTGCCCAAGGAGTAGTTGTGGAAACAGACTCCAATGTATGTAATTCACCGATAATTCCGATTCTTAAACGAACAGATCCAAAGGCCCCGCCAGTCTATCGATTGGTTATTGATCTGCGCGAGTTAAACAAATGCATTGTGCCACAATTCCCTGTGGTCCCAGATATCTCGTCATTACTGACAGCCATTGATTCCGAAGCAACATTCTTTACTGTAATTGATCTCAAGAATGCTTTCTTCAGCGTCCCAATAGATCCGGAGAGCCAATATTTGTTCGGATTTAGTTTAAATGGACGTAGCTTTAAATTCTCACGCGCACCTCAAGGATTTACAGAAAGCCCCAGCATCTATAGCCAAGCACTGAAACGAGAACTTGACAGTATCCACATGCCAGTTAACACTGCTCTGCTCCAATACGTCGATGATCTGCTGATCACCGCAAGAAGCGAACCGGAATGTGAAAAAGCATCACTGACAGTTTTAAAATTTCTAGCCGAAAAGGGGCACAAGGTGTCCCCTTCTAAGCTGCAATTCTGTGTCCAGCGAGTTATTTATCTTGGACACTCGCTGACCAAGGAGGGAAGGCAGCTTACACCAGACCGCATTCAGTTAATAGCTAACATGCCACCACCCAAGACACAAAAGGAGGTGCGGGCTTTCATAGGCCTCACTTCATATTGTAGGCAGTGGATCCCTCAGTATGCATTTCTAGCAAAACCACTCATTCAGTTGACAACACAGGAGGCAGCCACATCGACTGTTCTCCCTTGGACTCAGGAACATACACAAGCTTTTGAAAGCCTAAAGAAAGCTTTATGTCAAGCACCTGTTTTAGCAACACCATGTTACAGAAAACAGTTTACACTTTTTGTTACAGAACGCGAAGGTACTGCCTTGTCAGTACTCACACAGGAACAAGCAGGAGCACACAAACCATGTGCTTATTTTTCTAGTACATTAGATCCCGTAGCTCAGGCTTTGCCTGCATGCCTAAAATCAGTGGCAGCGACAGCTTTAGCAATCAGACAAAGCGATGCCATAGTGTTAGGACATCCATTGACAGTTCAAGTACCACACGCAGTAGAGGTTCTTGTAAACAGAACGCAAACACAACACTTGACTATAGCGCGACTTACAGGGTACGAACTTACATTGTTTCAGCCACATATAGAAATCAGACGCTGTAACACATTGAATCCTGCTACACTTTTGCCAGTAACCGGAACAGACCCACTAGCTCATGACTGTATTGAAGTTATTACTATAACGACAAAACCCAGACAAGACTTAACCGATGTCCCATTGTCAGATCCAGACCTGACATTGTATGTAGATGGTTCATGTATGAGAACAAGTACAGGAGAGTTAGTGGCCGCTTACGCAGTCACAACAGATACTGAAGTCATTGAAACTAATCGCATAAATACTTTGTCAGCTCAAGCCGCAGAGCTCATCGCTCTGACACAAGCCTGTATTCAAGCCACGAATAAAAAAGTCAACATATACACTGATTCACGTTATGCATTCGGAGTTGTACATGACTTCGGCGTGCTGTGGCGAGAGAGAGGTTATTTAACTTCCCACGGTGCCCACATTCAGCACGGACCCCTCATTCATGCCTTATTAGATGCAATACATCGACCCACTGCAATATCAATTATGAAATGTAAGGCTCATACGAAGGTTACTGATATCATTTCCCAAGGCAATGATCTAGCCGACAGGACAGCTAAACAGACTGCTCAAACTCAAACCCCCGACATGACAAAGACAATAGTCCCGATGCCGACACATTGTATGACAGTTAAAGATCCTACTCTTGACGTAATTGACATACAGACACATGCTACACCAGACGAAATAAAGAAATGGACTGAATTAGGAGGGATCCAAACGGACCAAGGATGGATGATGAAGGAAAAGTCTGTATGGTTCCTTCCTGATTCAATGGTCCAAGTTATAATTAACACTACACATAGTCCAGCTCATCTCGGAGAAAAAGCTATGCTAGACAGCATTCAACACATTTGGTTCAATAAACATTTGCGAGCAGCAGCCAAACAAAAGGTCCGTACCTGTATGATCTGTTGCCAGTTTAACCCAGGAAAAAGCGTTCCCGTAGAACAGGGTGGATTTCATCCTCCTGATCACCCTTTTGAAGCCCTCCAGATGGATTATATCCAGATGGAACGATGTCGAGGATTCAAATATGTTCTCGTAGTTGTCTGCGCTCTGTCCCGTTGGACGGAGGCATACCCGGTTTCAGATTACACTGCCCCGACTACTGCCAAACAGTTGGTTCGAGAATTCTTCCCACGATACGGTTTACCACGTGTTGTCTACTCAGATAACGGCCAGCCGTTCTCATCCGAATTAATGAAACATGTTTCACTTCTGTTAGGATATCAGTGGAAATTCCACTGTGTCCGACACCCCGAGGCAGCAGGTCTCGTAGAAAGACATAATCAGATACTGAAAATCAGATTGTCCAAAATATGCAGAGAGAAAGGTGTCGACTGGATAGTAGCGTTACCAGTTGCACTCTTTTACATGAGAATGGTAGCACACTCTCGAACAGGGCTATCCCCGTATGAGGTGATCTTCGGCAGACCACCAAATATGTGGGGGACGCCTATACCACGCAAAATAACTGATGTTGACTGTAATATGCTGACAGATTACTTGGCTTCCTTGATGTCTGCACTACAATCTTGTCGTTCACAGGTAGCTGCAGCCTTTCCCGACAACACGGAGGTGAAACCCCATGACGTAGTTCCGGGTGATCTCGTATTTGTGAGAAATTTCGACCGAAAGACTCAGCTGGAGCCCAGGTGGAAGACACCCAAGTTGGTTCTGCTGACCACAAGGACAGCCGTGAAGATCGAGGGCCGCAAGGGCTGGATTCATTCAAGTCATATCAAGAAATTTCATGGACTATCCTCGGATATAGACATTGTGCCCTGCACTCCCTCACAGACTGATTCAAAACTTCCTTTGGTTGAAAGGACTAAAACCGAACTCTATAAAGTAAAATTGAGGCCTAGAACGTCAGACAATTTGATTGTTTAAGTCCTCTCCAAGGTGAAGCGGTTGAATTTGTCTCTGACATGTATCCTCTAGACCTGAATCATGGACAGTCGCGGAAAATGTTGAAACGACAGGCGTATTGTAAATCACTGCGTAGCCATTGCATAGTGACATTAATAATATTGTTTTCCTTAAGTCTTTTAATAATTACTGCAAGTATATTGTTGCACATATATTACCCTATTGCCAGAAACGTTTACAATGTTACCGCAGAACATTCTTTTAGTGACTTGCCTCCGCATGAATTGTCTTATAGACTTGCGCTGCGCAATAACACTTTCATTAGTATGTTACATCATTCCCATCAAACTAGTAATGCCACTAATTGTTGGGTGTGTGGTCGGCTCCCTCCCTATCAGAATTATGAAGGAGTCCTGCCATTCTTTCCACACCCCTTTACACATAATGGCTCCTGTGGAGCATGGTTTAGTTTAATCAATTCCATAGACTCAGACACAGCAGTTTACCAAGATCAGTGGGTATGGGGAAACCTGAACCTAGTTTTACTCAAGGTCTGCTACCCTGACAAGGAGGGTCGCCCCAAAAGAACAGGAACTGATCTAGAAAATGAAGTATATGGATTAGGTAATTTTACACCTAATCTCATGATTCTAAATGTCGTATCCGAAGTTGAACTAGTCTTACCCACCATGTCAGTATTCCCAGCGAAAGGTGAATTGTGTGTAAGAAAGGTTGGTTCCATACATATGGGCCATAGTAAATGCACTACTATAGTAGAATTCAGTGATCAAGGCAAATCTTCATTTAGAGCTTCTCGCCACTCCTACTTTATATGTGGTCAGACCGCATATATGCGTCTACCTCTAGATTGGGATGGTACCTGCTACATTGCATTCCTTTTGCCACCTGTTTTCCTAGCTCCTCCTGATTATTACAGAAATATTCATTTAGTACACAACAGAGAGCGGAGAGATCTCCCAATTGTCGATTACACTGAAACAGCATGGGAAAAATACACAGATTTCAATAAAGGCATCTTTCCCTATATAGGTACTGTTACTAATAGTAAACTGATACGTAGATTAACTAGAACCCTTGAAGCAGTAGTGAATGAAACTATTTTCGCCCTAGGCAATTTAACAGAAGAACAGTCTGCTATGCGGATTGTTGTGCTTCAAAATCGTCTTGTCCTTGACGTCATCCTGGCTGATAGGGGCGGAGCTTGTAGGGTCATCGGATCAAGCTGCTGCGTATTCATACCAGAAAATTCGCCATCAGTATATAAAGCCATAACTCGCCTTCATAAGATTGTAAGCCAGATACACCAGAATCCAGGCACTTGGACTTGGTCCAGTTGGTTTTGGAGTGTGATATCAGCCTGGGGATGGAGAGTTCTATCCTTCCTAGGTATTGGCCTTCTCATACTATTCAGTTGCTGTCTATGTCTACAATGTGGACCAGCGATCTGTGGTCTGTGTGCCACATCGTGTATTCCACCACCAAGATTTCATTCGTCACGGAAGAAGAAAGAAGAACAAATGATGCTATATGAACAGATCAATGGATTAATGAAGATTGATATCTCTTAACGGGCAAGTAGGGGACAAGGAGGGAATGTGGAAATATGGATTTTTCTGGTCAGTTATGTCCCCTATCTTGGACCCCAACGGTTCTATGTGCATGTTACAAGTACATGTATGTTTCCTCCAGTTCCAGTTATGAAGACGCAAATACATGTGCGTCCACCGTCAACATGTCCTCTGTCAGATCCGCCATGAATAGGCCGGATATTCCATTCCTAAATATGAAAGGCCACCGGTTTTATATGGTTCACTTATGCCATTTTACAGTCCAGGCAAGTAGGCCCTGATTCTGTCATCAAACTCTTCTTGCCTTCTGCCTCTGAAAACTCCAGTCTGAGCCTGCATCTGTGACCATGAACTTTGTCTCATTCTCTGCGCGGCTCACGAAGCCTGACATCAGCCTATTCTCTGCCAAGAACTGTATTTCACCTTCGAATTATCTGCTTCCCCCTCAGCCGATGCATTCCTGCCTAGTAGTTTAAGTAAACATTCTTCCAGTTACCAAGCAAAAGGCCCGGCTTCTCTGTCTTTATGCAAGTAATTCATAGTCCTGTTACCATGGAATATTCCTACCCCCTCGCATTTAGTGTAGACACTTAGACGCTTGTACACGCACACACAGTCAGTATAGAATAGTTTCTGTCCGAGAGTCCTTCTTTTATGGATAACATAGTTCTTTAAACATAGGATGTTAGATATGATTTGGGATTAGGTTGACTTGACCCCCCAGACTTCTTGTCTCCACATGTAGAGCTAAATGTCAAGTCCCCTTCACCCCCTAGTTGCACGTCAATCACACGTCATGCTGCTGCGCGCGCATCTATGCCAAGTATTATCTTATAGATCCACCTATATGTGACATCATAACCAATTATGTTCCTTTTTACTCCTTGTTCCACCCATTTTTGGTTACGCAGACAAATCGTCATTTTCCTTATCAATTGTTACGCCTACTGTATTCGCTTCATTGTAATGTATGATCTATAAAAGTCATTTCATGTCAATAATGTATGTACTTCACTTCCTGAACCTTCGTGGTGACGGAACTTGGAGCAACCGATTATAATCGTTCATTGGAATAAAGCCCATTCCGAACCTCTAATACCACGGATTCTGCCTCTCATTTTACTGAGCTATTTTATTATGTTTCTGTATCAAATTAAGTCCAGGTAAAGGAATTTTATTTACCACAGTCCATACCTGGCACGTGTCTGGCTTGAAACAGAATATCATGCTTCAAACAACTAAGGATGAATACTCTCAGCAACTTAAGCACCTGCGTGTCGCTAGCGGACTGCTTATGGACCACATGTACCACAGCCATGTTGTCCACTCTGAAAATGACCCTCTTGTGAGATAAACTCTTCCCCACAGTGTGACAACAATCACTAGGTGAAAGAGCTCTAAAAAGGTGATTCTTCCAATGTCTTGGCCACTCCTCGGCACACCACCTGTCCTGCCAGTCACCATAGGTTTCAGGGGTGTTATAGTTAGCTGGACATTTCACTCGTTCAGAACCATTGAAATTCCTCCGTTACAGTTAGTTCTGCTAACTATAACTCGCGCGCCCGCAATCCACTGCTGATGATGTCACATATTACATCATTCATGACATGGTCAGTGACATCACTGATGACATCACTGATGACATCTCAAATGACATCACTGATGACATCATCCACGTGACAATCAGATACAACTCATCATACACTAGTATAACCTTTCATCACTCACTGTAAAATACAGAGTACCATATTTGAATCCATTGACACACCAATATAAGTTTCTAAAAACCCACTCAGTGGTTCCTAGATCTACACACACATCTAATCACTTACCTATAGATTCACTCATACATGCTGTCAATGATCAATAGAACACTATCAAATATACTTATACACCTATATCGACATTGCACACCAGCACACATTATATTCACTTATAGTCATCCTACTCACTTATCCAAACAATGGATCATACTTACATTTAGACAGCTACACACTTAAACAAACACCACTTCATTTATTCATATAGATAGTAATTCATCTTTAGTGCGTTATAAAATCACTATTACAAGTATACAGTTATCCACACAGTCACTCATACAATCACTGTCCCGGGGGTGGGCACCCCGGGACACTGCAGGAGCCGGCCCTGGAGGGTGGTGGTCCCCAGGGCCACGACAAGGCTCCAGGAGGGGGGCCGCGCGGCCCCCCTCCCACTTAATTTAAATTAAGTCCCAACCGGGTAACTAGTATGAATGGATCGAAACAGAGTGGCAGAGCAGGCTTTCGATGCTGTAGGAACTGCAAAGCGTGCAGTAACAGCATTGATTGCACGACACTAAATGTTTTCAGCAGTAAAAAGGAGTTTGTGATTAAAAAATCTCTGACGTGCAATACCACCTATTGTGTATATGCATTAATCTGTCCTTGCAGTAAGGCCTATATAGGGAGCACAATCCATCGTGCTAAAAAACGAGTACTGGAACATTTCAGGGCTATCCGCCACAATAACAGACAATTCCCGGTAGCACGACACTTCTTTGACACTCATATGCAGAATGAGAAATTTCTCAAAATGGTAGTCATTGATGTTGTCGGAGAAAATGTCTGAGGTGGAAACAGATTATTAACTTTACGTAAGTTGGAGTCTAGATATATTATAGATCTTGAAACCATGGCCCCCTTGGGTTTAAACTCCAATGAAGAATTGTCTGTACATCTGCATAAGTAAACATATAGCTGTGGAAATACTGAATTGAATGATTTTAGACAATCAGATTTTAATTAGGTCTTTTTTTGTTTATTACTTTCAGGTTTTTTGCACTTTTTCTTGTTGGCTGGCTATCTAAACAACCTGATATCATGATATTTCGAGGAGGTAATAGCATTAATTGATGATACATTATGGACTTGGAAGAGAATCTCTTAATGTGACCGACTGTTGCATATGGATATGGACACAATATAAGTAACTCTGTTTGGTGACTAATGCCCACTTGGGCAGGATTTAGATCTAATTAGATTTTTTCCAATGACGATTTTTTCTAATACCATTTTTGCAATCAGACATTGTATTCACAACAGAGGTTACTATGCCCACTGGGGCAGGATTTAATTTGAATTAATCTGATTTTAATGAAATCTTTGCAATATAGACATTGTGTTCATCAACAGTGGTTACTAATGCCCACTTGGGCAAGATTCAAACTCAATCTTCATTTCAATGAAATTTTCGTAAGAATGTTTACAACAAAGGTGCATTATTTATCAGGATCTATGTACATTGACTGTCGATCGATTGTGTTTGTTTTTTCATTTCTTTAATTCTCCCCTGAAATATGTACAATTAATGCAATGATAGTAATTGAAAAGATAATAATGTAAGACCACATATTACAAGATGGCCGCCGTTTTCACATGGTTATTGGAGCGTTTTTTGTCCGTCTTTTATGTTTTGACACTGCATTTAAAATAACGTGCAAAAAACGCCTGTCACATAGCGTGATCAAGGCGAAAGCTGAAACGCGTTGCTATGCAGCCTAAATAAACCCTTTGCTGCAATTGCCTCTGTGTCCGTAATATTTCCGTAATTTGGGAAGTGGTGGAATAATAGATACAGGGTTTCCGATACCCAGAGTGCGGACCGCCCGACTGACAGCCTTTTGCCTGATCGGACTCTTGTTTTGGTATATATATATATATATATATATATATACATACATACATACATACATATATATTTACATATGTTCCAACAAATTGCCCGAGAGCTCAGGGACGCACACACCAGCCAATGTCACCATCCGGTTTATTTTTCAAAAAGGAGGAAACTTGCATATACAGTCCAGAATGATTCATTCGGCCTGACGTGTTTCAAGGCAAAAAGCCTCTTCCTCATAGGCAGCTTCGAATGTCTTGCAGGATGCTCTGAGTAAAAATTCGATTACCTGCATGCTTGACCCCCAGTGGGCCTTGCTGAGTGCGATTTTCAATGACTGCATGCTGGGACTTGTGGTCCCATTCAGAGCCAAACTCCCCTTTTAGTAAGTCCTCCGTGCACATTTGTTTCTTTAAAGCACATTTATATCCCTTAGTGAGCCCCAGATTGGTATGCCAGTTACATATCCACATTTTCTGTGCTGCATATCGTGTATAGACAAGTTCCACTCACGCAGCCTCTCCTGTACATTCCTGGGATGGTGCTGTCCCCCATGGCCAGGCGCCATGTGAGTAATGTTCCAACAAATTACCCGAGAATTCAGGGACGCACACAACAGCAAATATCACCATCCGGTTTATTTTTCAAAAAGGAAACTTGAATGTATAACACTCATGAAATGGTCAGTGACATCACGGATGACATCTCAAATGATATTACTGATGACATCACTGATTACATCGTCCAGTGATTGTCATTGTTTTCTAAAAAGTGTTAAACATACATACTAAGATACCACAAAAGTTAAATTAGTATACTTTGTGAATACTTTTTTTTAACATATATTATGTGAGTGGCTGTGTGACTGTGTGTCTGTGTGTGAGTGAATCTTTGGGTGTGTGAGTACCTGTATGGGTAAATAGGTGGGTGTGTGAGTAGCTGTATTGCTGAGTGTTAGACCCAGTGGGACACATCGAAGTCAGAGAGAATCCACTGTTCTAGATAGGATGTTTACGATAAATTTGACCGATAACCTGTGCTCACCCTTGGGTAGCTTGGCACAGAGCAGTCAGGCCTATCCTCAGGGTGAAAGTGTAAAGTATTGGCACAGCACCACCCTTGCAAGACACTGAGTATGCTACAAAAAGACTCCACATCTTATGTAAAAAACAATGGTCTTACACATTGGCTATATACTTTGCAGTTACAAGCTCTCCCATTAGCTGCCGAACGGCATGAATATACATACACTATTCATAGGTACTAATAACACATGACATTCCCAATATTGCATACCCCTTTCAGTTGCCATGGTCAATAAATCACAGGTTTTGACTATACCTCGTGACCAAGCCCATCAGTCACTCACACGGCACCAGCCAATGATACAGGTTGCTCCTGCTGGTGACACTTTGATTAGATCGTCAGGGCCACCTACAGTGCAAGGGAATAGTCACTTGGTTTTGTACATCCAGATTAGGCCTTTAGGCACTCAGGGGCACCTTCAGGAGTGCGGGTAAATATCTCCCCCATAGGGAAAAGATTGTAAAACCCCTATTGCAGAGGTCTGAGCTGCAGTTGCTCCAGGCAACCAGTTGTGGGTGCCCACAAGGCACAATGAGACTCCTCGGGTCCAGTCACAATATTTTCCACAAAAGGGTACCTTATGGCATGGGTCTGAGTGGAGGGAGTCAGCAATCTCAGATGGAGGCCGCAATGTCAGGCACTGTCATCATTCCGAACTGGAGGTCGCAGACAGTCTAGGCTTCCAGTACCTTCAGCAAACTCAGCACATGCCCCCAAATACCCCTCAGACATCACACTCTATGAAGTGCAAGATAAGCCAGGTTTCCCGTTGCAAGCACTCATGTTTTGAAACCCCAAGTGGGCCACTGATCTTTACCAGCACACTCCTCTGCACAGTGTGATTACCGCATATGTGAGAATGGTGCTTGCCCCAACCAACGATCATGTCCACCTGTTTATGTCACACCCCACGTGTTCCTTACGATCTTGTGGAAATGGAGAGTTCCTTTTTGTCACTGGGATCTCGTGGACAAGAGACCAGTGAACCAGCCCTGGAAGAGTGCTTTGGGAACCGGGCCAGGAGAGTTAGTAATTTGTTGCAGGCCAGCAACCTCCAGGCAAAATCCACAAAGTGATAGCCCCTTCTTGGAGCATGACAAGCCCCAGGCCACCACAAGTCTGTGGATGATTCAGTTGCTATCCCCCCGTCCCAATGGCTCCTCTTGTCGATGTCCCAGCATCGAACCAGCATACTATGGTTCCAATCCCAAAAGTGTCTCTAACTCCTGAGAGCAGAGCCCCAGTAGTTATTCCCACAATGGCCTTTGAAGATGAGATCAGTTCAAAAGGCCACCTTTGGAATACAAAGACCCTCTCTAAATGTTGTCCTGTCTGTCACTCTACCCCGGAAGGTTGCATTACTACCTTAAGTGGGGCCAAGACTCTGCCCCCTGGAATGCAGGTGCCAATTCCACCCCCTTGTATATGTCCCAGGATGGAGTCAGAGGTCTGCAGTTTCCCCTGAGCACCAAATTATTGGCTTTCTATCAGGAATACACAGATTTAGTTCTCCCCCCAGCACCCATTTATGGATTGGAGAAAGGCTGATGAGCTCAAAAATGCCCACTTTCCAAAAGTGATATTAGTAATGTTGAATCCACTTGCACTACTGAAGAGGATTTGCCATTACAAACTAATCAATATCAAACACTATACGGCTTCTGCACATAGTAAATATTGTTCAATAGCCTTTCCCTAGATTCCCAGTGTCAATCAATGCGAGAAGCAGATCCCATCGTACCGAACACACCATCCGGTGTCATTCACTATCATTGCATGTGGTGCAACCACACACATGCCCTACCTCTTTCCAACACCTCACCATGTCCCCAGGGAGTACTCTGATGTAGAGCGATGCATGCAGAACTTTGGCAATGCTAACCTGGATAACAGTAACCTGCACAGACAGGCCCCACCAGAGCAAACCTGTGGCACGTTTAAAGAGCTACCTCCGTGGGTGGCACAACCAGTGCTGCAGGCCCATGGAGGAGCATTTGAGTTACATGTCCTAGGTATGTTTATACCCTGAGATAAGGGACTTACAGCTAACTAAAATCAGCAAATCATGTATACACCAATTACCAGTACTTGTATGACAGGCACATACTTTGCCACTGAATGGCAGTGTCAAAAGGGCTCAAAGTCTTAAGGCTAGCACACAGATCAGTAGAAAACCAGAAGTGTCTGTGTGGGTCTGCGAGTGTGTGTGTGTGTGTCTGCCTGTGTTGGTCTATGAGTGGCTGTGTGGGTCTGTGAGTAGCTGCGTGAGTGCCTGTGTGGGTTTGTGAGTGGGTCTGTGAGTGCCTGTGTGGGTCAATGAGTGGATGTATGAGTGGTGCTATGGCTCTATGATTAGGTGTGTGGTGCCTAAGTGTTTTTTTGAGTGGAAGTCTCAGTGGTTGTATGAGTGTGTAAGTAGGTGTATGAGTAGTTGTGTCTGTGGGTGGGTGTGTGAGTGGTTGTATATGTATGTGAGTATATGTGTGAGTGGTTGTTGGGTGTGTGAGTAGGTGTGTTAGTGGTTGCATCAATCTATAAGTGGGTGTGTGAGTGGTTGGGTCGGTGAGTGAGTGGGTTTGTAAGTAGTTGTATGTGTCTGTGAGTGGGTGTGTGAATAGATGTATGGGTGTATGAGTGAGTGTATGAGAGGTTGTATGGTGCTTTGACTGGGTGTGTGAGTGGCTCTGTGCATGATGTCATTTGAGATGTCATTAGTGATGTGCTCAGTGATGTCACTGACCAGGACATGAGTGGTGTAATATGTGGGGTCATAAGCAGTGCATTGCAGGGCCATAAGTTATAGTTAGCTCAGGTAACTATAACTGCTGAATTTCTATGGTTTTGTACGAGTAACATCTGAGCCGAACTATAACGTTCCTGTAACCTTTGGCTTTTATCAGGTCATTTATATGTTTTTAAAAATTATATTTCCTAACTATAACAACCGTGTATACCTTTGCTTTTTTCAGTTAATTTCTACGTTTTTTTAATTCTATTTCATAATTGTAACTCCCCTGTGACCTTTGTTTTTTCACTGAATTTCTATGTTTTTTTTAATGTTATTTCCTAACTACAACATCCCTGTCACCTGTATAATTTCTAAGGTTTTTTAAATATTTTATTTCCTAACTGTAATCTGTAACCTTTGATAGTGGGTGTGTGAGTGGCCATATAGGTCAGTGAGTGAATGTGAGTGGCTGTATGGGGCTGTGAGTGGGTGTCTGAGTGGTTGTGTGAGTGGGTGCAGGAGTGTTTCAGTAGGTCTGCGAATGGGTGTGACAGTCTCTGGATTGGTCTGTGAATGGGTGCATAAGTATGTTAGTGGATGTATGACTGGGTGTGTGAGTGCATGTGTGGCTCTCTGAGATGGTGTGTAACTGCCTGAGTGGGTCTGTCAGTGGATGTGGATGTGTCTGAGTGGGAGTGTGATTGGGTGTTTGAGTGTCTGAGTGGGTCTGTGAGTGGGTGCATGACTGTCTGCATGGGTGTGTGATAGGTGCGCTGAGTGTCTGAGTGGGTCTCTGAGTGGGTGCATGTGTGTCAATGGGTCTGTGAGTGGATGCATGAGTCTGAGTGGGTGAGTGACTGAGTGGGTCTCGCTGAGTGGGTGAATGAGTGTCTGAATGGGTTTGTGAGTAGATGCATATGTTTCTGAGTGGGTCGGCAAATGGGTGTGTCAGTGTCTGAGTGGGTCTGTAAATGGGTGCATAAGTATGTTAGTGGGTGTATGACTGGGTATGTGAGTGCATGTGTGACACTCTGAGTGGGTATGTGAGTGCCTGTGTGGGTTTGTGAGTAGGTCGTGAGTGTCTCACAGGGTCAGTGAGTGGGTGTGTCAGGGTCTCTGAGTGGGTAAGTAACTGTCTGTGTGGGTCTGTCAATGGTTGTATATTTGTCAGAGTGGGTGTGTGACTGGGTTTGTGAGTGCCAGAGTGGATCTGTGAGTGAGTGCGTGACTGTCTGCATGGGTGAGTGACCGGGTGTGGGAGTGTCTGAGTGGGTCTCTGAGTGGGTATATGAGTGTCAGAATTGGTTGGTAAGTGGATGCATAAGTTTCTGAGTAGCTCAGTGAATGGATGCTTCTGTGAGTGGGTGCATAAGTGTATGAGTAGGATTGTGAGTGGGTGTGTGTTTGAGATCGACAGAATTTTCTAACAAACTCTCCAGCTATCAATGACATGGCTGCACTGACATGTGACTGAGTTTTTCGTAGCTCCTTTGACAATCACTGAGTTTACATGAACCTGAATAAGCTAGCAACATCACATTTTGACTGGCCTGCAATGCAACTGATTAATATTAAACAAAACTGGCAGTCTTTCAGATGCAGCCGACTGACTTCTACAATGAGTGCTCAAATCGTTGTACGCATCCAACATTAGGCGTCTGCGTAGCTTATCCAGTCCTGTTTTATCACATGCTTTGCCTTGTGAAATGGGTGCATTTGCTTTTCTACATACGAGCAGTATACAAGTGACTGAAGGCCTCTGAATTTCTTACAAAAAACTCAGACATTCTGGCTTATAATAAGGGAGCCTGACATGTGAATGACTTTTCAGAGCACTCAAGATAACTAGTTTCTTGGGTGAAAAGCTCTTTTTCTTATTACTACGTGGGATTAGTAGTACTGTTTGATCAATTAGAAAACCAGAACTACTCGTCACAGGATTCATGATAGGATGAGCTTCTTACCCATGAAACTGTGAAACTTGAGAGCTCTTCATTTTCGAATCACTGCTGGTCTTCCAGATGCACCAGATTAGCATGCGAATGACTCCATACTGTCCTCCTGGGCTTACAGCATTTTAACCACATTTTTGATGACGCCTCCAAAATGCTACACAAATGTCTCCCAATTGAGGTACAGCTTCATATCACTTCTATAATACATGGAACACAGACAGTTGTTGTGATGAGGGAAATTAGTATGCCACTGCCCAGTGATCAGGCTAGGAAGGCCATTACTGCAATTTCACATGTTGGGATAAAAACTGTTTTTTTTTTGGCTGGTAAAACCATTTGTCTCTGGAAAGAAGGATCATTTGCTGTTTTGAGGAAAAGCGACTTTGGGCCTTATTATGAATTTGGTGGTCCCGTGGACCGTTGTATCGGCGGTGGAGGTCCAAGCGCAGTGATCTTTGTGGTCTGACAATGAGTTGGATGGATCAGCTTTGGAAAGACTGCCACTGGACCGGCGAGACTGCCCACAGGCCGTGACTGCTGGGTTTGTGGTTGGGGAAAGGCAGCCACCATGGGGCGGTACAGGGGAGCTGAACCGCCTTTTGTATTATGAGTTGCCTGTTCCACAGGCAGACTACTGCAGTCTGACAGCCCGCTTCAAGGTGGTGGTGATGAAGGTTTTGGGGTGCATACGCTCCCCTTTCTTCTTCGTTCAGGCAGATTCCAACATTGGTCCCTCTGTCCAGGTCCCCCTTCACAGCAGGATCTTCGCAAGGAGGAATACAACCCTTTGTGCGACACTCTACAGGAGAGTCGTTTTGGTACCATATACCCATTGCCTGGACTGAACCCATGTAATGGGTATATGGTATTGTTCCACATATGTCATCCATATGTGTGCATCCAACACATATGCAGTCGAAATGCACACACAGCCATCAATATATTCAGTAGCAGTACTCACCACTGCTGCAAGATCCCCGCCTCCACATGGTCGGCCCCTTGGTCAACTCGTAATATGTCAGTGTTTGGACCGCCAGACCCATGGGCTGCTGGCAGGGGCAGATGCGGTCCTATGGCGGTCGGACCACCAAACTCGCAATAAGGCCCTTTCTTTGTCTCAAGTAAGAAATGAGTAATAACCTTCTTCCTGAATACGGGCTTTCAAAAACCTCTTGCGTGCTTTCCTTGATCGAAAGCCCTTCTTAGAAGTTTATGCACTGCAACAGACAAAAGTGTGCTTCACTGTTAGGTGTCTATCTAAACTTCACAATTAGTATTCTTTTTTATATAATTCTGCCTCAGTACCTCAGTAGGAACACCTCCCAGCAACAAAGCAAAGTCTGCTTTTGTCAAGGCAATGTATGCTTTTGTGCGCCATTGTTTCACTGGTGTCATTCCAAGACCTTACTGCTCTTTGCGCCTCCAGATGTTCTTCGTCTGACTAATGCACGTTATTGCATCATTGTGTATGACGGTGACAGTGAATGATAAGATGCAGTGTGGTTAAACAGGGAGACCGTACCACCTACATCATCCATTTACCATTTTGAGGCAACCTTCATAGGAAATCCCACTGTGGCCTTCCTTTTTAGGTCTCGCCTGACCCAGCGCATGCTCTGGTCTGGCGAGGCTTATTGAGAGGGCTCCAAAAAGTGCTACCAGGCCAACCTAGAGCTACAGTGCATGTGCGCGGGCGCGCGCGCCGCGCTATACCGTGATTACTTTCACTTTAGCGGCCACACGGCCGCTTGGCATAGCCAATAGGTCTCGCTTTTGGGACCTTATAAGTATTTAGTTATGCACTTATAAGGTCCCAAAGGCGAGACCTATTGGCTATGTCAATGCTTGTTCTAATCTCCCGGCACAACCAGAATAGGGCAAACAGGAACTGCTCTCTAGCCAGACTGGAAGATGTGAGCTCCATGATTTTCAACCCTAATTAAGGTATTGCCCCAAGGGATCTCTGTTCATGTAGGGTACTGGGAGGCATCGGTCTGGAGAAACTGCTCTCTATTATTATAGCATTTACAAATAGGTCTTACATTGAGCATTCAAAACAACATGATAGTAGATTCCTTTAAGCATGCATTAATGGCACTAGCGTAGAAGAAACTTCTGCAAGCCATGAAGTTTAGAATCTCCAATAGCTCTTGTTTTTGACTATTCTGGAAAAGTGTGCTATCATCCAAATTCAGACCTTTTCAGGTCTTCCAACATTTTGGGACACTGGCAGCCAGGTCTGTGTCTTCATAGTTGTATAGAAACTGCACTTTTGGATATGCAATGTTGGAATTCACAGAGGGAAAGTGTTATTATGTATGGTCTGAGATCTGCAGGGTATGTTTGACGTGCTCAACAACTCTCTGTTTCTGTCTGCTTTGTTGACATCTCTCTCTCTTCTTCCAGGCGGTGTCCACAGGACAACATTCCTGGCTCCTAATACTGTTGTACTGGCTGTCGGTTTCCACAGACTTTGGATCACACAAAAAGCAAAAAGCAATTTCTCTTTGCTTGCCTCTGTGAGACCTGCAGTTTACTCTTCTGTAAGGACCTGCCCAGAGAGAGCAAGGCAAATGTATTAGTGTGCAGATTTGATTGTGAGTGTAGCTTTTAGCCTTGACCCCTAGGGTGGGCAGAGATTTGAGTGGTGGGGGTTTCTTAGGTGCTAATTTAATACGTATGCAGTACGTCTAACCTGAGGATGCAGGCACAGTGGAGCTCGGCAGACTTCAGACGTTCTGGATGCACTCTGGCCTTCACGTCCACCAAAGCAACAAATCTCAGTAGCAAACACTCACCAGCTATTCATAGCATCTGACCTGGTACACCGCTCAGGGATTGTTATGTTCCAAAGTCAGACACCGACACAGTTTCCTCTTGAAGACGGTTTATAGACAGAGAAAACCCCACACGACAGCTTTACCAGACACAGCTGGAAGCAACCCTCAAACAGTCCCCAAAGGCCATGACATCAGAATGGAGCGCTAGAGACATCCCAAATGAGTGCAGCCCCAGCCTGGCTGGAACAGCCTAAGTACAACAGAGTGTGTTTAGACCAGGGCTGACTCTGGAACACCGGGGCTCCGCCTCTGAAGAGAAGGTGTACAGGGGTATATCTGCAGAATCCCGCGCTGCCCGTGGCCAAGCGATGCAGAACACAGAGGCAGAGGCTGAATATTTGAGATAAAGGCAAGTTATCGGAACACTCCAGCGCTAAATTTTGATTGATATTTTTGGGCATCCCCCTACTTCATTTATGAAATGCCCCCGGGACCTGGCCCATCCGAAGCTATATTGTGAACAAGTGCTGGAGACTAATCTGGTTGGTTTTGAAAAAAATGTGCCACAGATTTGTAGCTCCGTCGGGTTTCTGTGGCAAATATTCTTTTTAAAATATTTTTTTTGCATTGGAAGATTACCTCTGGGACCCTAGGACCAGAGTTAAGGGGCCAGTATATTCCAACCCTGCCCTTTTTCTTTTTTTCTAACCTGTTTTCAGGGATTCGGATGACTCTAAGCCAACTTGACTTGGCTTCAGCCAACACTTCCAACACTTCACGGTTGTAGTGTTGGCAGCCAATCAGATCTCAGCACGAGAGAGGGAGGGTTCGTGGTGCCTTCGGGTTGCCAGATATCCAAATTTGTTTTTTTTAATTATCTCTGAAACTGCTAAACAGATTTGAACCAATTTGTAAAAAGTTAACTTTCTGGACCAACAGCTAATTTTCGGCCAAATTATGTGTATTTTCGTTTGGCAGTTCTGTCTAAAATTCCTATAGGATTTAACATGGGAAATGCAATTTTTTACTCTCTTTTTCTCATCCCGCATAACGGATCACCCCAAAAGTTTCCATGCTCATCTAAAATTACAGGCATGTTGATTATGAAAAGTTTGGCGAAGGTTTGACTACCAGCGCCAAAGATATAGGCATATCCAAAAAGGCTTTTCCTACGGAAACATGGTCCTAACTATAATTAAGATTGTATATATATATATAGGGTTGGAGAGGGGTATAAGCTGGTAAGGGTATTTTAGGTTTTAGGTATGGGCAGAGTGGTAGGGGAATAGGTTGGTAAGAGACTTTGGTGCCGATCACGATCCGGTAAAAAAATAGCCCGTACGACTCGTATCCGGCCTTTTTACCGTACGAATCGTACAAGTGCCGTACAAACTGCCAATTACGATTCGCATTGGAAAAAGACCATACGAATCGCATTGGGAATTATTCCCCACACGTCCTCGGGTCGGAAAATGTGTCCGACACGTCCTCGGACGATTTACCGTACAAATGTGAAAAGTGAAGTCCGACCGCGGAATCACGATCCATCCCGTGCGTCCGATGTTACAACCGTATGGAAAAAACACCGTCCGCACCGAACTCCCATAGCAACCATGGAGACATGTGCCCGCATACGCGCCCAACACTCCCCCCAGCCCCCGTACGTTCGAGTCGTACCCCCGTGTATGTACACCCCCACCCGTGTATGTACACCCGTGTACGTGTCGTACCCCCCGTGTACGTTCGTGTCGTACCTCCCCCGTATTTACACCCGTGTACGTTCGTGTCGTCCCCCCGGGTATGGACAGCCGTGTACGTGTCGTACCCCCGTGTATGTACACCCGTGTACGTGTCGTACCCCCCGTGTATGTACACCCGTGTACGTGTCATACCCCCGTGTATGTACACCCGTGTACGTGTCGTACCCCCACCTGTATGTACACCCGTGTACGTGTCGTACCCCCCCTGTATGTACACCCGTGTACGTTTCGTACCCCCCGTGTATGTACACCCGTGTACGTGTCGTACCCCCCTGTATGTGCACCCGTATACGTGTCGTACCCCCGTGTATGTACACCCGTGTACGTGTCGTACCCCCCGTGTATGTACACCCCTGTACGTGTCATACCCCCCGTGTATATACACCCGTGTACGTGTCATACCCCCGTGTATGTACACCCGTGTACGTGTCGTACCCCCCCTGTATGTACACCCGTGTACGTGTCGTACCCCCCCCTGTATGTACACCCGTGTACGTGTGTCGTACCCCCCCTGTATGTACACCCCTGTACGTGTCGTACCCCCGTGTATGTACACCCGTGTACGTGTCGTACCCCCCGTATGTACACCCCTGTACGTGTCGTACCCCCGTGTATGTACACCCGTGTACGTGTCGTACCCCCGTGTATGTACACCCGTGTATGTGTCGTACCCCCCCTGTATGTACACCCGTGTACGTGTCGTACCCCCCCTGTATGTACACCCCTGTACGTGTCGTACCCCCCGTGTATGTACACCCGTGTACGTGTCGTACCCCCCGTGTATGTACACCCGTGTACGTGTCGTACCCCCCATGTATGTACACCCCTGTACGTGTCCTACCCCCCCCTCTACGTTCGTGTCATACCCCCGTGTATCTACACCCGTGTACGTTAGAGTCGTACCCCCACCCGCGTATGCATGGAGCGTACCCCCACCACAACATTCTAAGTACGGAGCGCACCCCAGGCCCCAACATCACAACCGCATGTACGAGTCGTACCAAGCCACACACAAGGACAGCACTGTACAACAAAATGGCCCATGTACACACCGTACACACGCTAAAAACGCACGTACACAACCAGGACAAACCAAAACGACACAAGAATACACCATTCGAATGGCACAAAGCCACTAAACATGTCCAACAACCACTAAAACAACACTTTCACTGACCTGCAACTGCCAAAAACAAACAGAGGCCAAAAACACCACCACTCCTTATAACACACCCACCCAAAGTTCAAACACAGCCACACCCACCAATGGACCAATAAAAAGGGCCAACACACACAAACCATGAGCCTTTGCAACAGACTCACTGCTGCCAGACCCCACAGACAACCTACAGCACCATACTAGAAGCTTTACCACAACTTACACTTGCACACCTTCACACACACACCTTCACAAACACCCCCTCATCACATTCACACACACACCTGCACAACCACACCCACACACCCACAACCATCCACACCCCCCCCCACCATCCACACCCACACCCCTCACCATGCCCACTAACAAGAATCCAAAGTTCACTAGCCGAGAGTTGGAGGTCCTTGTCGATGAAATCCTCAGAGTCGAGCCACACCTCTTTGGAACATTGGTCAGACAGACCAGCATATTAGCAAAAACAGCCATGTGGCAGACCATCGTCGATGCTGTGAATGCTGTTGCGGACACCAGAAGGAACAAGCAGGAATGCCAAGCCAGGTGGTACAATCTGCGGAGGAGGGTCCGAGCCAAGATGACGGATGAACACAACCAGGCCAACGTCACTGGAGGAGGGCCGTCCCGCAGACCCGTACACTACCATCCCTGGGAGGAGAGGGTGATGGCCATACTGCCGGTGGAGGCAGTCGAAGGATTAGGAGGATTCCGAGACCCGGGTGAGTACACAAACAACGCACCTCACATGGGGGGAACGTCATCCACAACCAAACTCACAAACAGGCACGCAACCACCCCAAGCTATCGCATGACTCAACCACACTCCATGAACACGCACATGCCACTGGCGCCACCATGCCCCATGCACCCAGCTGGACAATGTCAAGTCACAGGCCACAGAAGACACCAACACATGACACGGTAACCCGGATGGCGGGAGGGTGGGCCCCAAAAATCACATAGTGCAACTCAGAAGCAGACAACAATGCCCTCTGCCCATATGGCCTAGTTCACAGCCAGACAAACAGTGTGTCCCCACACAGGAAAGACTTGCCAGCAAATGGCGGACACCTTGCATTAACACATGGGGGTGAAGGCACGTTTTTGCACATGACAGCAGCTAATGAACACCAAACACTGTGAAAGAGTGGCAGCACACACCACCACAGCAGCAGCGCAGACACAGACACTACACCCAATGGGTGCCTGGAGATCAGAAACAAACTCACAGCAACAATCCAAGGGCCATTCAAAGAACTGCTAACAGTGTGTGCCCAGGAAGCTGGGCTGAGGTGACAGAGGGTGACACACAGAGGGAGGGAGAGGGGGACAGAGAGGGAGGGAGACACAGGAAGACGGACAGAGGGAGGAGGCCGACACACAGAGGGAGGGAGAGGGGGACAGAGAGGGAGGGAGACACAGGGAGACGGACAGAGGGAGGAGGCCGACACACAGAGGGAGGGAGAGGGGGACAGAGAGGGAGTGAGACACAGGGAGACGGACAGAGGGAGGAGGCCGACACACAGAGGGAGGGAGAGGGGGACAGAGAGGGAGGGAGACACAGGGAGACGGACAGAGGGAGGAGGCCGACACACAGAGGGAGGGAGAGGGGGACAGAGAGGGAGGGAGACACAGGGAGAAGGACAGAGGGAGGAGGCCGACACACAGAGGGAGGGAGAGGGGGACAGAGAGGGAGTGAGACACAGGGAGACGGACAGAGGGAGGAGGCCGACACACAGAGGGAGGGAGAGGGGGACAGAGAGGGAGGGAGACACAGGGAGACGGACAGAGGGAGGAGGCCGACACACAGAGGGAGGGAGAGGGGGACAGAGAGGGAGGGAGACACAGGGAGAGCAAATCAGCCTTGTGGTGTGTGGGAATGTCTGCTCGTCAGCAGGTGGACTGCGTGCATGTAGACAAGGGTGGCCAGTGCCAGCACCCCCCCTCTCCTCCATGGCAAAACACAGGGCCATGTCACAACCTGTGCACGAGCACGACAGCTACCTGCATCATTGAAGTGTGTAGAACAACTTCATGTGCCCACGTACAGTGCAACACGGAAGGCGCCAATGCACGGCTCGCCACACCTGCCCACTCCACTGCTGACTGCAGTCACACTTGACGCAGCAAGTAAGACTGTGCCACACATAGTTAAAGTTGCCAAAGCTGTGCCCAAGGGACATACCCATGCACAAGTGCACTGCGAGTGGAATGCTAGACAGATCCAAATTCCCAGAGGAAATGTTCCAACTTTGAAACTAATGAAACATGGATGTTGCATGGAACAAAATTAACATTGTCTCTCTCACACACAGGTCAACGTCGTGGTTCACCCCCCAACACTGGGGGGGAAGACTCACAGGACCCGGCTTTGCGGGAGGCCGATCCCACTGTCAGCGACGACTCTCACCACTCTGTGGACGACCCCGACCAACCTGGCCCCTCTGGTGTCCAACGACCTGCAGCACCTGCGTCAGGTACAACGGGGCCAACCACCACCCCCATTCCTGCCACATCCCAGGAGACACCCAGGATCCCTGCCCCACCACCACAAAGCAGCCAGTCTGTCCAGGAGGGACAAGGTTCTCCGGGCACCCAGGAGGAGGCAGGCAACACCGCAAATGCCATCCCTCAGGGGTCCCGGAGACCCGATGTGCCCACAACGGCAGGCCAGGCGCAAGTGGGCAGGGGTGGTGGGAGTGGAGGACGGCGGAGGCACCAGCCTGACCAGTTGGCTGGGGAACCAGTATATGCCCATGTCCGAAACATCCTGGACACATACCGGCAGGACACCACGGGCATGGCCCAGGTTGTGTCCGTCCTCGAGGGGATCAAGACCCAGCAGGCCCAGCAACATGCGGAGCTACATGCCTGTCTACTGCAACACCAACGGAGGATGGAGGACAGACAGGCTGAGCTCGTGACGGTGTTCACGGGAATTCACACTACACTCCGTCGGATGGCCGACAACATGGGCAACCCTCCCTGTGCCAGAAGGCGTAGAACATCACCACCCACAGGGAGGGATCAGGAGGAGGAGGAGGAAACATCCGATGGAGCATCCCAAACATCGTCACGGCCTGCTTCTGAGGGTCCCCGCAGGAGGGCGGGTCGTCGACGGAAAAGACCGTGAGGGTTGGCGCTACAGCACCATCTCCCAGGACACCTAGCCTGGCACCTGGCCCACTGGAGAAACAGCATCACAGCATCAAAAGACATTCTCTGCCACATGGCCTGGCTGGTCACTGTCTGACCAATGTTGACAAAGACTGTGGCATGGACTCTGAGGATTTCAAATGGCAAGGACACCAACTCCCCTAGTGAACTTTGGATTCCACACACCCGGAAAGCCCCTCATGTCAAATTCCCCCCCCCCCCCCCACTAAAATAAAAAGTCACACCATGAAGAGAAGATGCCTGCTGGTTGCATTATTACCTTACATGTGTCTTGTAAAGTCTAACCATGCCTGAGTTCTCTTTTGACTTCAACCATCCACACCCTGGGGCCTGAGTCTGGCACAGGACACACATGGGTCACAGTGTATTAGGCTAGACAGACATGGAGCACCATACACACCCGTGATGGGCCCAACCAACTGAGGGGGTGGCCGCACAACCGTGCCGACAGACATATTGAGTACAGCAACAGTCATGCGCAGAGGTCAGGGATCATGTCGAGTGTCCTGTGGGGCACCCAGGTATGTGTCGACAGGTGGCAGAACCATGTCCTGCAAGCTTGAGTCCGGTGGATGCAGAGAATGGTGGCCTGGCCAACGTTGGATGCATGGGGATGGCACATGTCACAATACCCACACAGTCATGGACATCATGCACAATACACAGTCTAATCCCACACAAACAGCTTGCATCTTGCTACTCGACACATAGACACATAGCCACTATCACGGAAAACCATGCCAGACATGCCGGATGCACCGTGGCAACACACCAGCATTGACTGAGAAGAGGCACCTTGGAGGCATAGGGACACCTTTATTAGTCATGTATTCGGGATTGCAGAGGCAACTCGAAGTACACATGAACAGTTCATGTGGAGTAACATGTGGGTCCAACACTGGCACCCCCCTTCTGCAGCACAAATGCGTGATAGCCATGGAACTGGCACACAAGTGTCGGCTAACAGCTAAACACCCCCAGCTGCTCACGGAGAGCCTGCCATACACCATTGATCCGCTGATGTGGAAGTCCCACAGCATGTCAAGCCAATGCAAACCGTATGTGTCCGAGGGCAGTGTTACACACATTGATGCCATCATCACATTCCACAATCCCATCACTGATGACTGTCAACAAGTCTGACCATCTAGTCAGGTGTACCCAGCTGCATGTAATGTGTACCATGGTGATGCTACATGTCTGCAGAGGAACCAAACATCGACAGGGGCAGTGTGCATACATCGTGAACAACTGCCACACCCAATACACCCCTGATGCATCCCTTACCCTAAGGTGACTTCCAAACGTGTCCGTGCCTGTAACGCTGAGTCAGCACACGATGACGTGTCCATGAGGAACAGCAGTGCCACAACAATGCAACCAGCAGACGGCATGCGCAAGTACCTGGGGAAGAGAGACACACAAGAAGTCAGCCACAAAAAGCACAGCCACTTGCATGTGCATGTACTCGACACATGTATGGATGACAACATGCTAGGTCACAATTATGACTGGGGAAATACAACCATCACTGGCACCATCACTCCAGTGACACACCCACACACACCTCTGACTCACATGCCATACATGCAGGTGGAGACACACATCGCAACACATGCCACACGGGGACGAATGCGTGCACACTCAGACACTGGTACTCACCACTAAGCAAAGAAGTCGCGTATGAGCTGAGTCCGGATGTCCTCTTGCGGCTCCACATCCTCCACATCACTAGCCCCATTGCCAAGCCCTTCGTCCTCCACGGGTGGATGGTCCTGGTCATCTTGATCCAGGATGAGTGGCACAGCTTTCTCAACTGCCATGTTGTGCAGCATGCAGCAGACCATGAAGATTTTGCAGACCTTGAGCCGGGGCATATGGGAGGGCACCGCCGGTCTTGTGGAGGCATCTGGATCGGCTCTTCAGGAGGCCAAACGTCCTCTCTATCACTCGCCTTGTCCGGCCATGGGCGGTGTTGTAGCGGAGCTGGGCTGGCGTGATGGGGTTGCGGAGAGGTGTGATCAGCCATGGCATGTTGGGATAGCCTGCGTCCCCTACATGGAAAGCACATGGACATAAGCAGGACAGAAGAAGCGGTCGTGCTGGAAGTCTACGCAAAATACAGGACAGACAGAGTGTACCCACCAACAACACATGCTCGTTCGTTGCGCAGCTGCGTCATCATTTCAGGCACCCTGCTACGCCTCATGATGTAGGCATCATGTGCTGATCCTGGAAAACGAGCACAGACATGTGAAATCACCATGTTGGACAGACACACCACAAGGGCATTGATGGAGTGGTAGTGCTTGCGATTCCGGTACGCTACCTCCTGTGCCTGTGGTGGTACCAAAGCCACATGTGTCCCGTCTATGGACCCAATGACATGGGGCATCCCTCCCAGGGCATAGAATCCACGCTTGACCCCAGTCAACATTTCAGGGGTAGGAAAATGGATGAAGTCATCCAGGTGAATCAACATGGCCTCTAAGAAATCATGCAGCACACGGCAGAACATGCTCTGGGACATGCCACCAACATGAGCTATGGTATTTTGAAAGGTACCCGTGGCTAGAAAATGTAGGGCTGCCATTACCTTCAGCTTGGGTGTCAGTGCCGTAGGATACCTGTGCAGCGGTTGCAGGTGTGGTGCCAGTCTCGCCGTCAAATCCAGAATCAACCGTTGGGGGAAGCGGTAGCACCGGATACAGTCATTCTCCCGCATGGCAGCCAAGTCCGGAATTGGTCGGGGAAGAGGCGGCGCTCTGCAGTAATTTGGAAGTGACAAGGAAGAGTGAGTGCACCACAACAACAATTAATTAGTACTGAGCACATGTTAATCTGTCTATACACATATGCTACATACGGAGTCAGGTATGTGCCACATGCCCTGGACACGTATGGCTGCCAGGTGACACTCCTACCAAGACCCAGCTACACACGGCGATTGTGAACCTCCACATGCCATGGCATGGGATTAGCTGTGTCCCAGTGCAAGTGAACAGCCAGACGCAAGACAGGAGTGACATACATCCACACATCAGCAGAAGTAGGATGTAGATTGTAGAGACTGGTAGCGGAACACTAGAGCCACAGGTCACATGACATTACACTAGGACAGCCCACACACCTTGCCATGAAGGTGTACATGTGATGACTCACCACACATTCATAGAGAGGATGCAGACATGTCCTTGTTACGCTACTCCATGTCCCATGCATACATACGCACCTCACATCCGATACCACATGTGGCATGGTGTGCGGAACAGTGTGCAATGTCAATCTACACACAGACACATGTTGGTTGCTACAACAGCTGCAGCTTTTGAGGGAGCTCCAACATCAACCTAATGTGAACCCCCCACACATACATGACATAGTCACATCGTGCACCGTGGGTAGTGACATGTCAGGTGTGGTAACCCCTGTACCGGGCCTCAGGGGACACTTCCGTGTGTTGGTGTCCGTGCCATGCCAGTGACGCTCATCACAAGTGTGCAGTACGACATGCACACATGTCAAAGGAGTCAAGGGCATGCCTGGCACACATCGCACTGTCACACATTACATGTGTACACATCTCATCATACATCTGGTGCCTTCTCGACTCAGGAGTCATGTGCCACATCACAGCCTTTCACACCTGTGCCCCACACATGTAGTACTGCCCAGACAATGCCTTGATGTCCATCCGTGGACAAGTATGTCAGCCCTATTCCTTCCTGTGTGCTGCCTGTCACCACTGTGATGTGTGAAAACCACCATACTGCTGCTAAGAGGGCCTGTGTACGTTCCCATATCACTATGGGAGTGCTGCCGTATGTGTACCCATAGTGATGGTGAGCGTACAGGTATGTGTACGGTCAGTAAGTACGCATACGCAAGAACACCCATAGTGGTACGGCCCGTACACGCGTGCGTACGTTCACTATCACTATGGGTGTCCTCGCGTATGCGTACTCGTAGTGGTACGGCCCGTACACACGCCTGTACGCTCACTATCACCATGGGTGTCCTCGCGTATGCGTACTCGTAGTGGTACGGCCCGTACACACGCCTGTACGCTCACTATCACCATGGGTGTCCTCGCGTATGCGTACTCGTAGTGGTACGGACCGTACACACGCCTGTAAGCTCACTATCACTATGAGTACGCATACGCGAGAACACCCATAGTGAGACGGCCCGTACACATGCCTGTACGCTCACTATCACTACGAGTATGCATACGCGAGGACACCCATGGTGATAGTGAACGTACAGGCGTGTGTACGGGCCGTACCACTGCGAGTACGCATACGCGAGGACACCCATGGTGATAGTGAACGTACAGGCGTGTGTACGGGCCGTACCACTGCGAGTACGCATACGCGAGGACACCCATGGTGATAGTGAACGTACAGGCGTGTGTACGGGCCGTACCACTATGGGTGTTCTTGCGTATGCGTACTCATAGTGGTACAGCCCGTACACACGCCTGTACGGGCCGTTGCTATGCATTTGGGGTGCCCTAGGGCCCCGGAACGCACCGTACATGTGTGTGAAGCTCAAATTTACATAGGGGACACATGAGGGACAATTATTAAGGCCTACATGCATGCTGGTTGTCATGGAGACCAAGTTTTAAGTTTGAATTTGTTCTGGAAGGTGCACAGCAGAAGTCAGTTGGAATGAATCTACTTTGTTGCAATGTGTTTGTGGGGTTGACATCATGCTGAAGAAAAAAACACAATAAGAACCCACTGACTGTGCTAGGTTTGAAGGGATTGGAGGAAACATAGGATGCAAATGTGAGTGACCAATCACTCTGTACTCCTGTGCATGAAACAGGACAGCAGGGCAGATATAAGGCCGCCAGGTCCCATGAGGGATCACTTGCCTGCACATATTTCGATTCTACCACACTGCTGCTGCTCCTGATTCCCTGGAACCATGTCAAGGTCTGTGGAGAGGTCACAGCCATTCACCCTGGAGGAGAACCTGGCATTGCTGGATGTGATCCTCCCACAGTACCCCCTGCTGTATGGGCGACCAGGGTATCAGGTGAGTGCAGAGGCTACTAGCACAGACCTTTTTTGTGACTGTGACTTCTGCCATTGTGTCCAGGTGTGACACACATGCTATGTACTGTAGAGGGGGTCCTGGGGGGGGAATGCCTGATGTCTCCCAGCCAGTGCCCAGAGTCAGGAGGGGTGGGTGCAGAGTCCTCCCAGCAGTGCCCAGACGCAGGAGGGGTGGGTGCCTATCACTCCCAGCAGTGCCCAGACGCAGGAGGGGTGGGTGTGATGCACAGTGTGAGCCTTGATAATTGATTGTGTCTTTGCCCTCATTCCACCTGTGTACTTTCACTGGCACGTACTGCTTTTGCCCTTCCCCAGAGGAGTATGTCCCTATGGCAAAGGTGCAATGCGTTGGCTGCATGACATGCCTTGTTGTAACCAGCTAATTTGTTCTCATATGTGTCTCTGTGACATGTTGCAGGTGTATTGATGTAGTGTCACTTGTTCATCCTCACAGGCAGGCGCCTCTGCCAAGGAGCAGATCTGGCTGACCGCCGTCAGTGCCATGAGGAGTGTGGATGGTCGCAAGCGGCGCCTGTCCCAGGTGAGGAAACGCTGGCAGGATATCCGGTGCTGGACGCGGAGGATCGCATGGGTCCTGCTGGGGGACTCACCTGAGAGCCATAAGAACCGCGGGCGCCGCCGTCTCTCCCACATCCACAAGCGTGTGCTGGCGGTGGTATTTCCAGACTTGGACAGGCGCTTACAGGAGATGCAGCAGCAGGAAGGGGGTAGGTACATGTGTGTTTGTTGTGTTTCACCAGCATTTGTAAGTGCACTGTTCCATGGATACACTGCCAGGGTTTAATGGTGCTGTGCAGATCCTGTTACCCACAGTATTGCAGTGCTCTCCTGCCTCCCTTCCCCTCCTTGCAATGTGTTCCCTGGTCTGTGCGACGTCACTCCGTCACAAGGTTATGTAGCCTGGCACCTTCTCCACGTGTACAATGCCAGCAGCATCATGTGTGGGGGTGGTGTGTAACAGGTTTTGGGACCTTGCCTGTGCCCTGTCCAGTTCTGGTCTTGTGGGTTCCATGTCAGTTGGCACTAATGCTGAGTCCAGACATGGGAGTTAGTCTCTCAAGTGTAAGGCCTTACAGCACGCATGTCCTATGTGGTGGCCTGTGACATGATGTGCATGAGTGTGCGGTACGCATAGTGCGGGGATGGTAGCGTGTGTTGCATCAATTCCCATTCAGGAGCATGGAGTTGTGTGGCCACTACTGTCCCCAGGGGCATGATTTCCTAGGTATCGTGTGTAATCCGAATCTGTCGACAATCTCTGTGTCTACAGCATAGGTTGTGCTCTGTGCCATTGTCCCCTGGCCAAATGTATATTGACGTGAAATGTAGTACAAGTGTCCACTGTACAGCCTGACCTGATTTTCCTTGTTCATACTCACGGTGGACATTGCCTGTGTGTCTTGTTACAATCATCTGATGATGCCCATTTGTACATGATTATTTGGACAGGCGCACCTTGGGTATTTTGTGTGCAATCTTGAATTGTTGCATCCCATGTGTATTTCACCCAGACTAAGGGTTGTAAGTGCTTCCTGTGTCTCCAAATAATTGTCTCATGTAGGGGGTGGGTGGTGCGGGCATGGCCTTCATGTCACAACCTGATATCTCCTTGCTAGGACTGGCCAGTGTGTGATGTTTGTCTGGACATGCACTCAAGGTGCAGTGAGCCAGTCATGGTGGGCATGTTTTCAGTATAACCTATGCTGCATGTGCCTCTTGTTCCTGGATATGGTCCCTGCTCATCCCTATTTCCTGCCACGCTGTGTGGTGCAGATGCAGTGCTGGATTGTCCCCAGGGCCTTGCTCCTCAGTCAAAATTGCATTCCATCTCATTTGCTATAGTGTCATGCTCTCCATAGTTTTTCAGTGGCATGGTGGGTCACACAACTGTGTCTTGCATGCCCTACATATGTACCTTGTTTTGTAGATGTAACTCTTCTTTTGTTTCAGGCTATGCACTGTAACCTATGTAGATTGGACTCATGTGACATATGTATGCAGGTGTATGATTAATTTCTGTCTCTTCACCCTGCCCACAGCATCGTCGGGGGACACGGAGGGAGACATGGGCACAGACGGAGCAGAGGGACCGAGCACCAGTGCCAGCGGTGACATCGGGGCTGGCACATCAAGTGGGACTAAGGCGGAGGAGAGTGAAGCCGGGGACCTGGCGACTGGCACAACAGAGTATGAAGCTGACGGGTCCGAGGATGATCTCTCCGAGTGGGCGGAGGCTGCACCACCAGCTGACAGCGGCACAACATCGCACCCCGCCCCCTCCATTGCCATCAGCCGCCTCCCACTTGCTCGTGTCCCTTCCCAACGTGCCCGGTCACCACATGTCTCCTTCCTGCCAGGCACCGCACCCCCTGCCCCTGTCTCCACTGCTGCCGCCAATGCCGAGTCTGTGGACATCCAGCGGCAGTTGCAGATTGGTCAGGCTGCGATCCTTAATGTCCTCCATGGCCACAGCCAGGTCCTCAACAACATGGAGGCATACTTGGAGGGCATTCATTCATCGCAGGCTGACCAACGCAGCTTGCTGAGCTCGATAGACTCGACACTGACTGCAGCAGTGGGTCTCCTGCAGCGCTACGTCCCACCCCCTACCCCTGCCCCATCCACACTTCCCACTCCCATGCCTGTCCCACGTACACCCAGACGTCAGCATGCACCCACCACAACACACACAGGCACCACACCAGCAGGGAAGGTCCACCGCACACCTCCTGACACGCACACACAGGGTGAAGTAGGCACACCCACTGGGTCGGGGGGCAAACGTGTGACACGCAGCCAGAGTGGGAGTCCGCATTCCACCAAATCCACTCCCTCCAAATCCCCTCCCCTCAGCTCTCCTGGCCACATCTCCCCCAAAGACTCCTTCATGGCCGCTCTGTCCCTGAGCCCCACAGTGACACCACCACGCAAGCGGTCAAGGAAGTCCCCGGTCAGGGTGGTTGATTCCCCCCCCATCCACACCCTCCCCCAGTGGCGCTGCGACCCATCCCTCTGACCCCTCCCCCTCCTTGGGGCCTGTGGTTCCTTCGGGTGCAGGGGATTCCCTGGAGGACCTTGCTAAGGTGTGCAGCGAGATCCTGGCCTCCGCCTTTAGCGCTGCCCCACCCCCTGTGGTGGAGTCCTCCATCCCTGCACCCACAACGCCTACCCTTCACCCTCCTGTCCCTGCGGTGCCTGGTTCTTCCCCCCCACATGATGCCCTCACCCCTGTGGAAGACGACGGAATGTAACTGTGCAGGCAAGCTAGGGGACACGCATCCCACTGTGTCCCCCATCCAGCTGTGACTTCTGGACTGCCCTATGGGCTTTGTAAATATTGAACTTCCTACAAACAAGATTTTTTGGTTCATGCTGAATAAAGCAATTTATTTTTTTCCCTTGGAACACTACTGCTTTGCTGGTATTGCTGTTGGTGGGGCTGCTACATGGTTTTGGGTGGTGTTCATGTGTTGGGTGTGTGGGAAATGTAGTAGTGTGCTGGTCATAGGGGGGACCCTAGGATCTGTGTGCCATCACATGGTGTTAGCTAGGATTCTGTGTTCATGTAAGCAGTTGCTGCATGGTGAAATTGTCCCAAGGTGTATTCCTTCCTCTGTGTACCCTGACATCTTCCCTGCAGGGTGTTCCCAATATTTAGCGCTGAGCTGTGTGTACATTAGCTGGGTGTGTGACGGACTCCTTCAACTTTGCACATGCATGCTGAGCGATGTCTCCACCTGCATCATTCGTGGCATCCTTGGTAGTCATTGTACTTGTGTATGTGGACTATTGACATGACTTCATGTGGACATGTTTTCTTTTCTGCGCTATGCATGCATATACTCCCAGCCTCGCACACATGTGTTACATGTACTGCAGGGTCTTTGTGCACCTGACTGAAATTTGTGGGCATGGTATCTGTGGCTACTCCACCCTTTGCGTTCCATGGGCACTGCTGTGAGTGTTAGGCACACACCCCTCTTATGTCTAGGCACTGCTGGGAGTGTTAGGCACCCACCCCTCCTGTGTCTGGGCACTGCTGGGAGGACTCTGCACCCACCTCTCCTGTCTCTGGGCACTGCTGGGAGGACTCTGCACCCACCCCTCCTGACTCTGGGCACTGCTGGGAGGACTCTGCACCCACCCCTCCTGACTCTGGGCACTGCTGGGAGGACTCTGCACCCACCCCTCCAGACTCTGGGCACTGCTGGGAGGATTCTGCACCCACCCCTCCTGACTCTGGGCACTGCTGGGAGGACTCTGCACCCACCCCTCCTGTCTCTGGGCACTGCTGGGAGGACTCTGCACACACCCCTCCTGTCTCTGGGCACTGCTGGGAGGACTCTGCACACACCCCTCTTATGTCTGGGCACTGCTGGGAGTGTTAGGCACCCACCCTTCCTGTGTCTGGGCACTGCTGGGAGGACTCTGCACCCACCCCTCCAGACTCTGGGCACTGCTGGGAGGACTCTGCACCCACCCCTCCTGTCTCTGGGCACTGCTGGGAGGACTCTGCACACACCCCTCCTGTCTCTGGGCACTGCTGGGAGGACTCTGCACACACCCCTCTTATGTCTGGGCACTGCTGGGAGTGTTAGGCACCCACCCCTCCTGTGTCTGGGCACTGCTGGGAGGACTCTGCACCCACCCCTCCTGACTCTGGGCACTGCCGGGAGGACTCTGCACCCACCCCTCCTGTCTCTGGGCACTGCTGGGAGGACTCTGCACCCACCCCTCCTGTCTCTGGGCACTGCTGGGAGGACTCTGCACACACCCCTCTTATGTCTGGGCACTGCTGGGAGTGTTAGGCACCCACCCCTCCTGTGTCTGGGCACTGCTGGGAGGACTCTACACCCACCCCTCCTGTGCCTGGGCACTGCTGGGAGGACTCTGCACCCACCCCTCCTGTGTCTGGGCACTGCTGGGAGTGATAGGCACCCACCCCTCCTGCGTCTGGGCACTGCTGGGAGTGATAGGCACACACCCCTCCTATTTAACAATATGTATGCTTAGAACATACACGTGTGTGGGTTCGCTCCATGGGGGTACGGTTCGTACTTACACTGTTGGGGTGGGAGTAGGCTCCATACGTACGCGGGTGGGGTACGGGTCGTACTTACACTGTTGGGGTGGGAGTACGCTCTATACGTACGCGGGTGGGGTACGGGTCGTACTTACACTGTTGGGGTGGTGGTACGGTACGTACATACACTGTTGGGGTTGGGGTACGCTCCATGCATACGAGGTGGGGGTACGGGTCGTACTTACACTGTTGGGGTACGCTCCATGCATACACGGGTGAGGGTACGGGTCGTACTTACACTGTTGGGGTGGGACGTATACGTACACGGGTGAGGGTACGGGTCGTACTTACACTGTTGGGGTGGGACGTATACATACGCGGGTGAGGGTACGGGTCGTACTTACACTGTTGGGGTGGGACGTATACGTACGCGGGTGAGGGTACGGGTCGTACTTACACTGTTGAGGTGGGGGGTACGCTCCATACGTACGCGGGTGGGGGTACGGGTCGTACTTACACTGTTGGGGTGGGGGTACGCTCCATACGTACGCGGGTGAGGGTACGGGTCGTTCTTACACTGTTGGGGTGGGGGGTACGCTCCATACGTACGTGGGTGGGGGTATGGGTCATACTTACACTGTTGGGGTGGGGGTACGCTCCATACGTACGCGGGGGGGTACGGGTCGTACTTACACTGTTGGGGTGGGACGTATACATACGCGGGTGAGGGTACGGGTCGTACTTACACTGTTGGGGTGGGACGTATACGTACGCGGGTGAGGGTACGGGTCGTACTTACACCGTTGGGGTGGGGGTACGCTCTATACGTACGCGGGTGGGGGTACGGGTCGTACTTACACTGTTGGGGTGGGGGTACGCTTCATACGTACGCGGGTGAGGGTACAGGTCGTACTTACACTGTTGGGGTGGGGGTACGCTCCATACGTACGCGGGTGAGGGTACGGGTCGTACTTACACTGTTGGGGTGGGGGTACGCTCCATGCATATGCGGGTGGGGTTACGGTCCGTACGTACACTGTTGGCATGGGGGTACGCTCCATGCATACGTGGGTGGGGGTACGGTCCGTACATATCCGTACCCATGCTGTGGAATGCTTGTGCGGGCCGTACCCAGGCCTTTGCCACGTGGGTACGAGCCGTCCCGCCATTGTTGGGGTGATGTAGGTGTGGGCGTGGTACGACTCGTACCCACGCTCTTAAGGCGTGGGTACGGGACGTACCTGTATAGTTGTGTTGCCGGTTCGCGTCGTCAGGCACTTCCGTTGTGGCGGATGCTGGCTTTGCTGGACACGCCCCCACCCCCTCGTGGTGACCAGGGCATGGGGGTCAGGTATGTCCAGGGCATGTGTGCTGTGTGACTTTGGTGGTGGTTTTGTGGCCTGCCCCTGGTCTTGCCCCCCCCATTTCCCCCCCTCCCTTAGTTGTTCTGACCTTCTGCGGCGTCTGCGTCGGAACCTGTAGAGGAGGTCGACTGCTATGAGGGCCGAGATGACACGTAGGTTCGGGTCCATGTCTGTCCATCGCGTACAGGTCCTCCTTGTTCATGTCGTCCTGATTTCCCGGCAGTTTTTGGCAGCCGGAAAATATTGTCCGTGCGGGATGACGTCGGTGCGACTCGTAATTCCTGGTTCGTGAATGGCAGGCTGCGTGCGTCGCGACGTCACGTCAGCGCTTTCCCGGATCGCATTTGTATGTTTATTTTCGTCGGTCGGGGTTTTGTACGATTCGTACGGAAATTGAGTTTCCGTGCGAATCGTAATTCCATGTTTGTATATTTTGACGACCGGGTACGCGTCGGACGGTGAATGTGCTCCGTCCGACGGTTCGTACCCGGTTTTTGCAGGATCGTGATCGGCACCTTTTTAGAGTTGAGAAGTGGGTAGAGGGAAGGATATTTTTAGGGTTTAGTGGTGGGCAAGGGCACAGGGTGGTAAGGTCATTTTTTGGGTTTAGGGGTGTGTAGGGCTGTAGGGTGGTAATGGATTGTTTTGGGTTTAGGGGTGGGTAATGGTATGGGGGATAATGTAATTAATAAAATATATATATATTTCGTTTAAAAGTGGGGGGATTGGAGGTTTCCTCCCAAGAAAAGAAACAATAAATGTAAAACTATATTTATTCTCACTGAAAAAAACTCAAAGGTTAAATTAATGTTTTTATTAGGTGAATATGTTAGTGACAACATTACATTTTTGAGGTAAACAAAAACACAGAAATTCACCAGTTATAGTTAGCAGAGCTATTTATAACTTGCACCCCCAACATGCACTGCTTAAGGCCTCGCATATTACATCACTCATGACATGTTGAACGACATCATTTATGACATTACTCATGGCATCTCAAATGACTTCATTGATGACGTCACCGATGACATCATCCACTGAGTGTGCTAGTTTGGTTTATTGTTTACATTGTGGTGGGTAACCTCCATATTACTTCCTCATCCAATTTTGTGATGCCTGTGTCCAGCTAATGGTCGCGAGTGTTTACAAAACGCATGTGCTCCTAATGCATGGTATGTGTATAGAGGTAACCAACACATTATGAATCTTTGTATTGAAGAGTAACTCTGTGTGCAGATGATAGTTGACGACTTGTGTCCTGTATGTTACACACACATTTTCTGACCCTGCAGAAAAAGTTTCCAATAGGACAAAGATTCTACGTAGTAGATTCTAAGTATGCTAAGCAGCCTTGAGTTATTAGACAGAATTGTCTTAGCCTGGTAATTTTTACATAATGTAGAAGACTGTGTGAGCCAAGTATTAATATATGTAAATGTGTTTCTTTTGCTTCAGAAAATGGGCTATTTGTAAAGTTTTCACCTTCAGACCTTGGTTACTTTAAGTGAATAGAGTATTTTCTGACAAGCGTTGCAGAGAGTATACACTGTTCTTAGTAGATACTTTGAATAATCTGTGGTGTATTTCTCATGAGGGTTACACTGTCTTTAACCAGTGTAGTACAGAGTAAACTCTCTCCATAGAGTGAACATTGTTTACAGTACCCACTTTTCTGCTCATATCAACTTAATTGCTCACTGTGCATTCGTGACTGTGAGGACTTTGATATAGATAAAAAGTGTTGGTAGTAGCAAACTCATTCAACAGAGTATCTTGAGCAACTTGGCTTTCTCTGAACAGTAATATACATATTGAACACCATGTGCAATGTGGGTTTCCCATATATTTGTGGTTGATTGTTAATGTGAGCTAGGCTACCCATGAAGTGTATGGTATGCAGTCAGTCTTACACATTACCCATGCTTGCTACACCAAGGTAGTTGTATCTTTGATGGCCTTAATGATGCTTCATATTATTCTGAGCTATTTTGCACTTACTTTCATGCCCCTAATGTCATACTAACCTATGGAGCAAAATGTACAAAAGAAGTTTGGATGATGTAATTTGTGATGTCATCAATAATGTCATGTGAGATGTCATCAGTGATGTTATAAAAGAGGTCATAGAACATGTCATGAGTGATGTATTTTGCGCGGTCATAAGCAGTGCTTGGCAGGGGCGCAAGTCATAGCTCTGCTTACTATAACTGATACATATTTATGTATTTTTTAGCCAAAACATTAATGTTGTCACTGGCATATTCACCTAACTGTAACGATATGTTAACCTTTGTGGTTTTTCAGAGAATTTTGAAGGTTTTTTTTGGTTTAACAAAAACAGATCATTTTATCACATCTAACTATAAAGTTGCTTTAACCTTAGTTTTTTTTTAGCGAAATTTTAGTGATTTTTTAATATAAAATAATATTTTATTACCATACGTAAAGCCAACTCCTCCTGTCGTTGGGGTCTGCAGCCAAATCTCCAGCAGGTAGCCATCCCCACACTACACATGGCTTTTTTAAGTGAGACTGCTGAATAAATAACACAAAAGAATCACGTTAGATGTTATAATTAATAATAACTTCTGATTTTAAAATGATTAATACGCTTTGACGAATATGTATATGGGCTTTGTTAGTAGAAAAAGTATATATTGTCTTGAGGAATATCTAATTGCACATTAAAAGTTTAAAATATATTGTTCATCTATAGACGATCTGTCCAAACACTACTGTGAAGGTTGATTTGGAGCCTCTTTTTCTGCAAACAAAAGTCACAACGAATTTAGCAAGGTATGGCAAAAGGGGCGAAATATTATTGTTTTTTTTTTAGTATTTGTTAACTCGTTATATTGATGAGCTTCTTGACATGACATAAACAAAAGATGTCAAGAGACTAAAAATATAAGCAAGCATAATAAGATCATTTGAAGTATCAGTACTGTATATATTATTAAATATTGCACTGATGGGTTCTGCTCTCTCCCATGTTGGTCATAATGTGAATATGTGAATATTATGATTATTGAAGAATGGCTTTCCAGTGTCTAAATTATTTTGAAGGTCACCTTAATGTGAAATTGTCTTTTATAATATTTTCTAAAAATGTATATTTCTGTTTTTAATATGTATATATTGTAAATAGTGTTTTGTGTTAATTGCTTCTAGCCCTGAAGAAGTCCCATGAGGGATGAAACGCTTTGGCAAGGCAAAGCAATTGTGTGCTGATTTTTAACAATGAATGGATTACGAATCTGTAATAAAAGATTTTCTACTACTACAATCAAGAGACACGACTGTGTGACTTTTTTGCTTGGGAAGCCTTTCATTGTGCTATTATGTTTACTCATTAAAACAAGCTATATTATGGCAGCTACATAAATGTAAAATATTTCACTCAGGTGCGGGGCTAATTTTGTGTTTGGGATTATGGTGATTTTCATCACCCTTTTGGGATGTATGTGGGTCACATCCTAGACCCATTGCACCGAGACTTAATGTTTACCAATAGGCCAATTATTTAGCAGTGCTTGGTGCTGGATTTCTTTAAGCTTTGACCCTGGTCTCTTGTTTAATAGCTGTAGAGATATCAAGCAGGCAAGCTACAGCAAGTTTTACCTTTTAAGTATGTTTTTTTGCAGATACTTCGGAATAGGCTGGATGCCACTCGTTGACACCATGTCTGCTTTTTGTGCCTTGACACTGTTTACTGTGATCTGTGGAGCAGGTGAGTCAAAAACAGCTGGGAGTTTGGACTAGATGAGGGAAAAGTTGCAAATTACATTTTTTAGGTTCATAGTTGAAAGGCACTGAAATACTTTTCCTTTGTAATTGTATGGATGAAAGTTTTAAAATCATGAGGGCAGATGTCTTGGTAACATGCGTGAGCCAAGCATGACCATGGCTGGTTTTCCTAAGGGACAAGTCTCAGTGAACCCATCCCATATATATGGCATGTCTGCATTTTCTAAATATATGCTCGTGATTCCCGATGCTTCCTTACAGTTATTTGTTTATAAGACTGCATTCTCCTTACTAAAGCAAAGCTTGCACAGCCTTGGCACATAGACAAATCAGGTGTAAACATCATTAAACTTGAAGAATTTTAAACAAAACACAATTCTTTCCACTAGACCACACCTCTTCCTCAAAATGCACCTTCTCAACTAGAAAAAAACAGTCTTCACTAAGGCTTCTCTAGTCTAGGAGCCTTATTAAGAGTTTGGCAGTGCGGAAGCGGGACCACCCCGCACCGCCAAACCCATGTACATACTGCCCCCCAGATGTCCTAGTATCAGAGTCAATGTTAGCGTAGATAAGTTCAACCATTTTAGTAAAATACTTAGCCAGATCCTCACATTGAGTCTTAGAGGTAATGATACGTTCTGCTGCCAGTGTGGTTTTCACAAGGTCCTCCAGAAAAGAAAAAATAGCTTTCCCAGGGTCACTACTATTTCCTATTTTGTTAGCAAAATGTTCGCCCCTTGATTTCCAAACTAATTTATGATACTCTTTGATGGCCACTCTGTATCGTGTCTTAGCAGAGGGCTCATAGGTGTGTCTCCAGGCACGTTCTAAGGCCTACAGTTTTTTATGCTAAGGCCAATGTCTCATTAAATCAAGGGTTGGCCTACATTCTTTTATTGTGGATCGGTTTAGCAGGAATGCACATGTCAAGAGCATGTGTGAGCCAATAATAGAGGAAGCTATTAGCTGCCTCCATATTAGGGGGTAGTTGAAAAGACTTGGCATCTTTTGGCGTGTTTTCCCTGAGTTTTTGCTTTCTGACCTCCCGGTTTTGAGTCTGTTTTTGCTGGTGTAGTGTTTCTGAGCACTTTTCTCACTTCCCAATCAGTGGTAAAGTGCAAGTGCTCCTGTGGTAAATTGTGTTATGGATTGGTGTTCCCATGTTTGGATATTTGATTCACTTTTTAGTCTCTAGTAAGGTGCACTGAGTGTGCCAGGGCCTGTGTATCAAATGCTACTAGCAGGCCTGCAGCACTGATTGTGCCACCCACACGAGTAGCCCTGAAAAGGTAACTCAGACACGCCATTGTGGAGTATGCGCACAGTTTGTAACTGCCATGTCGACTTGGCCAGTGTACACACTTGCCAGTCCCTCACCTTCCCTTTTCTTACATGTTAGACACCCCTAAGGTAGGCCCAAGGTACCCCTGTGGGCCGGGTGCAGTGTATGTGAAAGGTAAGACATGCCCTGGTGTGTGTGGCATGTCCTGATAGGGAAATACGACCAATTTCGTTTTTCGCTATTGCAAGGCTACCGGTTCTCTATAGGACAGAATGGGGAGTTTGTTTATAACATCTTATAAACATAACGGGCCCAGGGAATTAGGTAGGAAAATAAAGTTTAGTATGCCTGAAATCAGAATCTAAATATGCATCTTTTAGTGAAGGAGATTTTTACATTCTGTGTTTGAAAATACCACTTTTAGAAAGTAGGTATTTTCTTGCTCAGTCATCCTGTATGCCTCGGCTGGAATGTGGATTTCCTGTCTGGGTTTTGGATGACAGAAGGCTGGGGAGCATGAGTGGCTCCAGATAGTCATGGTGGGTCAGGAAAGGCCTGAATAGACCTGGTCTGCAATTGGGGAAGGGGGAGGAGATTTCCTTGCACCTCAAAGGGCCTGGTCTGTATCTGACCATGCTGTCTCACACCAGAGAAGGCAGAACTGGTTCTGGCTGGGCACAGACCGTCTGCCTAAGTGATCAAAGGAATTCGGGATATAAATACTGGGGCCCAGACCCCTGAACTTTAGAACTCTTTTGGAACAAGAAGACTGCCAAGAAGAAGAGCTGGAGAAGCTGTGAGGAGGAATTACCACTTTGCTGTGTGCTTTGCTGTGTTGGCCTGCAGTGGCTGCTTCTGTCTTGGGCAGTGAAAGGACTGTACTGAACTTTCTGCAATCTACTTTTGTGAGTTTCTCCAAGGGCTTGAGGTAGAGCTTGCCCTCTGTTCAAGAAGTCTCAGGAACAACAAAGACTTCTCAGCACTGGGGACTGTGTGTTTTGTGCTGCAACAGAAGAAAAGCAACCCGACGACTTCTACAACGCCACTGCTGACTCCGTGTCCTGAAGGCACCGCAGAGGGCACTGCCACAATGCCGTACCCTGACCCTGGTCTCACCGACGACGATTGCTGATGCTGCCACCGAGCCGCTGCTCGCACCGCGACCTGTGGGCACCGCACTCCGCACCGCCCCACTTCACGACGATCCCTTTGTATTCCCGACGACACTGCTCCACGCCGCTGCTTGCACCGTGGTTCGAGGGCACCGCTCGTAAAGTTACATGATGCACCGCTCTCATCCCACACCGCAGCCTTTGTCTATCGACTCCGGTGCCATCGACTCCAGTTCGTCATCCAAAAACAGCGCTTCAGCAGCGACAATGACGAATCTTGCACCGCGACCTGCCAGCATCGCGAGGAGCACCTTATTCCCTTCGCACCGCAACCCTGGTCTCAACGATGATGCCATTTGACGCCGCTACCAAGCCGCTGCTCGCACCGCAACCTGAGGGCACCACACGCCGCTCCGCTGAACTTTGTACCACAGCACCAGACGCCTACTGACGCCAGCGCTCCTGACTTCAACAGAGAGGAGATCGATCTGCAACGCATGTGGATTCGAGGGCCCTGACGACTCCTGCACCGACCTCCGGAACCAACGCCTGCAGACGCCGTTCTTTCGGAAGCTCAACTAGAGGTCGCGACACCCTGCATTTCTAAAAGGTACTGTTTGCGGGTCTTCCCGACACCATATCTGGCCCATGACACTGCGGTCAGCCAGAATTGTTTGGATTTGTTTTCTCACGACGCCGTGATAACCTCGGACAGAGCTATCGACATCAAGGAACTGTTTTTCAAGCATGTTTTGATAACCGAAGATTTTTAAGTACTGTAGTGTGGATTTTTATTGTTTTTGGTCTTGTCTTAAGTATATAAAAATATTGGATATTTTTCTAAACTGGTGTGGTGTCCTTTCGTAGTGCTTATACTGTATTACTGTTGGTTATGTGCAAATGCTCTACACACTGCCTCTAAGATAAGTCTGATTGCTCGTGCCAAGCTACCAAGGGGGTGAGCAGGGGTTATTTTATCCTGACTAGAGCGGTGGTTTCTGCCCGACTTTGGCACAATCCCTAGCCGACCAAAAATCCAATTTTTACCATTGGTTGTCAGTGGTGAGGATAGGACTTGCGTTTGCACTTGACTTACAGTGATTGGTGTGCACTACCACCATATCACAGACCATTACGTGCCACATACTGGTTCTTTTTCTTTTTGGCCTATTTTTGATCTTGCCAGTTTGAACTTTCTACTTCATAATGCCTGAATCAAGAGCATCATCTGTTGCATCCCTGGAAATTACCTTTGAGGAGGATAGGTTGGAATCCTACAATGTTAGGGAATTAAAATCAATTTGCAAAAACCTAAAAGTCCAAGTCAGAGGCCTCACTTGGAAGGAGGAGCTTCGAAAGGCACTGAGGGCCTGGGTAGCAGCCAGACATGCCAGCGAGCAGTCCGGTGATCTCAGTGGAGAGGCGGAGGAGCCTATTCCAAGGGTGGATGTGCTTTTGGGAGGGGGAGAACCCTTCAGGCCAGGCAGCAATGGCCTGTCCGCAGAGTAGCTGGAGGACATGCAGGAAGCAAGGACGTTTGAGTTAGAAAAACTCAGGATAGAAAGTGAGAGGGAAGACAAAAGAATAGCCATAGAGAAAAGGAAGATGATTCTAGACCATGAGCAAAGTCTTAAGGAGCTGAAGCAAAGACATAGGCCCAGCTCAGATGGTGGCAGCAATTTGTCAAGACAGGCAGACAGAATTGTACACATCTCTAAGCATGTAGGCAAGCAATTCAAGAAGTGGGATGACATACAAAGGTGGTTTCAGGGTTATGAGGCAGCGATACACATGAATGGGGTCCCTGAGGAGAATTGGGGAGCAGGATTGTGGGAGACTCAGCCAAAGGTGGGCAGGGTCCCCAGCAGAAAGTGGAGGGGGCAAGGGTAAAGCATATGAGTTCTCTAAAGGGCCCCAAACTAACACCCAGGTTAAAGGTTCCCATTCCCCAGGAGATAAGACACAAGAGGTCTCATCAGGAAAGCCTGCTGATACCGGCCCCCGCAAGTGTTTTTCATGTGACGACCAAGTGGGTCACATGAAGGTGGACCCCAAGTGCCCTAATGGGGCACAGCCCCCCACCAGTGGGCAGTCCAAGGTGTTGGCTAGTGTAGCGCTTGGAGAGAAGGAGTACCCACAGGAGGGTGGGGACCCTGAAGAAATGACCCTCGTCTCACTAGGGGACAGTGAGATGGTCCCAAGAAACCCGGTGCCTCCTAGCACAAAGAAATACAGCACCTGGGTAACCATCAATGGGAAAAGGGTAGAGGCTCTCAGAGATACTGGAGCCAGTGTAACCTAGTCCGGTGTCACCTGGTCTCTGAGAAGCAGGTAGTCCCAGGAGCATTCCACCAAGTAATTGTGGTGGACAATTCAGAGTGCCAGTGTCTGGTGGCGCAGGTTCCCTTCGAGTAGGAGGGGGTCTCAGGTTCCTTGAGGGTGGTTGTGAGCCATGCATTGCCTGTAGATTGTCTGCTAGGTAATGACCTGGAGCAGTACTTATGGAAGGATGTTGAGCTCAGGTCTCACTTGGAGATGCTTGGGTTGCCAGAGTGGCATGCGTGTAAACTCGGTCAATGGCGGCCAGAGAGGGTGACCAAGGGAACTTGGGACCTCAAACAGTGGCCCAAGTCCCTGCCAAGAGAAAGGGCAAGGGGCACGGTAAACCGGCCCCTGAAGTTCCCACGGACCAAGAGGAAGCAGACCTCGAGGGGGACGCCCCGGTGCCTACAGGGGAGCATGTAGCTGAACTGGGGTACATCTCTGAGCTGACCCATTGGCCGCAAGAAGGGGGTGCCACCAGGGAGGAATTCTGCAAGGAGCAGAAGGAATCCCCTTCCCTGGAGGGTCTGCAGTGGCAGGCTGCAGACCGGGCAGCTGGTGATCACATTGGATCTACTGGGAGAATGATTTTCTGTACAGTGAGCCTAAGGTCGCTGAGCCTGGGTCAGCCCGTGTGCTGGTGGTACTCCAGCGCCTCTGTACCTTCCTACTGGGTCTGGCTCATGATGTGCCTTTAGCAGGACATTTGGGGCAGGACAAGACCTTTGATAGGCCTGTCATTCACTTCTTCTGGCCCCAAATGTGAAAGCAGTCAGATTGCCATTGCAGGTCTTGCCCAACTTGCTTGGCAAGAGGTAAGAGTGGAAGGAAGGTCAAAGCTCCTCTCCAACCTTTTCCAGTGGTTGGAACACCCTTTGAAAGGGTAGGGATGGACATTGTAGGGCCACTGGATCCCAGGACAGCCATGGGCAACAGGTACATCATGGTCTTGGTGGACCATGCCACCAGGTACCCGGAGGCCATCCCTCTCAGAACAACAACAGCGCCAGTGGTGGGCTGGGCGTTAATGGGGATCTTTTCCTGACAGGGGGACTGTTGGACCCGGGATCCCTGGTTGGCTGAGGTAGGTAGCTTAGGCCAAGTAGGGACATCAGGGAAAGGAAGGTCACTTTTTAGATAGCCCTACTCACCCCCTCGGTAGCTTGGCATGAGAAGCCAGGCTTATCTTCAAGGCAAATGTGTAAAGCACTTGCAACCACGCTCACAATAACCCAATGATGACACCACAAATAGACTCCACATGAGTTTTATAAAAACAAGTATAACATTTATGTAAAAATATATACGATAAGACCACACAATATAAAACCATCATTTGAGGTGGTATAATATTTCTCCTGGCCGGTTGTTGGACCAGCCAGCCCTTGTCAGTTCTGGCAATATCAATGAGCATTTCTAAACATTCTCCTGTACTCCTAAAATCATGTCATACAGTTCGGAATGCTAGAATCAGGCACTTTTGCAATGTAAAAATACTGTAATGCGTAACGTAGCAATCTGACACTCTGAAATGAAAAGAATGCAATGCGTAACGCAACAATCAGGCACTTTGCAAGGTAACATACTGCAATGCTTAATACAACCACCTGATATGTCATTCTGCAAAAATAAGGCAATGCATAATACACTAATCAGGTAATTCATTATGCACGGATAATGCAATGCGCAATACGCTAATCAGGTACTCCGTTATGCAGAAATGATGTAATGTGTAATACGACAGACAGGTACTCCTTTCTGCAGAAATAGAATAATGCATAGTACACTCAAGCACCGATCACCGGGCCTTAGGCGATCTCTCCGCCTCTCCTGTCTTGCAGTCAGCCTCTCACAGTTGCCCCCAACAGGGTATGATGTAATCCAAAAGTGAAGATTCGCACTCCGGCCCCTGTACTGCCACTCCTTTGGCAATACGGGCTGCATTCCGAGCCGAACCAGAGGCTCACACTGCCAACATGAGAGAGAGGCCAAGAGGGTCTCCCTCCGAGCCCGAGCCCCAGGAGTCAACACAGGTTACCTGGGGGACGTGAACTCACTCTCCTCTCCTCATCCAGCCGCTGGGCCTCTAATGCAGCTTTGTGAAATGGCAACGGCCGCTTGGGCCGGCAACTCAGCTCCTCAGGGACTGCTGGTCCGGGCCTCTTCAGTTTCAAAGATCGCAGGCTGCCACAAAGCACACGCACACAGCATCGCTGAGTCTTCCTTATGCTTCGGGTGCACGATCACTGGGCACTCTACACACAAGTCTCAGGCTGCACGAAGATCACGTGCACAGCGTCGCTGAGACTCACTTGACTCCGGTGCACACGATAACAAAGCAAATCCTCACAAAGGTCTCCCAGTGTACAACGCACCCGCACACAAGGGCTATGAGAAAGGCTTAGAGAAGAGAACTCCCAGAAGGGTGGGTAGTTCTCCCTACTTTCAGCTGGAGGGGACATGTGTTAGACTTGGCATCTTTTGGCGTGTTTCCCCTGAGTTTTTGCTTTCTGACCCTGTTTTTGCTGGCTTAGTGTTTCTGTGCACTTTTCTCACTCAAGTGATCCTGTGGTAAATTGTGTTATGGATTGGTGTCTCCATTTTTGGATATTTGATTTACTTGTTAGTCCCTAGGAAAGTGCACTGAGTGTGCCAGGGCCTGTAAATCAAATACTACTAGCAGGCCTGCAGCACTGATTGTGCCACCCACGTGAGTAGCCCTGAAAAGGTAACTCAGACCTGCCATTGCGGATTCTGCACGCAGTTTGTAACTGCCATGTCGACTTGGCCAGTGCACACACTTGCCAGTCCCTCACCTTCCCTTTTCTTACATGTCAGCCACCCCTAAGGTAGGCCCAAGGTATCCCTGTGGGCCGAGTGCAGTGTATGTGAAAGGTAGGACATTCCCTGGTGTGTGTGGCATCTCCTGATTGTGAATTACAGTCAATTTCGTTTTTCTCTATTGCAAGGCTACCTGTTCCCTATAGGACAGAATGGGGAGTTTGTTTATAACATCTTATAAACATAACTGGCCCGGGGAATTGGGTAGGAAAATTAAGTTTAGCATGCCTGAAATCAGAATCTAAAGATGCATCTTTTAGTGAAGGGGATTTTTACATCCTGTGTTTGAAAATACCACTTTTAGAAAGTAGGTATTTTCTTGCTCAGTCATCCCGTGTGCCTCTCTTGGAATGTGGATTGCCTGTCTGGGTTTTGGATGACAGAAGGCTGGGGAGCAGGAGTGGCTCCAGATAGTCATGGTGGCTCAGGAAAGGCCTGAATAGACCTGGGCTACAATTGGGGATATTTCCTTGCACCTCAAAGGGCCTGGTTTGCCTCTGACCATGCTGTCTCCAATCCTGCTAGGAAGTTACAGCAGAGAAGGCAGAACTGGTTCTGGCTGGGCACAGACACTCTCTGCCTAAAAGATCAAAGGATTTGGGGATATACATACTGGGGCCCAGACCCCTGAACTTTAGAACTCTTTTGGACCAAGAAGACTGCCAAGAAGAAGAGCTGGAGAAGCTGTGAGGAGGTACTACCTCTTTGCTGTGTGCTTTTCTGTATTGGCCTACAGTGTCTGCTTCTGTCTTGGGCAGTGAAAGGACTGTTCTAACTTTCTGCAATCTACTTTTATGAGTTTCTCCAAGGGCTTGAGGTAGAGCTTGCCCCCTGTTCAAGAAGTCTCAGGAACAAAAAAGACTTCAAGCTTTTCTGCCCTCAGCACTGGGGACTGTGTTTTGTGCTGCAACAGAAGAGAAAGCAACCCGACGACGCTTATGACGCCACTGCTGACTCCGTCTCCTGAAGGCACCACATTGGGCACTGCTGCAATGCCGCAATGACACATATGACCCTGGTCTCACCGACGCCGCCGCCATCGAGCCGCTGCTCGCACCGCGACCTGTGGGCACCGCACTCTGCACCGCCTTGCTTCACGACAACGCTGCTCCACGCCGCTGCTTGCACCGTGGTTCGAGGGCACTGGTCGTAAAGGTACATGATGCACCACTCTCATTCCGCACCGCAGCCTTGGCCCATCGACTCCAGTTCTTCAGCCGACGGCAGTGCTTCAGCAACGATGACGCCGCTGCTTGCACCGTGACCTGCCAGCACCACGACGAGCACCGCATTGACTTCACACCGTGACCCTGGTCTGACCAACGCCGCCATCTGACGCCGCCACCGAGCCGGTGCTTGCAACGCAATCTGAGGGCACTGCACACCGCACTGCTGCACTTCGCTCCGCAGCACCCGACGCCTGATGACGCCGGTGCTCCTGACTGCAACAGAGAGGAGTTCGATCTGCAACGCGTGTGGCTTCGAGGGCCCGACGACTCCTGCACCGACCTCCGGAACCGACACCTGCGGACACTGTGCTTTCAAAAGCTCAAAGAGAGGTTGCGACGTCTTGCATTTCTAAAAGGTACTGTTTGCGGGTCTTCTCGACACCGTAGCTGGCCCGCAACACCGCAGTCAGCCAGAACTGTTTGGATTGGTTTGCTCACGACGCCGTGATAGCCCTGGATGGAGCTATCGACATCAAGGAACTGTTTTTCAAGCATGTTTTGATAACCGAAGATTTTTAAGTACTGTTTTGTGGATTTTTATAATATTTGGTCTTGTCTTAAGTATATAAATATATTGGATATTTTTCTAAACTGGTATGGTGTCCTTTCGTAGTGCTTACACTGTATTACTGTTGGTTATATGCAAATGCTTTACACACTGTCTCTAAGATAGGCAGGAATGCTCATGCCAAGCCTCCAAGGGGGTGAGCAGGGGTTATTTTAGGAGTGTAACTCCCTTATCCTGACTAGAGTGGTGGTGTCTGCCCGACTTTGGCACATGGCCTAGGGGACCAAATATCTAATTTCTAACAAAAACTATGTGTGTGAGGGAGATCGCAGAGTCGAGCTAATGCCAAAGGCACCTAAAAGTGATAGTACGGTCAGTAGGTAGTTTGGAACCTTTCAGAACATACCGACATAGAAATAAAAAATGGTCAGACCAAGTCAAGCGAAGAAGGGTATGGACCTTTAGGGCAGAGATGTTTGAAAAGACAGGATCAAGAAGGTGCCCAGCTGGATGCGTAGCACTAGGGACGTATTGCATCATCTGGCATTCTGCAAGATCAATAAAAGATTGACGATATCAACATCTCGATATGTGTTTAGGAGAAGGTCGAGGTCTCCCACCACATTGAAATTGGCTGTCTTAATTGCCAAGACAGCAACTGTAGTAATCAGAGCTTCCCTAAATGCTTCAGAAGGGCCCGGAGGGCGGTAGATTAACAGACCGAAGAAGGTAAAATTATATTATGTCAGTGAACTCTTTAGTTCCAATTCCCATTTGAAACCATCGCTCTGTGTCAAGGAAATCTCTTTGATGTGCTGGTATTCATCCTTCATCCTCTGATTCTGGTGCAATTGCATTTTCTTTTACTGCAAATTGCTTAAAGGAGCAACACATAAGCTAGGGCACGCATTTCAATTACCCACTGGGCACGGTCAATTTTTGTGTGTAATTTATGAACTTTGCATTCTGTGAATGCTGTGCGATTTCACTACAAGGTAACTTTAAATGATTTTCTTCTATGAGAAATGTCTTTGGAAAGAAACGGTCTCATCGGAACATGTGGGAACTGTAAATCTGCAGCCAAGAAGCATTTTCTCCTGAAAGACTTTCCTGTCTGTTTTACTGTAAATTTTTTAAGCAATGTATAAGTTCACTGTGAATTTTCATGTAAGATACCAGTCAGCATGTCACTACATTAAGGGCCTTATTCTGAGTTTGGTGGTCCGATTTGCCTGAACACGGCGACAGCAGCCGCCAAGAGACTGCAGCGCTAGTGGTATTTCCACTGTCATATTACGAGTTTACAGCAGTGACCGTGGTGTGGCTGCTGATATTTTGAGGTAATGGTGATTACTTTTCCATATGTATCGATGCCTGTGTGAGCATTTCGGCAGCATATGTGTTGGATGCGCTCATGTGCATGATACATGTGGAAAAATGGACTAATGTATGTAAGTTAGCGCACACCAACTGTTGTAATAGCGAATGATAATTGGTACAATTAGAAACATGAAGCGTGCAACTCAGAAACGAGGAAGCCCACCTCGCAAAATTACATGAAAACTGCTGGTGAACTGACACCAGTGTACTGAGTGCACAGCTGAGACACTGCAGAAAACAAATATATCACATTCACAATCTCAAAATGAGTAGAAATAACGTGAGCTTTAACTCTCTAGAACAACAGTCTGCTAGACAATAAACCCAAAGTTTCTTCCAAAAACTTTGGGTTTATTGTCTAGCAGACTGTTGTTCTAGAGAGTTAAAGCTCACGTTATTTCTACTCATTTTGAGATTGTGAATGTGATATATTTGTTTTCTGCAGTGTCTCAGCTGTGCACTCAGTACACTGGTGTCAGTTCACCAGCAGTTTACATGTGGAAAAATACCACCTAGCCATTGCCGGGGTCAAGCCCACTGCGGGCAGTCCAGACACTGGGTATATGGTACAGAAAGAACTCACCTGTGAATCTCCGCAAACAGGGTTGTAATCCTTAGGGTGAAGATGCTGCTCTGAAGGGAGGATCTGAAGAAAGGGATCCACATCAAACTCAGGATGAAAGAACAAGAAAGGGGCGAGTACCCACCCCATATCCTTCTTTTCTGCAGACTTCAAGCTGGCGGTCAGATCACAGTGGTCAGCTCGTGGAAAAGGCAACTCGTAATATGGACAGTGGTGAAACTCCCCTGTACCGCCCTATGGCAGCTGCTTATCCCCGAACGCAAACTCCTCAGTCTGCAGTGAGCTGGCGGTGTCAGCAGTTCAGTCGTGTTCTTTACAATGTAATGCGGCGGTCGGACTGCCGAGTTTGCGGCATTCAGACTGCAACCACAGGTACTGTGGTCCACAGACCGTCAAACTCGTAATAAGTCCTTATGTTCCTTTGTGTGCTCCTCTATGCAGTCCCCACTAGGCTCACTCTGTATGGCACTTGCCTTTGTGTGCTCTTCTGTGCAGTCCCCACTGGGCTCACTCTGTATGGCACTTGCCTTTATGGGCTCTTCTGTGCAGTCCCCACTGGTCTCACTCTGTGTGTTATTTGGGTGTAGGAGGCTCTGCTGCTATCAAGCCTACACCTGCTGCAGGCACTGTTTGTCAGCCCTCACAGTGCGCTGTGACTTTCACTTTCATTCCCCCTTCGCAGCCAAATTCGCGCCATGATGAGAGGTGCCGGGGAATACTGCCGGATTCGGCCGCATGGGCACCGAGCACTTTGCTACGCAGCTGCTCAAAAGAAGCGCGTGCCTGTGCACGGGTGCACGTGGAGGCGCTATAACGGAGTGGCTCACACGCGGCAGTGTGCTGTGAAGGTGTTGCAACAGCAGTAGCTCACCTCCGTGAAGGTCACCAGTCTGAGCGCAGGAGTTGCCACACCGCTGCCTCTGCAGGGTCACTTCGATTTGCTCCACCGGTCACCGCACTCCCGGGCTCCAGCGCACCGTGGCACGTGCACTGCAGGGAAGGTGAGAGGCCCTCACGGCCGCCACTCAGTGTGAGAGCGGGGCACACCCACCCTCGTCGCCAATTGTTGTGTCATGAGGCCCGCGGTGACACGCAACCTCACGAGGGGGGTTGTGTTTGTAAAATTTTAGCAATCTGGGGAAGCAATAAGCACAGGAGCCAGGATAGTGCTTCAGGGGCTACTCTTGTCATTTGCCTGCTGGCTTACGTCCGAGAGTCACCCATTTATTAAAGCTGGGTCACATGACCATATGTGGCGTGCCTGTTGCACAGCAAAACACACAAGATGATGGACGGAATGTTGCACATTAGCGAAACATTCACCCCCAGTCACAGATCTGGGTTTAATCCATCGTTATTTTGCTCACCACGCCACCCCAGTTCAGACATGGCCATAGGCAAATCAATCTTGACCCTGTGCCTCATGGGAACAGTCCAGCCCGAACTGCCAAGCCATGTCTTCCCTGGACCGGAATCAAGCATCCTAGGACCGGTTTCGGGGTTTCACCCCTCTTCAGCCAGGATAGCTTGACTCCAGTGGAGTAGCGAGCATGGGACCCATGTCTGGGCATACCCTTCCCACATGGGGCGAACAGCAAAACACACAAGATGATGGGCGGAATGTTGCACATTGGCAAAACATTCACCCCCAGTCACAGATCTGGGTTTAATCCATCGTTATTTTGCTCACCACGCCACCCCCAGTTCAGACATGGCCATATGCAAATCAGTCTTGACCCTGTGCCTCATGGGAACAGTCCAGCCCGAACTGCCAAGCCATGTCTTCCCTGGACCGGAATCAAGCATCCTAGGACCGGTTCCGGGGGTTTCACGGGACTCAGACGTGAGTCCCGTACTCTCCATGCCACTGGAATCAAGCTATCCTGGCTGAAGAGGGGTGAAACCCCGAAACCGGTCCTAGGAGGCTTGTTTCCAGTCCAGGGAGGACCTGGCCTGGCAGTTCAGGCTGGACTGTTCCCATTGGGCACAGGGTCAAGACTGATTTGCATATGGCTGGGTCCAAACTGGAATGGCATGGTGAGCAAAAAAACAATGGATTTAGGCCCAGATCTCTGTACTGGGGTGAATGTATGACATTGTTCTGCATTCTGTCCATCAATAGTTCTTTTTGCATTTGTCACTCCGAGTGGGACGGGTATGCTCAGACGTGAGTCCCGTGCTCTCCATGCCACTGGAATCAAGCTATCCTGGCTGAAGAGGGGTGAAACCCCGAAACCGGTCCTAGGATGCTTGTTTCCAGTCCAGGGAGGACCTGGCCTGGCAGTTCGGGCTGGACTGTTCCCATTGGGCACAGGGTCAAGACTGATTTGCATATGGCTGGGTCCAAACTGTAATGGCATGGTGAGCAAAAAACGATGGATTTAGGCCAAGATCTCTGTACTGGGTTGAATGTATGACATTGTTCTGCATTCTGTCCATCAACTGTTCTTTTTGCATGTTGCATCACAGGCACAACACAACAAGTACCACCTGTGTTAGAAAACTCCTTTAAAAACACACTGCCTTCTCTACGAGATACTATGGAATCTCAGATCTAAGGATTAGTGAACGCTCTGCTCGAGGACACTCCATCCATTAGCCCACCACTCCGCATAAGAACAATTAAAATAGCATGGAATGCTTAGAAAGTGCATGATTCACAAGTAATTATCTCACAGTGGTAAATAACATTTTTAATTACTCATCTCACGTTTATGATTTATAGTATGCATAATATTAATATCCATACATTGAATTGAATTGAGTTAAATTTATAAAGTGCAGCATATACCCTGAGGTGTCTTGGCGCTATGCCTGGTCCAAGAACAGTGAAACAAAAGGCACAGATCTTTCCTAAAGTGAATTAAGGAGTAGGCGGATTTTAAAGAGATGGGAAGTGTATTCCAAAGCAAAGCTGCAGATCTGAAAAGACTCCTGCCACCCCACGTGGCTTTTGTAAAAGGGGAGATTACCATATTCCTGGCTGTTCCAGACCGTAGGGTCCTATTGGGAACATACCATTTTAGTTTGCTCCTGATCTGTGTTGGTCCTAGATTGTGCAGTGCCTTGAAAGCCAGACATAGGACCTTAAACTTGCATCTCTGCCTGACTGGAAGCCAAAATGCAATTTCTTTATGGCTTCTTTGGCTGAGACGTTCTTGGGGATATTCAAAATGAGGCGAGCCGCCGCATTCTGTACAATCTGGAGTCTATTGATCAGGCCTGAATTGATGGTAAAATAGAGGCTATTATAGTAATCCAGCCGGGAGAGGACCAGAGCCAAGCTCACTGTTTTTAGGAGATCCTCTGGTATGAATTGCTTTATTTTGTTAATTAGCCTAATGGCACAAAAAGAAATGGCTGTGACTTTGTTGACTTGGGCTTTAAATTTAAGTTCATTGTCAATAATGATACCCAGGTCCTTAGTTTTGGTGGCGGGTATTGGTAGCACACCAAGAGCAGGTGGCCACCAGTTAGGTGTCCAGAGGGAGTGTTTGTTACCAAAGATGATTACCTCTGTTTTTGTTGCATTCAGCTTCAAACAGTTGACATCCATCCAATCACTCACATTCTTCATGCAGATCTTAAATGCCTCACCCGGGTGCTTTCCTTCCTTTGTTAATGACACAACAATCTGTGTGTCATCAGCGTAGGAGGCCAAGACAAATCCTGCTTTTTTTACTATTGAGGCAAGCGGTGCCACATATAGATTAAAAAGCGTAGGGCTCAGGGCTGAGCCCTGCGGAACTCCACAAGGCAATGAAAATTGTTTAGAGGTTGCCGACCCCATTGCAACATTAAGTTGCCGATTGCTCAGAAAGGATTTCAAGAGTTCAAGTGCCGAGCCTTTTATTCCTGCCTCTTGTATACGGGCAGCCAAGATCTCATGGCTGACCGTATCGAAGGCAGCCAAGAGATCAAGCAGCACCAGAGCGGCCATACCACCTACGTCTAAGATAGACCGAATGTCCTCAGTGGCAGTAATTAGTGCCGAGTTATATGTTTGTTCATTAAGTTTTCAATACATTTAGCGGCGAAGGGTAGTCTTGCGATAGGGCGGTAGTTACCGGGTTCTGAACTATCAAGGTTGTCTTTCTTCAAGAGAGGGATCTCTGCTCCCCCCCAGTCCCCTTTAACACCACCTTTATAGGTAGGGGCTGTAAATCAGTCATTGACTTTATGTTAATATCTAAAAGCTACTCTAGTTATATCCGCTCTTTTGAAGTATGTGAGATAGTCATGAGCGACCACCTGCCAATCAGTATGTCAATCTCCTCTTTTGGGGGTAGTGGAAAGGCTAATACTGTAGTTCAAAATTTATATAACTATGGGCTGGGTCTTGCCAGGAAGAATGGTAATGCTCTTAAATGGGATAAAGTGGAACCATCTACTTTCCTAAAAAAATTAATTCAGACTAAAGAGAGGGATTTTGATATTTGTCTCTCCGAACACGATGATCCAATTAATGTGCATGACGCTTTTACTAGTATTTCGGAGGAAATAAGAAATCTGCTCTTAAAACCTAAGAAATCAAGAGAGCATGGAATAAAGAGATGGTTTAATAGGGAGTGCAGCAACACCCATGCCTGCCTAATGACACAGTTAAAACAAGACCCTAGGGATCTGGCTGAAGTTAGATCCGCCAGATCTGCATATCAACGTGCATTAAAAAATAGGAAAAAACAGATAAAACAGGATGCATGGCAGACTTTGCGAGAAGCCTCGCAGTCAAAAGATAATACTGCTTTTTGGAGAGCTGTAAATGCCCCTTTTTTTAAAGATAACTCTGCAGACACTATTGAGACAGTAATTACGGAAGAGGCATGGGTGACCTACTTCGGGGAGTTTTATTTAGCAGAGATCACAGAAGATCCAGGGCAGGGGCTCCATCCACCAGGCCAGGATATTGTCCCATACCCTATAAACGTAGTATTCTTATTAAAAGACGTTCTGGCAGCCATTGATAAGAGCGCGTCAGGAAAGGCCCCGGGCCCCGATGGGATTCCTGTTGATATCTTCAAGGCTAATACTGCCTTGTGGGCTCCCCTTTTAACAAATGTTTTAAATAGCTTTACCAAAGAAGGATTTCCTCTTACTTGGCAGGAAGCAATTGTGGTTCCGATTTTTAAAAAAGGCGACCGAAATGAGCCCAAGTGTTATAGACCGATTTCTTTACTGGACTCACTTATGAAGATCGCCGGGAGAGTCTTACTTAATAAATTACAAGCATGGGCTGAAGATAACGGTACTCTCTCAAAGTTTCAATATGGTTTTAGGGAAGGCCTGGGAACAATAGAGCAAGGCTTGAACTTAGCTCTTTTAGTTGCCAAATATGTTGAGGCTAAAAATGAAAGCTTATTTCTAACTTTTGTAGATCTAAGCTCGGCTTTTGATTGCCTCAACCATAACAAACTTTGGTCTATACTGCAGGATATGGGGATAGACCCAAATCTTTTAATTTTTATCCGGGAACTGTATCGAGGGGCAGGTGCTCGGGTTCGTTTTGGGGTAAAGGGGGAATGTACTTCTAAATTTGCTATAGGGAAGGGTGTGAGACAAGGCTGCATACTAGCTCCATTCTTGTTTAATTTATATATTAATTCGGTAGCCTCTCACCTCTTGGAAGACAAGCAAGATTATCCCAAAATAGGACACTCCTTCTATATGCAGACGATGCAGTGATCATGGCTCGGACCCAAGTGGGACTGCAGAGATCACTAAAAAAGATTTCAGACTATATGGGCATTAGGGGACTAAAGATCAACATAAGTAAGACCTTTAATATGTGCTGCTCCAAAAAGAAGAATATTACCTGTAAAACCGTTTTATTTAATTCGAAAATTGACACGGTAAATATCTTTTCTTACCTAGGTATCAATTTCGAAAAAAGCGGTTCGTGGTCCGTAGCAGGAGAATCAAGAAAATTGGCATTTACACGAGCAATTGGGGCAGTTAAAAATGTTGCCAATAAGGTGGGAGGACGTCCAGTATCTGCCCTACTGGATATCTATAAATCTAAATGTGTGTCTACGGCGTTATATGGCGCAGGGATTTGGGGGATAGCGAAAAATCACAGTCTACAGCTCTGTGAGAATGCTTTTCTTCGCTATCTCCTGGCAGTTCCAGGGTCCACCTCTACCTTTGTTTGCCATCAAGAATTAGGCCTACGATATATTGAGGACCTTGTCAAAGTTGATCTGATTCTATTGTGGCACAAAGTGTGGTGCTCAAATGAAACAGGCCTGAATAGGGATATTATCCTGGACTGTTTAGGCCTTGAGGGGGCCTCAAAGATATCCTGGTTTGCGTACATAAATAATTTTTGGGCGGCCATGGGTCACCAGGAATTCTTTGACGAACCAGATAGCATGGCAGGGATGTCAAGGAGGAAGCTCAAGAAACTATGCTTACATTACTTGGATGACAAACGGTCCCAATTAGAGAAATGTAAGAGCTCTGTTATGGCAAACTGCTCACTTACACAAAATCAAGGCATTCAGCCATACTTGCTGCAAGTTCCCTGTTGTTATTCCCGTATGCTATTGACTCGATTTAGGTTGGACATCTTTTTTAGATTAGTTACTTTCCCGGAGTTGAACTGTTGGTCAAAAGAACTAATTCCCTGCCCATGTGACCTGGTCTCTGTTCAATCCTCACTCCATTGTATTTTCATTTGTAAATTCTATTCAGGCCCTAGGAAGCGAATATTAATACCTGTATTGAGAGAATGTGGCCTGAGACAATGTAGAGTGGCACTGTTAAGACTGAAAATGCTAGATGATGATCTCCTTATGTTCTCGGTGTCAATGTTTCTTAAAACCATTATTAGATTTAGGTCCTCAATGAATTAATCCTGTTATGTAATTCTAAACAGATATTTAAAGGTTAACCACTTGTAACTGTGATGTATTTATTCTGAAATATTTTAAAATTGTGCTTTTGTGGTTTTTGTTTTTAAAATCGAATAAAGCTATTTGAACTTGAACTTGAACTTGATTTTTAGTATGCATAATATTAATATCCATACATTGAATTGAATTGAGTTAAATTTAGAAAGCGCAGCATATACCCTTAGGTGTCTTGGCGCTATGCCTGGTCCAAGAACAGTGAAACAAAAGGCACAGATCTTTCCTAAAGTGAATTAAGGAGGAGGCGGATTTTAAAGAGATGGGAAGTGTATTCCAAAGCAAAGCTGCAGATCTGAAAAGACTCCTGCCACCCCACGTGGCTTTTGTAAAAGGGGAGATTACCATATTCCTGGCTGTTCCAGACCGTAGGGTCCTATTGGGAACATACCATTTTAGTTTGCTCCTGATCTGTGTTGGTCCTAGATTGTGCAGTGCCTTGAAAGCCAGACATAGGACCTTAAACTTGCATCTCTGCCTGACTGGAAGCCAATGCAATTTCTTTATGGCTTCTTTGGCTGAGACGTTCTTGGGGATATTCAAAATGAGGCGAGCCGCCGCATTCTGTACAATCTGGAGTCTATTGATCAGGCCTGAATTGATGGTAAAATAGAGGCTATTACAGTAATCTAGTCGGGAGAGGACCAGAGCCAAGGTCACTGTTTTTAGGAGATCCTCTGGTATGAATTGCTTTATGCACACTCGCACATTACTGTTGGGCGGGAAATTGAAAAGCAAGCAAGCTTTACAAATTCAATTTTCAAAGTTCTGAAGGCTTCCCTCTCAGCTCTGAAGTTGGAGGAGGCATGGCTTACAGCCCCCACCTACTCCTGCTTCAAATTATTGGTCAATAAAGCCACAAAACGGCATTCCATATCACTAGATAAAATTGCCTTAGCAAAAAACAAACATGCCTGGGCCGTGATTCAGTCATATCAGAGGCTGCAACCCCAACCCTACTTGCAGGATCATTTCTCCGCCGAGAAAAAACATTTTCTCACTTTACTAAGGCTAGGGTCATATCCCTCAAAGGACCTGACCCCAAAATGGAAACAAGCATGGCAATCAACGGAATGTCGCCTGTGTGGAGCTTGGGATGAGTCATTACTGCATTTACTATGCATCTGCCCTGCTCTGGCAGAAAAGCGCAAAAAGGACCTCCGGGAGATCTTTAGGACGGAACAAATAAGAACTTGTAGAGCAGCAGTGATTCACTGTCTTACGGGCTCATCCATTTCACTGTCCTGCAGAGTCATACATTTTCTAAAAAATGCAGCAAAAGACTTGGCCAACACAGAATCCGCCAACTAACTTACGCTGTATTAGACTAACTGGTTTTAAAATCATTTGAAATTTTTGCTCAAATGTTAATTTTTTTTACTTTTTATATCACCAATTAGAATGTACATTCTTGAATGTTTTATTTATGGTGGTATTCTCCACCCTTTTAAGGTTTTTATGAAATCAAATAAAAGTATATTTCTTCTTTCTTCTGCTTTATTTTGTTAATTAACCTAATGGCACAAAAAGAAATGGCTGTGACTTTATTGACTTGGGCTTTGAATTTAAGTTCATTGTCAATAATGATACCCAGGTCCTTAGTTTTGGTGGCGGGTATTGGTAGCACACCAAGAGCCGGTGGCCACCAGTTAGGTGTCCAGAGGGAGGGTTTGTTACCAAAGATGATTACCTCTGTTTTTGTTGCATTCAGCTTCAAACAGTTGACATCCATCCAATCACTCACATTCTTCATGCAGATCTTTAATGCCTTACCCAGGTGCTTTCCTTCCTTTGTTAAGGACACAACAATCTGTGTGTCATCAGTGTAGGAGGCCAAGACAAATCCTGCTTTTTTTACTATTGAGGCAAGCGGTGCCACATATAGATTAAAAAGCGTAGGGCTCAGGGCTGAGCCCTGCGGAACTCCACAAGGCAATGAAAATTGTTTAGAGGTTGCCGACGCCATTGCAACATTAAGTTGCCGATTGCACAGAAAGGATTTCAAGAGTTCAAGTGCCAAGCCTTTTATTCCTGCCTCTTGCATACGGGCAGCCAAGATCTCATGGCTGACCGTATCGAAGGCAGCCAAGAGATCAAGCAGCCCCAGAGTGGCCGTACCACCTACGTCTAAGATAGACCGAATGTCCTCAGTGGCAGTAATTAGGGCCGACTCTGTGCTGTGATTCTTCCTAAATCCGTGTTGTGTTTCATCTAACAGGGCATTGGATTCGATGTGCTGAGTTATATGTTTGTTCATTAAGTTTTCAACATTTAGCGGCGAAGGGTAGTCTTGCGATAGGGCGGTAGTTACCGGGTTCTGAACTATCAAGGTTGTCTTTCTTCAAGAGAGGGAGAATGGAAGTCCGTTTCCATTGAGTCGGGAAGAATCCGCTGGTGAATACTATCTTAATGATAGGACCCAAGCACATTGCCATTTGTGTAGGAATTAAATGCATTATATTGGGCAGGCAGGGATCATAGGGTGAGCCTGACTTAATTGATAAAATAAGGTCCGATAATTGCTCATCTAGAGGCCGTGTAAATTCCGAGAAGCTAGTTAGGTCTTTCTTGAAGTTGGCTTTGAGATTATTTTGACAATCAATGCTAGTGAACAGATCGTAGATGTCTGTCACCTTTTTCTTAAAAAAGTTTGCCAGCACATTACAGAAATCCTGACTATATTCATTGTGGCTGGTTTTATTAGGTTTAACCAACCTGTTGATCACCGAAAAGAGGGTTTTATTGGTGTCACAAGCATTTCTTATTTTTTCCATAAAATAGTCCGTTTTAGCTGTTATTATATCTTTTTTATGTTTAGCAAGTTTCACTTTGTATGCTATTTTCTCGTCTGCCTCATAACTTCTTCGCCATTTTTCTTCCTGTATGCGGCATTCTTGCCTAGATAGCCTTAGAGTCTCATTATACCAAGGTTGGGACAACTTCCTTTCTTTTTTCGATGCTCGAGAGATGGGATTATTCTGTCTAATATGGTATGTAGCCAGTCTGAGAGGATATCAATATTGCGATCTGCTTCTTCACCCAGCTCAAGTTGGCAAGGGGCAGCGATGATTGCCTCCGCCAGAACATCTGTCTTAATTCTGTGCCAAGCTCTACTGGTAGTGTGTAGTGTTGTTGGTCTGTGTTGTCCTAGTTTTGTGGTCATCATAGACGAGGTAACCACCCAGTGATCTGACCAGGTTAGTGGAAGGGATGGAGATAACCTAAAATTTTCCCAATTGGAAAATATGCCGTCCAGCATGTGACCTGCTTTACGTGTAGGACCTTTACTGACTAAGGGCAGTCCAAGTGAGTCCATTAGGTCAATAAGCTTACGTGAGTTATGATCTTCCATATTCTCCAAATGAAAATTAAAGTCCCCCAGCACCGTATAGCTTTCGTTAGTAATAAAGGTTTCCATAATGGAGCTGACTTTATCTATGAAACCGTTTCTGTCTCTTGGAGGGTGATATATCAGAACTCCTTTGATAGCAAGTGAGTCTGGGGGGTTCAATTGAGAATGTCATAGCTTCAAGGTGCAACAGTTCTAGTGGTTCAAATCTAGTCTTGTAGTAGTCCCGGTGCAAAATCGCCAAACCTCCACCTCTTTTATGTTGCCTATCTGATCTAGCAATAATATAGCCGGGGGGGGGTGTGGCAGCAATAATATCAGGGCCAGAGCTCTCATCTGCCCACGTTTCTGTTAGAAAGGCGATGTCTATGTTCAACGTGAGAGCAAGCTAGTGGAACTCTAATTGATGTTTCACCAAGGATCTGGTATTGAGAAGCAGGCAATGAATATTAGATGTGTCTGTTGTGGAGGGTTGATGTGTGTTTATGGGCGCTAGAGGCCAAGTGTACGGAGGAGCATTAGGCGAGACATCGACTATTTCAGATGTATTACCTTGTCTTAATGCAAGTAATTCCTCACGGGAATATTCAATGATGTGGTTATGATGTACCGTTCCAGGACCAGGGGTTTTGGCGCTTGGCGCAATCTGGGCGCGGACGAGTGCAGACGGGCTTGCCTTTGGCACGCATTTGGCGCGCCACCGGCGTGCCCGCTGCGCGCACGCGCCATCACCTTCATTTATGTTGCCCGGCCTGTTTGAGTAGCGGAAGGCTAGACTGCAATCCAAGCAAGATGGAGGTTCTAGATGGCCCAACCAGGAAGTAGGACACCTCAACAATGATGGCCGTACCCAGAGATCTCCCTCCACTTCGAACAGTCCGCTAATGACTGGCGGTGGACCGGGGAGATCGTAGGGCGCGTGGTGCTACAGACTTCCAATGGTGAGTTGTTGGCCCCGTTTCCCTCTCTTTTTCTAATATAAAGAGTCAGAGTAGCCAGGTATTTTAAGTAAAAACCAGAAAGTTCGCCGCAATTTAAAAGCATCAAAGCAAAGTTAAGTGCAAAATTCGCATGTGCAAAAACTAGCAGGGTAAAAAGCAGAGATAATTGAATTTATACTTATATGAAACGTTCGCCGCTAATTCCGCCCGCTAAACCGAGTGGGAGCCTGTGTTAGAGTGTTCTGTTCTTAAAATCAATTGTGCGCTCGTGCCATTACCTCCATTTATGTTGCCCGGCCTGTTTGAGTAGCGGAAGGCTAGACCACAAACCCAAGCAAGATGGCGGTTCTAGATGGCCCAACCAGGAAGTAGGACACCTCAAAAATGATGGCCGTACCCAGAGATCTCCCTCCACTTTGAACAGTCCGCTAATGACTGGCGGTGGACCAGGGAGATCGTAAGGCATGTGGTGCTACAGACTTCCAATGGTGAGTTGTTGGCCCCGTTTCCCTCTCTTTTTCTAATATAAAGAGTCAGAGTAGCCAGGTATTTTAAGTAAAAACCATTAAGTTTGCCGCAATTTAAAAGTATCAAAGCAAAGTTAAGTGCAAAATTCACATGTGCAAAAACTAGCAGGGTAAAAATCAGAGATAACTGAATGTATACTTAAATGAAACGTTCGCTGCTAATTCCGCCCACTAAACCGAGTGGGAGCCTGTGTTAGAGTGTTCTGTTCTTAAAATCCATGAATAAATAGTGGAACAGGAACCCAATTGTGACCCAGTTGGGAAGCCTGAACCAAGATACATCCTCTTTGATTTTTAAACCTCGTTCCTGTTTCTTGTTTACATGCAAGTATCCTTTAGCCATCTTGCTGTTTTTCTCTTTGTTTACATGACCAGCGTCCAGTCCTATCGTGGCACCGAAGCAAATAACGGGCTTGGTTAATGGATCCATCACCATCAGGTGTTACTACCCCACCCTCACCAAAGCCAACAAATATGACAGAAAGTTCTGGTGCAGGTTAGCGCCCAACAACCGAGAATGCTACACAGTCGTGTCATCGAGTGGGTTCATCCACAAGAAGTACAGGGGCAGGGCCTCCATCCGCGACTCCCCAGAGAACAACTACTTCAGCATGGAGATGAGCCAGCTGGAGATGGCAGATGCAGGGTACTTCAGATGTGGCATTGGAGTCACACACGGGGGGCTTTTCGCCACTGTGAATGTGGCTGTCTCGGATGGTAAGTTGAAAAAAACTCTTACTTTGATTTGAGAAGACATTAAATCAGTGCATTTTAACAATGCTTGACTCATACAAAAAATAGTGTTACCATGAGCAAACAATACCATAGTGATGAGTTTCTGTTTTGGACTTTGTTGTGTGTGGCATTTGCATATTTGCATTGAAATGTATTATGTTAGTCAGCATTTTGAACAGAGCATGTCTCAGTCTTGAATCTAGCTGCGGCTGTGCTACCACAGTCAAGGTAATCTAGACATTTTCCGGTGGAATACCAAGCATATTCTTAGCAGAATGGCACAAGCAGCAAGTCCTTCCTCTGCCACAACAAGTGTGCGGAGTACAATAACAGGATCATCAGGCAGGCAGAGCTTGGCAGGACCCCCTCTCTTTGAAGCTGTATTCTACTTGCCACACTGAGACATCTCACTGCTTATGAAGGAGGCTGCAGGCCTGAGAGAGGGCTCAACCTGTGAGCGAGACCGAGGAGAACGGCTGAATTCATGGAAGAAATTTGTCCTGACTGGTGCCTGGAAGGGTACCTTGCCCTCTTCGACAATCGAAGGGAACCTACTGATGAACAGCCTAACATTGTCAGCTGGCCATAAACTGGAACCCTACTAAAGGTACTCTTTGTTCCATATGGCTAGACCTAAAATGTACAATAACACAGTTGCCCTGTATGTCTTCAGCGCTGGCCCCTATACGCTTGACCCTTCATGTCAACAGAATGTCTCCTGCAACTGAAAAGGCAAAACTCTATAGTGCGCAAGACAGCTCAATACCTTATTGTATAATTCCTCCCCGCCCCGTGGCCCCGGCGTAGCAGAGGTACTCCAGTAAGGATCACCCCCTAAGGGCAGACAGCAGTGGAAAGGTTGATGGTATCACGCCTAGTATATCAAGACCGCCTCACTCTCGCTGACCCCTGCTCTAGTGGGCTTTAATGATTTGTTAGCAGCACACTGGCCTTGACCGCCCGAATTGGGTAATAGCACTTGCAACCTAAAACATGGATTGCACCCAGGGGCCTGTGTTACAGAATTAGCACAGCTCATATATTGTGACAAAACCCTAGTTCCTCCAGACAAAGCCTGAGGGCGAGAGGCTAAAGTGGTAACATCAGGCTTGGGAACCACCTGCTGTGATAGCATTTGCGGTTATAGCAAATGAGGCGAGCTGCTGTGGGAGGGCTGCGATCTGTGATTGGATACTCTTTCACCGATCTATATTAAAAGTGAGAGTTCTGCATGCAAGAGGGCTTTGAATTTAATACAACTGTTTTTCTGTTTTGTCACCCTAAGTGTGAAGGGTATGCCCAGATGTGGGTCCCATGCTCACTAAGCCACTGCATTCAACCTAGCCTGGCTGATGAGGGGTGATACCACAAAATATGGTCCTCGGATGTTTGTTTCCGGTCCAAGGAGGAACTGGCTTGGCAGTTCGGTCTGGACTGTTCCCATGAGGAGCAGAGTCAAGACTGATTTGCATATGGCTGGGTCCAAACTGGGGTGGCGAGGTGAAAGCCAGATCTTTGTGCCTGGGGGTGAATATTTGCATTGTTCAGCATTCCGTCCATCATTTGTTTTTTTTTGCATTTGGGGCCTTAATAAGGCAGTTTTGATGTTAATATATAACTTCATAATTTGCATGTTTGCTTTCATTCTGATTCAAAACATCAGATAAACATGTTAGAAACAGATTTTGATTAGTTTTAATATTGGTAGCCAAAAATTGACATCAGTTCAGCAAGATCCAGGCCAGCTTTAAGCCGTTGTGTTGAGGCAGTGGACAGTCTATTGCCTCAAGCTGATGACTGGTAATTGCAAGAGAGTGAGAACTCGACAGCTATAGGAGTGCTCTAACCATAATTGAAAACAAGAATTTCACTCTTCATGTGATGCTGTGTTAGGGCTCTTGACACAAATATCTATTCAATAACTGAGTCCCCATTCCATCCACGAAAAGATGGTACCTTTAACGCCCCGGTGTTCTCGGCCTCTAGGATGCTAACTAAATCATTATCAAAAATATCGCTACTAAAGTCCCCACAGGGTATTATATTGAACTCCTGCATAAAAATTGCACTTCAAATAATCCTGAACCAAGTCTTGTCTCGTCAACACAAAAAGTCAGTCAAGACATCCTATTCTGCAAATGCTTATTACAGCAACAAATAGAGCAGTTGAAACAGCATAAATATATATCGCACGGGTTGGTATAGTGCAGCACAATATGCCTGGCCATGTGAAGAAAATGATGAAATATATATATAAATATATATATTACCTACTGGCGGTCGTCAGTAGGTAGTTATAGTTAGGACCGAGTATCCATAGGAAATCCACAACATTCTATTTGGAATAACTTTGGCGCCGGTTGACGAATCTTCACGAAATTTTCAAAACTGGCGGGGCGCTCCGGTCCACTCCTATTCTGAAAGTCTTGGGGGGATTTGTCAAGCGGGGGCCGAGAAAAAAGGGGGGTCCCAAAAAGTGTTTTCCACATGCAATTTTCCATAGGAACCTTTAATCACAGCTACAGCCCGAACTGCTGAACGGAATTACACCAAATGTGGCAAAAAGGTAGCCCTTGGTTCACACTCGTGCCTTTTGGTTAAATTGTGTAAATCCGTTCAGTAGTTCCTGAGAAAATCAGATGTGTCACACATTTGCCATAAATTCTGAATGTTAGTACTCTAGTTGCTCATTAGATCACTGTAGTAAAGCTACTGCTCACCAGGAAAGTCTGCTGCTGGTATTCAAAGTGCATGTTTCAGTCTGCATGTCAGAATTTTTTCATGAAATAGAAGAGGATTTGAGAAGTCAAAATGTGCCCTAATTTTTCTTTCTGCAGCACTAATCATAATTTCTATGGCAAAATGAACCCCCTCATTTGGTTCCTTTGCAAATTAAATGTTTTAAGTGTTACCACTTTATTCCAATCAAGATGGCTTCAGGTGTGCCATACTTTTGTCATAAGTAAGACTGTTAGTGCTCTAGTTGTTCTTAAGAACACTCTGGGACATTCTGTCATTGGGCTATACTTGGGCTACATCTGGGTGATATTTGTGCTGCATTTGAGCTCTTTTGTCCTTGGTGGCCATCATGGGAGACTTATTTGTTATGAAGTTTCCTAATGTCCTCATTTACTACAGTCTCCTCACTAGGAAATACTTTCAGTTTTTTACTTTGATTCCATCAAGAAGGCATTCAGATGTGTCACACATTTGCCAAAAAAACAAGAATGTTAGCACTCTAGTTGCTTATTAGATCACTGTAGTAAAGCTACTGCTCACCAGGGAAGTCTGCTGCTGGTATTTAAAGTGCATGATTCAGTGTGCATGTCAGAATTTTTTAATGAAATAGAAGGGGATTTGAGAAGTGCCCTAATTTTTCATTCTGCAGCACTAATCATACTTTCTATGGCAAACTGAACGCCCTCATTTTGTTCCTTTTTAAATTAAATGTTTTAAGATTTACCACTTTATTCCAATCAAGATGGCTTCAGGTGTGCCATACGTTTTTCATAAGTAGTACTGTTAACGCTCTAGTTGTTCTTTAGAACACTCTGGGAAGCTGCGGTAGAACACAAAGGAATCAACTGACAGTCTCTGCCCTTGTTGGATGTACATGTTTTACTGAGAATGTCAGACTACATTCTCACATGACTGAGAAAGATAATGTGAATTTACAGAAAATATGCTCTCAGTTTAGCTTATAGATCACCTTCCAAACCCCTGTGGGAAAAGCATGAGAAAATAGTTTTCTCTCAAACATGATTCATGATATCCCAGCAGAATGCTTTTTCACATGGTAAAATCACCTTAGAATACACCACAATTCCTAAAATGAGTATGGTACCACCAACAAATGATTTATAATGTAACTGAAGTCTTAAAACCTTCTATTAACTGCAATGCTTTTTAATGAGGTGCTATCATGTATATTTGTCCAAAGATGGCTGCCAACACTTCTTGGATGAAGTGCTGACAGCCAATCAGATCTCACGATGAGATCAGTGGTTAGGCTCCACCCAGATATATCTATCTTTTTTCCCTATAATATCTAAGAAACCACTGAACTGATTTACACCATTTAACCAAAAGGCACAAGTGTGAACCAAGGTCTACCTTTCTGCCAAATTTGGTGTAATTCCGTTCAGCAGTTCGGGCTGTAGCTGCGACTAACGGTCCATATGGAAAATTGCATGGGGGAAAACACGTTTTGGGACCTCCCTTTTTTCTTGGCCCCCGCTTGACGAATCACCCCGAGACTTCCAGAATAGGAGCGGACCAGAGCGGGCCTCGAGTTTTGAAGATTTTGCGAAGATTCGTCAACCGGCGCCAAAGTTATTCTAAATAGAATGTTGCGGATTTCCTTTGGATGATAGGTCCTAACTATAACTACCTACTGGCAACCGCCAGTAGGTAATATATATATGTAGAGAGAGAAAGAGAGAGAGATATATAGATATAGATAGATATATGTATATATCGTACAGTATTGTACAGTGCAGCACAAGATGCCTGGCATGTGAAGTAAATGATGAATTAAAAGTTTACCACATTTAGTGCTAAAGCTGAAAAACACACGTCAGACAACAGTCACTCTGTTTGTAAAGAAGCACATTGACATTTCTGCCATTGCAGTGACAAGAAATTGCTGTCTTTGGGAAGACGGCGAATGCCCCAAACCGTACTAAGTTTATGGAATGACACAGTATTTGTATGCGTGTTGCAGGTTGTTTTGTAACCATGTATATGCCTCATGCATTGCCAGATTCCATTGTTCCTGAGGAGGCTGAACTTTTATACGGCCAGGTCAGAGGTGAAGTGTCCATATCCTGCCCGTATGATGAAGTGCATGCTGCTTCAAGGAAATACCTGTGTAAACTCGACACAACTGGGTGCAAGAACATCATTGACAGCACATGGCAGGTAGACCAGAACTACAAGGGAAGAGTCATGTTGAGTTACGAAGCCTCCCTCAAAACCTTTGTGGTCCACATTATTCATCTGGAGAAAGGCGACACTGGACATTACACGTGTGGAACTGGAAAATATGGGGAGTACGGAGACTCAACAGATTTCAACCTGCACATTTCTGAAGGTGAGAGTGACATGGTGATTCCAATTTTGAGGATGAAAGCTATGATGTTTATCATGCACATGTGTGTGTGCGTGCGTGTATATATATATATATATATATATATATATATATATATATAATATACATATTATATATATATATATACATACATATATATATTCGACTGCTTGCCTCCATATTCAAAGTAATGTGAATGCTCTATTTAAGTTTTACCAGTAGAAATCCTTGTAGAAATAGTGGGTCAGTAAGCACCACAGTGAGAGACAAACTAGAGAGGGGCACAATACTGGAAATTTACTCAAGGGCTGGACAAAAGAATCAGAAATAGCTTTCAGAACACTATGTTGTGCAGGAGTTCCATGGCGTGGCTACAAGACAAGAAAATCTACTTGTGAGCAAGCATTGAAAAACTCTGTCACAACTATTATGTCATGTAAAAATAAGACCCCTGAAAATGCTTCCAAAACAGACAAATTTTGGTTGATGCAACTAGTTCATGACTACAATGCACAATAAATGGTGGAAGAATGTATAAATATATATTTCAAAACAAAACACTATAGGAAGATAATGGTGCATTTACAAATGTTATAGTTGTATTCAAAGTATTACATATTTGTGACTCTATAACACAAAGTGTGCCATTCAGTATCCTCCACAGTTAAAATAGTAGAGAATTATAAGAAACTCAGTGTGTTTATAGTAATTACATATATATTTATATATGTATGTTATAGCATAGTAGAATGAATATATGACGCATATCTAGGTATAGTTACACAAGTCATATCTCATCAATGAGGGGCATGTTAATAACAAATGTGTGCTGTGTTTACATCACAAAAAATCATGGAAATTGCTGCAAGTGTTGTTTTGGTATGAATTTTCCATTGCAAATACTGATTTGAGTTCCAAAGTTACTTTAAAGTAACATAATGTAGAGTTAGTGCTACTTTGTGCTCCATTGTATTAACAGGCTTACTATGCGTGGTAACCGGGTACTCATGCAACCACCCATGGATTTTGCCATGTAGCCCTATTTACTAAAAAGGTAGAAAAAACTCTGTGCTAAAAATCAATACCTCTTCTAGTAAGGCGTAAAGAATGAAAAAAGGTTTCTTTTCACAAAACCTCTTCAAATTTTCATGTATTCTGCACTATACAGACAGAACACATACAAAGTGCAAAATAGTCAAACTATGCCTAAGGAAAGTATTTTGTACTTGGAATGGTACTCTTTTTGTAAAAACCCTATGCTTGACATCACACACATACACTTACAATTTGGAGCAAGGGTAGTTGCTTTGGCGCAAGGCAGCCAAAAATGCGCCAGTGCAAAGGGAAAAGAGAAACAGTACATATGTTGCTGTTCTGCTCCCTCCCTTCCATACAACAAAACACAGCAGGGCAACATTTGTTACCGTTACAATTAAATCTGCTCCTTAGTTTTATACTGTTTAAGATTAAGACTAAGACAGAGAGGGGCAGATTTACAAGCCCCTTGTAACACATTTACGGCGCCGTTGCGTCACTACTGTGATGCAGTGTGGGCTTAAACCTTGCGCCACATTGCGCCTTATTTACTACGTGACGCATCTAGGGAGATGCGTCACGTTGTAAAGCCCTGCGCCACATGAAACCTGCGTTAGTTTTCATGTGGGCGCTCCATCGCAGGATTGGCGTTCCGTCGCAGGAACGCCTTATAAAAGTGACGCAGTGAAATCTACAAGATTTCACTGAGTCACTTTTCCGAGGTCCCTGCGACAAAACCTTACGCCTGCTTGAAGCAGACGTATGGAGTGGTGCACCACGTTAGGTATGGGTGGCCCCTGTGCATTGCTGGAGTTGCCTCATGCTTGCGACGCAACTCCACCAATGCGCTGCCCTTACGCCACAAGATCGGACACGCACCTGCCTATCCTTGCGCCACGGTGGGCCGCATTGTAAATGCGATGCATCTGAGGTGGTGCAAGGGGGGACTTGAGTGTCACATCTGTTCTGGCGCATCCCTGCTGATTTGCAGAGATGCGCCAGACATTGTAAATATGCCCCAGATTGTCTCTGTTCGTGTATATAAAGTAATGCTGCAGGGCCATGTATTGCCTGTGAGATCTTCCAAGTCAACATAAACACAAGGGGCATGACCAGTGGACAAACCAATAATGGAATGAATTTTCTTGTAAAATGTTATAAATAGGCATAATTTATTACGCTCAGCAGAAAATATTAGTATTATTTTTGCATTTATGATCCCCTAATAAAATCACCGGCTTCACTCTCCCCCAGAGACAGCAATGCCACTGGTGCGCAACATACTGACTGCACCACTGGGCGGCTCAATAGCAGCCGAGTGTCACTACGACCCACGGATGAAGTACTCCGTCATGTACTGGTGCAAGTGGAGAGATCACGGCTGCACACAACTGATCGCCAACAACGGCTTCGTTAAACCTAACATGGAAGGACGTCTCGCTCTGTTTGACAACCCAACAAATGGCACCCTGACCATCCTCATGAACCAGCTGACTGAGGCCGATGCCGGTTGGTACTGGTGTTCCTTTGTCGCTGATACGAAGGAGCAGAGGTTCACGGTGCAGGTTCAAATCACCCGTGGTAAGACCCATTTCCATCAGCAGTAAGAATTGTCCGCTGGCGAGGGGTGAACTTTCCAAGAGGTACTAAAGTGAGTGGGCGGGTGAAGTGGGGTGGGGTCAGACACATAAGGGGAGAGATATTCTAATCAAATACATGCATAACTGAGGAAATGTGCAGTGGTTAGCTAATATATTATAAACTAAGGGGCATATCATCAACGAGGCGTTAAAAAACTATTGACGCTTTTGCGTCCGTTTTCGGACAAAAAGCGGCGATAATTTTAATGCTCTATTAGCAAGGACACGCTAACGTGTGAATCCCATGTTTCTTCGCCCTTTCCCTTAACGCCCAGCTTTGCATCTCTAATGAGATGCAAAGTGGGCGTTCCTCCCCAGAATAACGGGAGAAATTTCGCTAAGCGACATTTCTCCTATTATCAAGCCTCACGCTAAGAAGCATAGCGGCAAGAAAAGTAGCGATAACCTCTGTTATCGCTACTCTCCTTATGCCTGCTTCAAGACTGGCTTAGCCATGATACCCTATGTAAGGTGGATATCATGGCTAAGTTTGCCTTGCCCTATCATCAAGCTATCGCCAAACTTTGTGAGATTCTTGCTGAATTTCCAGCGATAATCTCATGTTTTGCAGTTAGCGCTAGGAATTTTATCTCTTTTGAGATAAGCATTGCTAATAGCACACTATCTCAGCGATAAAACTCCACTTTACCCGGCGATAATTATCCTAGCGCTAAGTGCGCGTAGTGATAATTATCGCCGGTCCTTGATGATATGCCACTAAACCTTGCCAAATTGGGAAGGCCGATTTACAAGTATCGTTTTCTGTTACTTTGTGCCTTAAATTCTAAAATTCCATCTAGCTTTTTTTTCTCCAAAATGTTTGCAGCTGATGTTATAAATCGCATATATATAAGAGCCATTTTCTGTCTGGAATAATGTTTGAAAACAAAATATATCTCAAAGGCTCCGTGACATAAAGCTGAAATGAAATGAAAATAGCCGAGAGATATTGCACTCCCAAAGCTACACAACTCACAAAATGAGTCATTTAAAGTGCCAAAGCATCCATCCAGCATACCCCATGTAAAGGTCAGAACCCATTGTATGTGTTCGAAACAGGGAGCGACCCTGCAATAGGACTGCCATAAGGTCACTCTGTGGTGACGCCCCATACCATCCAACTGGGCAGTTCTAAGCTGGTCCACTCATCGGGGAAGACTTGCCTGAATTGTCCCTCCTCATCGCATGGAGTCCTTCCAAAATCTACCCGTAGCCCATGTAGTCAAAGCGACCTTGTGCCAAACGAGGGGAGCTCTGGTGGGAGCACGACACAGGCACATCTTCCCTGAAGCTGTGCTGTTCTCTAAAGGTATTTTCTACCCACTGCCTATGTTCTCTCTAGGTCATCCTTCCACTTAAAATGATGGAATCTCAACGGCCAGGGCTGGTGGCTGACACATGGAATATGACGGTTTGCTAGTAGACTGACAAAGCAACAAGATCTCTATGAGCAGCTTATGGTCTGTCTACCCAGTTCCCACTGTGCTCCCTGCCCAGGACATCTTTGCTGAAGCCATGAATTATGCTGTGCCAGAGGAACTACCATACTTACACAGATCCCAGAGTAATGTTCTGTCTTTTTAACAGGGTCTTATTATGGTGGCCTCTGAGCTTCTCAGAATCTGCTGCACAACCCTTTGGAATGCAGATGCAAAGCCGAATGGCACCCTGCAGTGTGTGACAGATGGGGTACTTGAGGATGATAGGCACTTAGAATCAGGACCAGCTCCAATAATTGTAGGCTGATAAGTCATTAACACCATAGAAGCTAGAGTCTCCAATCCATCTTAGCGTTTCATTGATTCTGAGGTGGAGATAACTGCAGATCCAAATGCTCAAATTCAAATCCCTCAACTCTACACGGAGGTGAATACCTTTCTCTCCAGCCTTTGTGGCCATAACTATTGGTACCAACTATTCTTAGCTCTGTGCAGGCTGCATGAGACCTTGTGTCACAAGCTTCTTGAGATCATTCATTAAATGTGGAATCAGCTGTGCCTCAAGCGCAACTGGCACTACCTTTGTTTTTACTTTAATTTTATGTTGGAACTTGGTAGAGATTCCGAATTCTTCTGAGAAAAGCTGGGGATATTCTTTGCACACTTCGTCCTTGAAAGATCTCTTCACGAAAAGATTTTGCTCAACGTTTGGCATCTAGTTTTTTACCCACTTTTTTCTGATGCCTCCATCCCAGTAAGTTAGGTCCCTGGTCAGCTATAGATATTTTTCCAGTGGTGGATCATCCTTTGAAGGAAATACACGCCTGGACCATTTCCTACTAAGAAGTTTAACGTCCAGAGGTTCAACAACATTACTCCAAACGTTTTCTGGAATAAGTTGCTATTTATCAGGGTGAAATATGAACGTGAATCAGGTTACCTCTTCACTCTTCTTAAGATTTTTAATATTGTGCTGTAATTTTCATTTCCTTGAGGCAATTTGCCATGTGATCAATATTCTTTCTAATTCTCTTCACTTTCACACAAAGGGGCAATAACTATTTTTATATCCATGAATTGTTGGTGGATCTAACTAGCTGGTCCCTGATAAAGTGGTCGTACAGTACCCCAAATTCACATGTGTTTGTTAATCCCCTCAGTTCACTCACGAGCCCTGAAACTTTCTCATTCTTTCCTTGAATCCTTCTGAAAAAAATGTCTCTAAAGAACAACATTGACCTTTTCTCTGCACTGTTCCTCCAGTTTTTAAGGGACACTTGGTATGCATCTGTTTACACTTCAACAACTTGTCCTTAGTTAACTGTTCGTTTAAGTCAGTCACTCCTGGCACCTATGGGGAGGAGAAGGCGCAAAAAATATATTTAAAAAATGTGCGCAAGTAATATATTTTTAAAAAACACTTACCTTACACGAACACGATGTCCTCCGGTCTGGACCTCCTCTTTTGAAGGAACTGGATGCAGCAACTCCCTTGGCCAATCCTGGCGTTGTTCTCATCAGCATGAGAGCAGTGCCAGGATTGGTGGGAGTTGCCTCACTCGGCACTCCACAGTGCTCTGGAGGTTTTAGCTTGCTCTAACCCAACTGTCTTAAGGCAGCTGGGATAGAGGTGTTTAAAGTGCACATGTGTAGCTGGCCATCGCAAGAGGGCCAGCCAAAAAGACATGCATGCTTTAAACAGTGGACAGACGGCCCACCCTCCTCCCTGTCGCTGTCACTCAGCAGTGGCCCCGCCCCATCCTGATACTCTGCTCAGGACAGGGCATGAAAAATAAAATGGTAATAAATTACAATTTAATGTTTCATCTGTAGGGCTTTGGGGGGGATTTTAGTTGAGGCGATGCTTCTCTGCTCTGATGGAGGAGTCGCCCCTGGTTCAAGAAGTCTTTCAAACACCCTTCTGCCTTAAATACCTAAGTTATATTATAGTGCATGCAGCTACCGTAATTCTGAAATGATCAATCACGATTTGCAATTAAATATGATTCACATAGTTTAACACCTTTCTTTCTTTGCGAATTGGGTTCCCCAACATCGTTTAGGAACATTGCGAGCTGCTACATAATGGCAGGTGCAAGGGTATAATGGTGATGAGTTCTACGAGCCAAAAGTTTGGAAAAATTAGTAAGGAGTTTGGAGAAAGTGGATTGTTAGCTGGGGTGGACGGTGGTTCATTGTTTGACTTGGCATCCTTTGTGTGGTTTCCCCTAACTGTTTGCCTCTACCTCCTGTATTTTTGATGCTGTGCTGGATTTCATTTATGCTGGCTTAGATGCTTTGGGCACTTTGCTACTGATAAGTGCAAAGTGCAAGTGCTCCCTGTACATATTGTTATCAAAATTGGTTATACATGATGGGCATATTTGATTTACTGGTAAGTCCCTGTACCGAGTGTGCATAGGGCCTGTACATCAAATGCTACTAGTGGGTCTGCAGCACTGATTGTACCACCCACATAAATAGCCACTGTAGCGTCTGCGCACAGTTTTGAACTGCATGTCGATCTGGAAAGTGCACCCACTTGCCAGGCCCTACCCTTCCCTTTTCCTATATGTAAAGCACACCTATGGTAGTACCACTGTACCCCTATTGGCAGGGCGTAGTGTATGTGAAAGGTAGGACATGCACTGGTATGTGTGACATCTCCTGATAGTGAAAGACTACGTATTTCATTTTTCACTATTGAAAGGGTATCTGTCCCATAGGCTAGCATGTGAGTTACTTTGTAACATTTTATAAATATAACTTCCCATTGTGACAAGATAGGGAAATGGAGTTAGGCTCTCGGAACTCAGAATTTAATAACACATCTTTTAGATGCGTGCAGACAGAGGGCAGGCAGCAGTTCTTATTCTGCTTGACCTGTCTGCCGCATTCGACACGGTCAACCATGTCATCCTGTTGAGGAGGCTGAGGGAGGTCGGGGTGACTGGCCTAGCTCTGAGTTGTTTTCAATCCTTTCTTTCAGAAAGGAGTCAAGCTGTGGCCCTTCCTCCTTATCAATCTGCCTTTACTAACATCACTCATGGGGTACCTCAGGGTTCTGCAATTAGCCCTATTCTTTTTAATATTTACATATTACCCCTGATCACTGTCATTAGGGCGCATAATATTAATGTAGTAAATTATGCCGATGACACGCAACTGATTCGCTCCTTAGAGGGAGTTCAGTCGACTTCTTTGGAAGTGTTTCATAGCTGTTTGCGGGCCATGGCTCACTGGTTGTGGGGCAACTCTTTGCAATTCAATGCTGGAAAGACCGAGGTCCTTTATTATTCAGTCGGGAAGGTTCCTTCGGTGCTGCCTGTTAACTTTTGGCCTTTAGATTCACCTACCGCATTACGACCGGTGAAGAAGGTTCGGAACCTGGGCGTTATGTTTAATACCAAACTAACGTTGGAGGCTCAGGTTAACCAAACAGTGGGAAGTTGTTTCGCCATTATTCGAACTCTGCAAAAGATCTTTCCCTTAATGCCTTCCCAGGCGCGAGCGCTAGTAGTACAAAGTACTATACTAAGCAGATTAGATAACTATAATGCGCTGCTACTTGGGTCCCCGAAATATCTTTTCGATAGACTTCAGCGGATTCAGTCAACAGCGGCCAAGTTAGTATTAGGCTGACCTAGAGATGCATCATCCTCACTGGCTATGGCAGAGATGCATTGGCTTCCAATTAGACAAAGAATCCAGTTTAAATCTCTCTGCTTGGTGTTTAAGGCCCTGCATGAGATCGGGCCCGTCTCCATGCAGAGAAAGTTTGAATGGTACATTCCAGGGAGATGCTTGCGTTCCTCCTCAGCTAGACTGGTGAAAATACAGAGAGTCAAGAAAGTCAAATCAGGTGGCAGAGCCTTCGGTGTATCAGCTGTCAGATTATGGAACGAGTTTCCGCTGGAACTGAGACAAGTCAGGGATCTTCTCCCTTTCAGGAAGAGATTAAAAACCTGGCTATTCCCCAATATCTAGTTTGTTGCTAGCTCCTCGGGGTTTACCCACAATTTGTGCACTCGTGTTTGTCAGCGCCAGGATGCCTGCTAGGTGATAGTGCGCTTTACAAGTGAGATAAATAAATACAAAATAAATAAATAGTGAAGATTGCTTTAAAATTGTGTGTTTGAAAAATGCCACTTTTAGAAAGTAGACATTTTCTTGTTTAAACATTCTGTGAGCTTCTGCTGTTTTGTGAATTGACAGTCTGGTTTTGGAGTGACAGGGGCTGGGGATGTACATTCACTGTAGACAGCCACTGGGGGGTTGAAGTGAGCCTGGCCCTTCCTGGATGACTCAGAGCTGAGGTCAATAGGCCTTGGCTGCGTTTAGAATAGTGGGTTGAGTTTTCCTTGCACCTGAATAGTCCCTGTCTCCGTTGCACAATGCTGTCTCCACCCCCTGTGGTCATACAGAACCAGTGAGGTCAGAACTGGTTTGGACTAGGCTCGGAGACCCTGGCACATATAAGAACAAAACAAAATGGGTATAAGTAGTGGACTGTAAGAACTGGGGGTCTCTAGTTGGCAGAGGTAGGTACCTTTTACCAAATAGGGACCCTTGCTTCTAAATCAGGGAAAGGGGATTACACTCCTGAATAACCCCTGCTCACCCCCTTGGTAGCTTGGCATGAGCAGACAGGCTTATCTCAGAGGCAGTGTGTTAAGCATTTGTGAACACATACAGTAATGCAGTGAAAACACTACAGAAGGACACCACACAGGTTTTATAAAAATAAATATTCTTTATATAGACTTAACACAAGACGACAAATGACAAAAATCCACAATACTGTACCCAAAAATAGACTTAAAGGTGGTAGAAGTAACTTAGTTCAAGTTGATGATAAATGCAACACGTTTCTCACAAAAGTACCTTGGGTGTGTAACGCAAAACAAACTAAAGGTTTGCAGGGAGGGTGATGCGTTGGTTCCTTGCTTCGGGGGAGGCGATGCGTCGCTTCTCAATGCTTGCGCAGAGTAGGGGATGCGTCTTGTTCCTTACCGGAGAGGAGGTGATGCGTTGATTCTCACACTGCGTTACGGTTACGATGTGGGAATATGGCGCCCGATGCAGTGCGACAATCCGGTGCGATGTGATAAGATGGTGCCCTTGATGTGATGCGACAACGTGAAGACGATGCGTACACGCTCTGTGGCTGTATGGCAAACTCTGTAACTTTGGAGCCACGACAGGCCCTGTGACACGCTTCTCCGGTGATGTGATGGCGACCCGTACGGTGTCGACACGCTTCTCTGGTGATGCATCGGTAAACAGCTGCGACGAAGGCACCTTCTCTGGTGATGCGATGGCGACCTCTGCGGCAGCGACACGCTTCTCCGGCGATGCGACGGCAACAGCTGCGACTGCGACGCGCTTCTTCTTGATGAATCGCGCTTCTAGCTCCCCGCGACACGCAGGCTTCTGCAGACAAAATTCCCAGCAAGGAAATTCAGAGGGGTGCTGGTAGTGAAGTCTTTTGTCCCTGAGACTTCAGCAGGGGGCAAGAACAAGTTCAAGTCTTTGGAGAAATATTCTGCAAGATGATGAAAATTCTTTAAAAGTTTCTTCTCCTTTCTTTGGCAATGAAGGCACCACTGCAGCCCAACCCAACAGCACAGCACACTGGCAGGGGGGCAGTCCAAACTCCTGCAGTTTCCTTGGTTCTTCTCCTTGGCAAAGGTTTGTCTTGTTGTTCCAGAAGTGATCTAAAATCCTGGGGTCTGGGCCCCAATATTTATACTGCAAAATCCTTTGTCCTCTGAAGGCAGAGGGTCCTATACCTAGTTCAAATCAGTTCTGGGTGCATTCTGCCAGTGTACAGCTTCTTCCTTTTTTTCAGTGTGGGCCAGGGTCCTCAGACACACCACAGGAGGTGGAGCCAGGATTGTGGAAGGTAGGCACAGCTCTATTCAGACCCAGGTGCTACTCCTCCCGCCACTCTACATGCAGAAAGGTCTATTCAGCCCTGTGCTGACTCACCCTGTCTCCTGGAGTCTCCCCAGCCCCTGTCACTTGCAAACCAGACATACAATACACACGCCAGCAGAAGCTGGCTGGATGGTTAGGTAAGAAAATACCCACTTTATTTTCAAACACAGAATGTTAAAGCCAACTTCACTAAAAGATGTATTTTATCATTCTGAGTTCAGGCATACTAAATTCGAATTTTTACCATGTTCCCCAGGTCAGTTGGGATTATAATATGTTATAATCATACTGCCCATTCTGGCCTATGGGGACAGGTAGCCTTGCAATAGTGAAAAACTAAAATGGCTGTAATTCACTATCAGGACATGCCACACACATCAGGGCATGTCATGCATTTTACATACAATGCACCCTGCCCTTGGTCCTACCTTAGGGGTGTCTGATATGTAGAAAAGGGAAGGTTTGGGGAATGGTAAGTGGGTGCACTTACCAAATCGAAATGGCAGTACTAGACTGCACTCAGGCTCTGCAATGGCAGGCCTGAGACACACTATACAGGCTGCTTCTGTGGGTGGCACAACCAGTGCTGCAAGCCCACCAGCAGCATTTGATTTACAGGCCCTGGGCACACATGGTGCACTCTACTAAGGTCTGACAAGTAAATCAAATAAGCCAATCATGGAGTCACTAATTCAGTACATCAATTTAACATGGGGTGCACTTGCACTGTGGCACTGAATATCAGTGGCAGAGTGCCCAAAGCATCTAAACCAGCAAAACATATCATAAACAGAGGAGGCAATCAGTAAAAAATGGAAGGGAGACTCACACCAATGGCACCAGGTCTAACATGGAACTTAAAACTCAGAACTTTATATAACTTTTGGACTCAAGAGGAACTTTTGCCAAGGGGAAGAGCTAGAGATCTGTGAGAAGGAGTACTGCCACTTTGCTCTGTGCTGTGTGGGGTTGGCCTGCAGGTTCTGCTTCTGCCAAGGAAAGGACAAAGACTAGAACTTTTCTGAGAAACAAAGCTGCTTGAAGAAGAATCTCCCCTGTTTTGAAGTTTCAGGGACACAGAGAGGTTGATTATGATGGCGGGTGGCGGTGGCAATCCGCCCGCCATCACAACCACATTTACCTCCCACCATATTACCATGGCGGGGGGTACCAAGGCGGATGGTATCTTTTCCACCGGTCCGCAATCGTTATGATTGCCGGCCGGGCAGAACTCAGGCACCGCCATCCATATTATGATGCCCAGTGGTTTAGGCCTTTCCATGGCGGTATCGGCAGGCAGGAATTGCTTTGGGGGCCTGTTGTGGGCCCCCGGGGGTGGGGAGGTGGAGGGCTGCACATGGGGGGTACCTATGGTACCCCCCTACATATCCATGCTCAAGGTGGCAGGCACTGCGCGGTGCTTGTCATGTTGTGCATGACAATGCACAGTATGCCTCTTTGGCATTACAGCGGGTGCTGCTTACAGCAGCACCCGCTGCAATGTTAGAGAAGCGGGATGCAACCCCCAGGGTGGCGGTCACATCCTAATTGGCGGTGTGGGACCGCCGTACCCTTGGCGGCCGGTCTCAGCACCGCTAGGGTGGCAGGCATCCTATTGGGTTCCAAAGACTTCAACCCCAGCTCCTCTGAAATATAGTGCTGAGAGTTCTGACCTGCCAGGTGGTGCCTGTTCCAGTTTTGGGCCCCTGAAGGTTGTTCCTGCTGTTGGGAGCTGGAAGAACCCTACAAGAAGCAAGAAAAACAATTTCCGACAACATAAGCAATGCCACAGAGATGCCGCGACCTGCACTGAGGCCAGGGGCACCGCTCATGAAGTGCACAATGCACCACCCTGCCTGCACTGCAGCTCTGATGCCCTTTGATGCCTATAGTTATCAGCCTTCCCAATGCCAGCGCTCACACCGACATTGTCACTGCCAGCGCCTGCATCCAGTTATCGCGGTGGTGATAGCCACCAAGGGTGACTCCACGATCTCGCTGACTTTGCATCGCCTCACCGGAACCAAAGCTTCACCGCCAACAAAACTGACTTACCATTTCCTAGATTCGACATGTTGCCTCCTCGCAGACACGACACCTCCCCTCCAACGTTGCAGCCAAGGACCCGGACTTGTCCTCAGCACCAACGCCCCACCTCCACTTCGCCATTCATCGTCATAGACTTCGTTTTCCTTTTTGAATTTTTTGTATTGGTTTTTGAAATTTTACTTATATTCCATCATTAGTGCATCATTATCACAGCATTATCCAGTATATTGCATTGAAATAATCCTATATACAATATTAGCTCAATTAATATTGACATTACTTTGTAACACATTGATCATACAACATTGGTATTTTTTGGTCATTACTTCATAACCAGAAGGAACATAACAAAAGAGTAAAATGAGTATATATACAGGTATAACAAGGAGAAAGTTAAAATATAAAAAAGAAAAAATCCTTAAACTGACACCATTCCCTCCTTCCATATCCTTATAGGCTCCCAGATTTTCAGCCCAAATTGCCTCTTCTTTTTACCTTTGCGTGCATAAATTGCTTTTACCAAATTATAGGCAGACAATAAGCTTGCCAGCCACTGATGCATGTCCGGGGGTCTTATATCCAGCCAAGCCCTGGCAATCATTAATCTATACACTACCATTGCTATAAACAGAAATTCACGATGTGGAAACGCTGGATCTGTACTAACCCCAAGTAACACCAAAGTCGGTGTAAGCAAAACTTGGATACCTAAATATGTAGCTAAAAAAATTTCCAGATCCCGACTTAATGTATATAGCTGAGGGCAAGATGCAAATATATGAATGATATCTGCTCCTAAGGAATTGCATCTTGGGCAACTCGTCCCCTTGGTGCCCCCCCATTGTGCAATTCTAGCAGGAGTATAGTACAAAGCATATATTGTTTTGTAGTGCTGGGCCTGAAGTGGAGCTGAACAAAGGACGGTTTGATATAGGGGAGGGATACATACGAGCAATTCAGACATTATATAGAGATCCTATAGCTAGGATAAGGGTCAATAGAGGGTATTCTTCAATACTCAGGATAAGCAGAGGGACTAGACAGGGGTGCCCGTCATCCCCATTAGTATTCGCCCTTTTTATGGACCCATTCCTACGTAACCTAGAGGCCAATGTTAAGATACCTGCAGTTGTGATTAACGGCAGAGTGTGCAAAATTTTGGCCCATGCGGACGATGTAGCCATCATAACGTCTAGTCCATCGAAGGCCATTAGGGAGGTGGAACACGAAGCCTTCCGCTTCGGGCAGCTGTCAGGGTATAAACTCAACAGCACTAAGACACAGATTGTTAATAAGGCGTATACACACTGTAATGATAACCGAGTTGTTAAGTCGGCAGTATATCTTGGCGTTCAGCTTTCCGCGGAGGTGGAGAATGTGGTGGAGTAGAATATGACCCCTCTCATGGCGACAGTACGACTAGATTTGGAACGAATGAACAATCTTCACTTATCTTTGGTTGGGTGCACCAATATAATAAAAATGGTAATTTTGCCGAAATTTCTTTATTTTTTTAGATCTATTCCTCTGTACTTTGAGACTAGGTGGTTCCATGCATTACAGCTAATTTTGAATAGATTTATATGGGCTCAGGGGAAAACACGGAGGGCTTATAAACTTATTTCTCTTTCTAGAGAAAGGGAGGGTGGGAGGCACCGGATTTTAGATTGTATTATTGGACTGCAACGCTACAATATATGCAGGGCCTAATTGGGGGGGGGGGGGCACGACCGCTGGGACACTAATAGCTCCACGGATGTATATGCAGTGGTTTTTGGTAAAGAAGCTGTAAACTGTCTCCTGAATTGTATTGACTTCTCATACTACAAGAGGACTAGGTTTGAGACAGTTAGTGCAGTTATTAAGATCTGGACTGCATTTATGAAAACATTTGGAATGGGTAGACTCAATAGATATACTCGAATAGGTCATTCCCGGAATTGATTTTTGCGGATAATGTTATGGCAGAATGGGCGAGCAAAGGGATAGGGCAGATAGGGGACCTGATGGATCAAGAGGGAGTAGTGCAGTTTGCGGATTTAATCATTAAGTATCAACTGGATGTCAGAAGCTTTTTTAAATATCTTCAAATCAGGAGTTTTTTGAATACTAAGAAAGGGGGGCCCGCTGGATTTGGGAATAATGCAATATTGAACAAAATAAGTAAGGGGGGGACTGTACAATACGTAGTTTTTATGCAATATTAGCAGAAGCAAAAACGGACGATATCTCCAAGTATGACACTAAATGGATGGAGAAGCTATCCATTGAGTCGGGATTTTTTCAGGAATCATTGGCTCATAGACTTCGTTTTCCAAGGTACTTTTTGTTTGGAGGTCTGTGTGACTCCATGCCCTATGCCGCGCACCTCGTGGTCGGTGCAGTACTTTGGATTTATTGCTTTCTCATTGTCATAATAGCTCCAGCTGGAACTATTTGTTTTGTACAAGTTCTATTTTTTTAAATAACTGTTGTAAAGTCGTATTTTACTACCTGTATGTTGGATTTTTGTTGTTTTGGTCTTTTGAGTTTAGATGAAGATACTTTATTTTTCTAAACTGCTGTGGTGTCCTTTTGTGGTGTCTTCACTGTATTACTGTGTGTTTGGAGTACAAATACTTTACACATTGTCTTTGCGATTAGCCTGTCTGCTCGTGCTAAGCTATCAAGGGGGTGAGCAGGGGTTATCTAAAGTGTGTATCCCCCTTACCCTGACTAGAAGTAAGATTCCCTACTTGGACGAAGGTACATAACTCTACCAACTAGAGAGCCCCAGTTCTAACATTCAACACAAGTAATACTCGCACAATTCTTGATAGGTTTAGTAAAGGTTTCAGTAATTTAAACCTGAACTCAACCCCTGGTAGCTATGGCACAAAGCAGACAGGCTTAACTTATAAAAATGTGTAAAGCATTTAGAAGTACCAAAACAGGTAAAAAGTTGAAAACGCCATATGTTAAAATCCCAATTCATAAAAATTGGGAATAATTTAATGAACACAATGACACCAAAATGATCAAAATCTAATTAGGGGAACACTATATAAAAATAGTGCCAAAACGCACAAAGCACCAACCATGAGCTGCTGGTCGTACTAGACTTGGGCAAAGTTTAGGGCCAACTATGATCGATCTTTGGCCAGATGCAGGGACTGGGTGTGTCCCATTCACAGATTTAACTTCTCTTCTTAGAAACAGTCCCAGACATTGATGGGTTGTCAAAGGCTGCTGAAGCGGGACTAGCAGGCAATGGGTTGCAGGAGGACGAGGTCGCGGTGTAGTCATCAACGAAGATGGGAAGCTCCCAGTAGAGGTTCACAACTCCCGTGAGAAATGGCCTCAACATCGATCCATTGTTGGTTGACTTTGGTTCTGGTAAAGTCATAGGTGGCATAGATATTTCTCTGGAGCTCCATTTTCACTCAGTAAAATAAGACTTCAAGCTGATGCTGATGAACAATTTGTCATCATTCGATGTGGCTGTGAAAAGTTCAATACCCCTGGCAGGTTAGCTGGGAGGTAGGTCCTATGTCGGTTCTCTTAAATGAAAGTTGCCAAATCGTTTCTAAATCCTCTTTCTGAGGGTTAGGCTGGAGGAGTACACTCTGACACCAGTCAAGGGTTCCAGGACCACAGGAACAGCATTTGTGGGGGGTTGCAATCAAGTGGAAGTCACCAGCAGGGTCCAGGCAGGTACAGTTAAAATTGGTCAGCTGGCCTTTGCAGGAAGATGGGCTTCTTTCAGCTTTTGAGTCTCTGAGGCTTAACCGGAGGTTCATCTACTTATCCTTGGAGTCCATGTTTTTGTCATGGGCTCAGGTTGGAGCAGGTCCAACCCTTAGGGTTTTCCTCAAAGGCCTCAACAGCAGGTGCAGTCCTTCTTTTGCCTTCCGCAGGTCCAGTGGCATTCTGAAGAAGGTGCCTGGGGTGTAACATTTATGCCTGGCACTAGGCTGTGGATGGGGTGACTCTTGGCCCCTCATAAGTAATACGGAAAAGGTTACCAGGGGCACCCCTACCCACCTTTGAAGAAGTTCATGTTTGCCTGGCAGCAAACAATCTCTGTTATGCCTGCAATCTTTAGCATGGTATTCCACCAAATGTTTTGCGTCCCCTCCCTTACTTTGCAGAACTTGTTTTTGTTAGCACTTTACCCTCTCTAAATAGTGCCAAAGTGCTTTAACTCTCACCTTGAAACAAGGTCATATTGGACTATACCTAACTAGTACATTTAATTTTCTTGTAAGTCCCTAGTAAATGTTACTACTTGTGCTCAGGACCTGTAAATTAAATGCTACTAGTGGGCATCAGCACTGATTGTGCCACCCACTGAAGAATCATTGAAACCCTTGTTCCAGGCCTGTCACTGCAGTCTGTAATGCAGTCTGTAATGCAGTTTTAAAATGCCATGTTGACCTGGCAAGATAGACCTTCTGCCAGGACTAAACCTTCCTTTTTAGTACTTATAGGTCACCCCTAAGGTATGCCCAAATGCTCTTACTGCAGTGTGCATGGTAGGACATGTATGTTTATGTTTTACATGTCCTGACAATGACCATTTCCTAAAAGTAATTTTTCACTGGTGTAAGGCCTATCTCTCCCCTAGACTGACACTGGGTTACCTTATTACACTTAATAAGTGCTAACTTCAGATTGGGACTAGATAGTGACATGCTGTTCCCACTCAAATGAATGTAATTTAAAATCCTCTTTAATAGTAAAGTTTGTTTTTAAGTAACAATTTTGAAAATGGCACCTTCGGAAAGTTAGTATTTTTCTCCCCAAACCAACTGTGCCTTCCTGCCAGTGTCCTGGGTTACATGACTATGAATTGGTCCCCGGTTGACAGTTTTGAGTTCCTTCTAGACATGGGATCAAAGAAGGCCCTTGTGTGAGGAGAATGGGTCTTCCTGACGACAGCAGGAGAGGAGCTGTACCCTGCCATAATTGAACTTCAATGGGCCTTGCCAGCAGCAAACAAAAAGGAACCCGACATCAATTCTGCCCTTGCTTTTTGACCCCTGGACAAATTTCAATCAGGACCGGGGGGGGGGGGGGATAACTGACCAGAACCAATTTTGGGGGTAGGCCAAGGAATACCCCACACAAAGGCTGGCACCAGGTGTAAAGGTTGGACCTTCAAAACACCTGCTTACCTTGAACACAGGCTCCACACAAATGACTACAATGGTCAGTAATCTGTCCTCCTGTGGTACAGGGACACAACAAGCTTTCAGACGCCTCCATGCAGCTGCCCAGCACCAATTGGACATGTCCGGGTCTGCACTGGGACCTTCTGCTGGCTACTGCTGGAGTGAGTCCTAATCCCCAAGAGGTACCTCTCCCAGCCCTGGACAGTTAGCTGGCATCAGAATATGTTACTCTTTAAAAGAAAAGTGAAGATACCAAAGTGTTGGGCTTTGGGCTTGCTGTGATGGTGAAGTGACCTCTTCTCATGGTGAATCGACCGCCTGTAATGACCGCCACTGCAAACCTCCATGCGACCCGCCTTGAACCAACAGCAAACTGTCACTACAACTGCCAATGTGAAAGTTTCAGCCAGACCTGTTCTTGGCACCAACAGTGACATCCCTCATCGATTGCTAGTGTGAATGTCCGGCAAGGATTGTCTCTTCACTCTACAGCAGCCATCATCCAGGATGCCTGACTTGCTGCTCACACCAACAAGGGGTGAACAACACTCTTCGTGCCAACTTGAGAAGGTAACTCTTCAGCAGGACAAACTTGATTCCTTTATCCCACCTGCACTCCATGGCAGTCTGCCAGAACTTGTGACTTTTCCCCAGTCTGGTGCGACAAGGTAAACCTGAATGGCACTTTATGTTCTTTGGCACTTTTTTCACCTAAAACCTTTAAAAAAACAATACCTCCATACTGATTTGATTTTTGTTGTTTTGGTGTCATTTCATTTATTAACATTTACTCTGTTTTTGAAATTTTTTAATTTTGTGGTTCTGAGAAAGACTATGTTTATTAGTTGAGTGGGGCTTCCACATCTCTCAACTAATACCCGATTTCTTACACCAGTTCACCCCTTTTTCTCATCACAGAATTTATATAATGAATGTAAATTATAGCATAGAAAACAGAAAGCCATGATAAACATTTACGTTTACAAAAATGTTTAGCCTCCTCTCAGTGCTAATAACCTATGAACACAATGCTCCCACACAGCTATCAAGAACCACACTCCTAGGAGGAACCATGAAGGCTGACTAGCTCCTCAAGTCTCAGCTACATCAACCTGGGAGCACAGGGAAAGTTTGTTCAGATGAGCGCAAACGCTCGTCAACAAGGCATTTCTGTAAGCTCTGCACTCATTGTGCACCTCGGCACGCCAGAAGAGAGGTGCTTTAAGAAAATGGGTTATTAGTTAATGGGGGTGACTAATCGTGTTAGGAAATAGGCATAATCCTAATAAAAGGCAATTTTTAACGTATTTATGCAGTACTAAAACAGTAATAAAGTTGGAATTCAACACGAAAAAAATCCCAAAACAAATTAGAAATTTTAATACGGAAAATAGCATAAAAATAAAACAAATTCCATGAGGGGAACAGAAGTATGATTTAAATAAAAATGGCACCAAAAACGTTAAGTGCCAACCTCTGGCAACTGGTTGCAGTAGACCGGAACCTAACGGCAAAATTGAGGTCAACCTTGATGGATCGTGGATCGTAGGTTAGCTACAAGGACCAGGTTCAACCTGGTTTGAGGATGTACCTTGGTGCTTAGTCTCAATAATGGAATTCCAACACCTTCAGTGAGACCTGGCAGCAGGGAGTCGGCAGAGAGGGTTTCAAGTGGTCAGATAGCCGACGAACACTGTGCCATGATGCTGGTTTTTTTTTTTATTGTAAATCCTCGAGCAGGTGAAGTGCATGTTTTGTGCTCAGGAAAGATCCCACTTCGGTCAGACACTTTTGGTGCCTTCACCCAGACAAGATTTCTTCTTTTGAATTCATTCCCTTTTTTGGAGCTTGTGTTTCTCCAGCTGGACAAGGTGGCAGGCTGTAGTCAAAAAGGACTCCATGAGTCCAGACAAAGTGTCTGTGAAGTCCCACTGTGGATTTGCAAAAAAGGTCATAGTGAGGGAAACCTGAATCTTCAGTAAAGCTGCAACACACCTTGGTCAGATCAGCTTGGCAGGCTTGTCCCAGTACTTATGAGACTTTTGTAGGCAAAAATGTTTTCAGTTCCAAGATTTTCAAGGGTGGTAGAAGACAAACAGTCAGAGACAGCCAGTGGTATCAGGACCACATGAACAGCACTTGAGGGTCAGGACTCACTCTAGCAGAGGCCACTAACAGGTCCCAGGTCAGGCACAGATGGAACTGATCAGCTGGGAATCTTAGGGAAAAGCCTCCTCAATTTTAGGCTTACCTGTAGCTAGAAAAGGAGGTCAGCATCATGACCCTTGGAGTCTACTTATTTGTCCTAGGTGGAAGAGGGAACAGGTTCAATCCTTCAGGGTTTCCCTCAGGTCTCCACCAGCATTATCAGTGCTGTTCTAAACTTCCTCAAGTCCAGTACTATTCTGAAAAGGGCACTCAGGAGGGCACATTTATTCCTGGTACCAGCTTGTGAGTGGAGGGTCACTCCTGGCTCTAATGGAGTAAAAGTTCCCTGGGGTTACCCTCCTATTTTCTCGACATCTCTTGTGTGCCCTTCTGCAAACACTTATCCAAATGGTGCAACTTTTCTCCACTAGTGCAGAGCCTGTATGCCCACCTAAGAGGTGTGGCCAGGGAAATGAGAAATGACACTTCGGTGGTTACTTCAAACCAGTTCTGGGGGCATCCCCTCCTCATGGACTATTGTCTGCCTCATTGGGGGAACAAAGTAAGGGTATTGTCCAGGTTTCATCTGGCATCCACCTTTGACAAGGTAGGACCCTTTGAAGTAGATCAAGTCTCTTAGCACTGCCCCAAAGGTTATCATTCTAGAGGAACGCCAATACCTCCCTACACCCAAGCCTTTGTCTCTGCACTGAAAGCAGTTTTCACACCTCATTCAGAGCTCAAGACCATAAAGGACTGGAGCTAGAGGAAAATGCAAATTAGCATCCAGAGAGTTTACACAGGGAATATGTAACTTTCTAAAAGTAACCTTTCCTTAATATTTATTAAACATTCGACTTCACCAGTAAATTCGGCTTAAATAAATATTCCAAAGAGTTCTTGAATGATGTTTTCTAGGTGTTGTAGTGTAGTTCCTATATCCCTGATAGGCTCTGCGCATTGGAATATTATACACTATAGTTTTGACATAGGACTGAGGTCAGTATGTCTCTATCGAGTACATTAAACTTAATTACTTGTCTGTGCCAGCTAACTCAGAGGTCAGTAGAAACTTCTCGAATAAACAAGAAGGGATTAGCTTCTGACAACTGCATAAACATGACAACTTTGTTTCCCTTAGAGTCGGAAAAATCTCAGAACTGTAGAAACAATAGATAACAGTTTCACTCAGTCAATTGTGCATGCTTTGTTTCTACAGAGTTGCATAGAAATAGAGAGATGGGCGTTTCAATAAAAAGGGTTTATTGAGCAGTCTTATTTCTTGTGCAAGAGATATGAACTGCTACAATCGTAAGACAGGCTACGAAGCACAATATGTACAGAGTTAGCAGTAAGATAAAATAATACTGCAATAGCATGGTTTGTAGCTATGACATATATTAATTAAAATACATACATAAATAACACAGGCTAAAATGTGAATACTCATCTGATGCTTCTAAATAGTTCTACCCCAGTGTACCTAACCTAAGTGTAGTACAAGGTAAGAAGTAGGTGCTGTTTTCTAAAGTATAGCTAGCTATAGTTTAGTTTTGCCAAGAGTTGCCAAAAGTTTCTCTAAGTTCTAGTCTGCTCCATACCCTAACATGTGCGAGGTTGGAATCTCTTTCCGGAACTCGATATCTAACACCCCACAAGGGGAGTCAGAAACACTGGAGCTGGATTCTCTGCGAGGAGGATGACAGCGTTTGGTCAGTGCATCAGGCTGGAACTCGATCTCCTTCCAAACTTGCCGTGGCGAACAGCAAGTAGGTAGTCTTGCCAGGGCAAGTGCAGGTATATTTATACCTTGAAGGTGTTTAGGAATGCCTGTATTGACATAAAAGTCAGGCATCGGAACGTCATGAATGAACCACTAAGGAATAGATGTTCATGCATAATAAATGAGTTCTTGGAGAAATCAATATCCAAGCAAGGGAAATTCCTAAAGGCTTAAGAGTCTGGTTTTCCAAGAACTTGTTGTGACGTGGATTGACGGATGTAGGAGACCATGCCTGCATTTGGTTAGCATGGACAATGCCTAAATAAGGGCTGGATTTTCTATGCCTAAATACGAGCAATATGAATTGTACCTATATAAGGGCATAAATCGGGATACCTATATACGGAATCTAAATCTATACACAACAGTGTATCTTAGGCAAATGTAGCCTTATTTAATAGTGTATCACGCTGTTTCTCTATGGAACAGCCAATCTCGCTACAGTGAAAATATCTTTTTAGGAGCTGGTCATTGTAAAGACATTATTTTACATGAACTTTCTACATGTCCCACTCTTAAATAACATGCACGCTGCCTTATGGGTTATAATGCCTACTTACAGGTGACTTAATAATATTTGAAAAAGTCAAAAAGTTTTACTTTGATAGGACAAATTGCAATTTTTAAACTACCCACTCATACTACAATGGGAGGCCTGAAGCCTTTTTTACATTGCCACTATAGTGAATGACACAATATGTGTTGCCATCCACAAATAGAATTTAATTTACATGCCCTGGGTACACCTTGTGCCATATACTAGGGACTTATAGGTAATGTTAAATGTGCTAATTAGAGTTATGCTATTCAACCATGTTAAAAGGGTTAGCAGGGATGAAGGACACATAGTTATAAAGTCAGCAATAACAGATGGGGCAAAAATTTGGAGGTACAATGTACAAAAGACTGTTCAGTAAATCCTTTTTCTTGAAACGCCCGTCTATCTATTTCTGTGTAACTCTGAAGAAACTAAGCATGCACGATTGACTGAGTGAAACTGTTATCTGTTGTTTCCATGATTCTGAGACATGTTCCGATTCTAAAGGGAAACAAAGTTGTCATGTTTATGCGGTTGCCAGAAACTACTTCCTTCTTGTTTATTCAAGGAGTTTCTAGTGGCCTCTGAGTTAGCTGGCACACAAAATAATTAAGTTTAATGTACTCGATAGAGGCATACTGACCTCATTCCTATGCCACAACTATAGTGTATATTATTCCAATGCGCAGAGCCTATAAGGGAAATAGGAACTACACTACATGGCGCCCAACTTGTTTGGTAAGGCAATAATTTAACGCCAGATACTGAAGTAAATCATTTGTGCTTTTCTCAGAGACCCCTACTCATAATACTCCATAAGACGTCTGAAGTGGGTAGGGTTAATATCCGCCATAGCTGAGTAGGACGAAAATCCTATGTATTAGCTGTTTGGTTTGTTCAACGTTGAAGGATACAGGGTTCCAAAATGTTGTGCACCTTATCTTTGTTTTCTTGAAACTTGTTCTACATTTTTCAAAAACAATGTTCCAAAATGGGGATAATAATACCATGACCGGTGAGGCTGCGACTGACCGTAACAGCTTTTAATCTTCCAGGTTAAATGAAACCAATGAGGGTGTTATAAACATCCATCCAAATTTAGGGAGAGCCATCACTCTAAAACGTATAAAACACGGTCTAACACCAAGAGGTGGTAGAACAGCTTTCGTGATAGAGGCACAGACAGAGGTATTCTATTCATGGATAGTATTCCCAGAATCAAATCCAGTAACAAAAGTGTTTCACTTCTATAAAGAAGATAAACCACATGAGGAATATATTTCCTTCGAGAATGTTGAAATTCCACTCACATACCAGGAGCATAATCTCTGGTTGAAAGGAGCCCTAAAACATCACAATCACATTACCAGGCTCAGTCCACTAGGTAGACCAGGAGCAACATGGCCGATTTTAGCGATGTCAGACGATGAATTACTCCAAATCAAACCCCTCACCAGGGGAATACACTAAAAATTACTCCACAGACGTTACACGCAGTCATGGGTAAAATGCCCACAAAACGTGAACAAATTCCATCTGGATAGCTAAAAAAATCACACATATCGAAGCATTATTTCCTAATACTAGCCCTTATGAGAAACACAGAATCCTAACAATCTGTTTACCAATGGGGATCACACCACATCTGGAGGACTGCACCTCTTGGGGCACAGTCTTTGCTGCAATCCACACAAAAACACTATGGCGGTAATACCTGACATCCTGAAACAGATTCAAAACGAATATGTGGCAGAGTCTGCTCTGAAATTAGGTATGAAGTTACTTAAAAATTTCGACCAGGTCTCAACAATAATGTTATCTAATATTAAAGGGGAGGCAGCATCAGTGGCGATCTGCCAACGCTTAAGGGAATTTGATGTAACAGAACATCAACAAGAACTACCCAGAATAATGGAAAAATCCTGTGAAGAATTAGGAAGAGATAGTTTGGGTGGAAAACCAGTTAAACCACAACTATCTGAAGGTCCTGAGAAGGACTCTATCAAACACAATCCTACATCTTCTAAAAAGAAGTGGGAAAATGACAACAACATTCAAAAGAGAAACATTCTCAATCCTGAGGTAGGTCTCCTCAAAAGGAGTCCTCTGAAAGGAGGTATAACCTCAGGAATAGGGATAATTTGAGAAAACCTGACAGATATCAGGATACTGATACACGCTCCTCTCGTACCCTTCAGATATCGTCACAGACATCCGAAAGAAGAGGACAAACTTGATTCCTTTATCCCACCTGCACTCCATGGCAGTCTGCCAGAACTTGTGACTTTTCCCCAGTCTGGTGCGACAAGGTAAACGTGAATGGCACTTTATGATCTTTGGCACTTTTTTCACCTAAAACCCTTAAAAAAACAATACCTCCATACTGATTTGATTTTTGTTGTTTTGGTGTCATTTCATTTATTAACATTTACTCTGTTTTTGAAATTTTTTAATTTTGTGGTTCTGAGAAAGACTATGTTTATTAGTTGAGTGGGGCTTCCACATCTCTCAACTAATACCCGATTTCTTACACCAGTTCACCCCTTTTTCTCATCACAGAATTTATATAATGAATGTAAATTATAGCATAGAAAACAGAAAGCCATGATAAACATTTACGTTTACAAAAATGTTTAGCCTCCTCTCAGTGCTAATAACCTATGAACACAATGCTCCCACACAGCTATCAAGAACCACACTCCTAGGAGGAACCATGAAGGCTGACTAGCTCCTCAAGTCTCAGCTACATCAACCTGGGAGCACAGGGAAAGTTTGTTCAGATGAGCGCAAACGCTCGTCAACAAGGCATTTCTGTAAGCTCTGCACTCATTGTGCACCTCGGCACGCCAGAAGAGAGGTGCTTTAAGAAAATGGGTTATTAGTTAATGGGGGTGACTAATCGTGTTAGGAAATAGGCATAATCCTAATAAAAGGCAATTTGTAACGTATTTATGCAGTACTAAAACAGTAATAAAGTTGGAATTCAACACGAAAAAAATCCCAAAACAAATTAGAAATTTTAATACGGAAAATAGCATAAAAATAAAACAAATTCCATGAGGGGAACAGAAGTATGATTAAAATAAAAATGGCACCAAAAACGTTAAGTGCCAACCTCTGGCAACTGGTTGCAGTAGACCGGAACCTAGCGGCAAAATTGAGGTCAACCTTGATGGATCGTGGATCGTGGGTTAGCTACAAGGACCAGGTTCAACCTGGTTTGAGGATGTACCTTGGTGCTTAGTCTCAATAATGGAAGTCCAACACCTTCAGTGAGACCTGGCAGCAGGGAGTCGGCAGAGAGGGTTTCAAGTGGTCAGATAGCCGACGAACACTGTGCCATGATGCTGGTTTTTTTTTTTATTGTAAATCCTCGAGCAGGTGAAGTGCATGTTTTGTGCTCAGGAAAGATCCCACTTCGGTCAGACACTTTTGGTGCCTTCACCCAGACAAGATTTCTTCTTCTGAATTCATTCCCTTTTTTGGAGCTTGTGTTTCTCCAGCTGGACAAGGTGGCAGGCTGTAGTAAAAAAGGACTCCATGAGGCCAGACAAAGTGTCTGTGAAGTCCCACTGTGGATTTGCAAAAAAGGTCATAGTGAGGGAAACCTGAATCTTCAGTAAAGCTGCAACACACCTTGGTCAGATCAGCTTGGCAGGCTTGTCCCAGTACTTATGAGACTTTTGTAGGCAAAAATGTTTTCAGTTCCAAGATTTTCAAGGGTGGTAGAAGACAAACAGTCAGAGACAGCCAGTGGTATCAGGACCACATGAACAGCACTTGAGGGTCAGGACTCACTCTAGCAGAGGCCACTAACAGGTCCCAGGTCAGGCACAGATGGAACTGATCAGCTGGGAATCTTAGGGAAAAGCCTCCTCAATTTTAGGCTTACCTGTAGCTAGAAAAGGAGGTCAGCATCATGACCCTTGGAGTCTACTTATTTGTCCTAGGTGGAAGAGGGAACAGGTTCAATCCTTCAGGGTTTCCCTCAGGTCTCCACCAGCATTATCAGTGCTGTTCTAAACTTCCTCAAGTCCAGTACTATTCTGAAAAGGGCACTCAGGAGGGCACATTTATTCCTGGTACCAGCTTGTGAGTGGAGGGTCACTCCTGGCTCTAATGGAGTAAAAGTTCCCTGGGGTTACCCTCCTATTTTCTCGACATCTCTTGTGTGCCCTTCTGCAAACACTTATCCAAATGGTGCAACTTTTCTCCACTAGTGCAGAGCCTGTATGCCCACCTAAGAGGTGTGGCCAGGGAAATGAGAAATGACACTTCGGTGGTTACTTCAAACCAGTTCTGGGGGCATCCCCTCCTCATGGACTATTGTCTGCCTCATTGGGGGAACAAAGTAAGGGTATTGTCCAGGTTTCATCTGGCATCCACCTTTGACAAGGTAGGACCCTTTGAAGTAGATCAAGTCTCTTAGCACTGCCCCAAAGGTTATCATTCTAGAGGAACGCCAATACCTCCCTACACCCAAGCCTTTGTCTCTGCACTGAAAGCAGTTTTCACACCTCATTCAGAGCTCAAGACCATAAAGGACTGGAGCTAGAGGAAAATGCAAATTAGCATCCAGAGAGTTTACACAGGGAATATGTAACTTTCTAAAAGTAACCTTTCCTTAATATTTATTAAACATTCGACTTCACCAGTAAATTCGGCTTAAATAAATATTCCAAAGAGTTCTTGAATGATGTTTTCTAGGTGTTGTAGTGTAGTTCCTATATCCCTGATAGGCTCTGCGCATTGGAATATTATACACTATAGTTTTGACATAGGACTGAGGTCAGTATGTCTCTATCGAGTACATTAAACTTAATTACTTGTCTGTGCCAGCTAACTCAGAGGTCAGTAGAAACTTCTCGAATAAACAAGAAGGGATTAGCTTCTGACAACTGCATAAACATGACAACTTTGTTTCCCTTAGAGTCGGAAAAATCTCAGAACTGTAGAAACAATAGATAACAGTTTCACTCAGTCAATTGTGCATGCTTTGTTTCTACAGAGTTGCATAGAAATAGAGAGATGGGCGTTTCAATAAAAAGGGTTTATTGAGCAGTCTTATTTCTTGTGCAAGAGATATGAACTGCTACAATCGTAAGACAGGCTACGAAGCACAATATGTACAGAGTTAGCAGTAAGATAAAATAATACTGCAATAGCATGGTTTGTAGCTATGACATATATTAATTAAAATACATACATAAATAACACAGGCTAAAATGTGAATACTCATCTGATGCTTCTAAATGGTTCTACCCCAGTGTACCTAACCTAAGTGTAGTACAAGGTAAGAAGTAGGTGCTGTTTTCTAAAGTATAGCTAGCTATAGTTTAGTTTTGCCAAGAGTTGCCAAAAGTTTCTCTAAGTTCTAGTCTGCTCCATACCTTAACATGTGCGAGGTTGGAATCTCTTTCCGGAACTCGATATCTAACACCCCACAAGGGGAGTCAGAAACACTGGAGCTGGATTCTCTGCGAGGAGGATGACAGCGTTTGGTCAGTGCATCAGGCTGGAACTCGATCTCCTTCCGAACTTGCCGTGGCGAACAGCAAGTAGGTAGTCTTGCCAGGGCAAGTGCAGGTATATTTATACCTTGAAGGTGTTTAGGAATGCCTGTATTGACATAAAAGTCAGGCATCGGAACGTCATGAATGAACCACTAAGGAATAGATGTTCATGCATAATAAATGAGTTCTTGGAGAAATCAATATCCAAGCAAGGGAAATTCCTAAAGGCTTAAGAGTCTGGTTTTCCAAGAACTTGTTGTGACGTGGATTGACGGATGTAGGAGACCATGCCTGCATTTGGTTAGCATGGACAATGCCTAAATAAGGGCTGGATTTTCTATGCCTAAATACGAGCAATATGAATTGTACCTATATAAGGGCATAAATCGGGATACCTATATACGGAATCTAAATCTATACACAACAGTGTATCTTAGGCAAATGTAGCCTTATTTAATAGTGTATCACGCTGTTTCTCTATGGAACAGCCAATCTCGCTACAGTGAAAATATCTTTTTAGGAGCTGGTCATTGTAAAGACATTATTTTACATGAACTTTCTACATGTCCCACTCTTAAATAACATGCACGCTGCCTTATGGGTTATAATGCCTACTTACAGGTGACTTAATAATATTTGAAAAAGTCAAAAAGTTTTACTTTGATAGGACAAATTGCAATTTTTAAACTACCCACTCATACTACAATGGGAGGCCTGAAGCCTTTTTTACATTGCCACTATAGTGAATGACACAATATGTGTTGCCATCCACGAATAGAATTTAATTTACATGCCCTGGGTACACCTTGTGCCATATACTAGGGACTTATAGGTAATGTTAAATGTGCTAATTAGAGTTATGCTATTCAACCATGTTAAAAGGGTTAGCAGGGATGAAGGACACATAGTTATAAAGTCAGCAATAACAGATGGGGCAAAAATCTGGAGGTACAATGTACAAAAGACTGTTCAGTAAATCCTTTTTCTTGAAACGCCCGTCTATCTTTTTCTGTGTAACTCTGAAGAAACTAAGCATGCACGATTGACTGAGTGAAACTGTTATCTGTTGTTTCCATGATTCTGAGACATGTTCCGATTCTAAAGGGAAACAAAGTTGTCATGTTTATGCGGTTGCCAGAAACTACTTCCTTCTTGTTTATTCAAGGAGTTTCTAGTGGCCTCTGAGTTAGCTGGCACACAAAATAATTAAGTTTAATATACTCGATAGAGGCATACTGACCTCATTCCTATGCCACAACTATAGTGTATATTATTCCAATGCGCAGAGCCTATAAGGGAAATAGGAACTACACTACATGGCGCCCAACTTGTTTGGTAAGGCAATAATTTAACGCCAGATACTGAAGTAAATCATTTGTGCTTTTCTCAGAGACCCCTACTCATAATACTCCATAAGACGTCTGAAGTGGGTAGGGTTAATATCCGCCATAGCTGAGTAGGACGAAAATCCTATGTATTAGCTGTTTGGTTTGTTCAACGTTGAAGGATACAGGGTTCCAAAATGTTGTGCACCTTATCTTTGTTTTCTTGAAACTTGTTCTACATTTTTCAAAAACAATGTTCCAAAATGGGGATAATAATACCATGACCGGTGAGGCTGCGACTGACCGTAACAGCTTTTAATCTTCCAGGTTAAATGAAACCAATGAGGGTGTTATAAACATCTATCCAAATTTAGGGAGAGCCATCACTCTAAAACGTATAAAACACGGTTTAACACCAAGAGGTGGTAGAACAGCTTTCGTGATAGAGGCACAGACAGAGGTATTCTATTCATGGATAGTATTCCCAGAATCAAATCCAGTAACAAAAGTGTTTCACTTCTATAAAGAAGATAAACCACATGAGGAATATATTTCCTTCGAGAATGTTGAAATTCCACTCACATACCAGGAGCATAATCTCTGGTTGAAAGGAGCCCTAAAACATCACAATCACATTACCAGGCTCAGTCCACTAGGTAGACCAGGAGCAACATGGCCGATTTTAGCGATGTCAGACGATGAATTACTCCAAATCAAACCCCTCACCAGGGGAATACACTAAAAATTACTCCACAGACGTTACACGCAGTCATGGGTAAAATGCCCACAAAACGTGAACAAATTCCATCTGGATAGCTAAAAAAATCACACATATCGAAGCATTATTTCCTAATACTAGCCCTTATGAGAAACACAGAATCCTAACAATCTGTTTACCAATGGGGATCACACCACATCTGGAGGACTGCACCTCTTGGGGCACAGTCTTTGCTGCAATCCACACAAAAACACTATGGCGGTAATACCTGACATCCTGAAACAGATTCAAAACGAATATGTGGCAGAGTCTGCTCTGAAATTAGGTATGAAGTTACTTAAAAATTTCGACCAGGTCTCAACAATAATGTTATCTAATATTAAAGGGGAGGCAGCATCAGTGGCGATCTGCCAACGCTTAAGGGAATTTGATGTAACAGAACATCAACAAGAACTACCCAGAATAATGGAAAAATCCTGTGAAGAATTAGGAAGAGATAGTTTGGGTGGAAAACCAGTTAAACCACAACTATCTGAAGGTCCTGAGAAGGACTCTATCAAACACAATCCTACATCTTCTAAAAAGAAGTGGGAAAATGACAACAACATTCAAAAGAGAAACATTCTCAATCCTGAGGTAGGTCTCCTCAAAAGGAGTCCTCTGAAAGGAGGTATAACCTCAGGAATAGGGATAATTTGAGAAAACCTGACAGATATCAGGATACTGATACACGCTCCTCTCGTACCCTTCAGATATCGTCACAGACATCCGAAAGAAGAGGACGGTCAGATCACAAAGAAGAACGCGGGAAGTCCAAAGACGATCAACAAGTTCAGAAAAATAAACCAAAACCTCAATTCACTAAGAAGAAGGTAGCAGGTCTGAAGATCAGACATTCCGAGAATTCTGAGAACACAACTCAAGAATGGAGAATGGACTCAGACAATGCTGGGCAGTGCAGCAGAAGTAACAATAGCTCGCCAGAACCTGAAGGAACTTCTGGAGATAGTGCACTTGAATGAGTACATCCCAGTTGAGACTGTAGACACCAGGGTTAGTACTCCACAAAGGTTATATGAAATAACACTTCAGATGGAGGGAGACATACCAAGAAAAGTGAGAGCACTCTTTTGGGAGAAACTTTCAAGGGGTTATGATATACTTCTAGCAGAACAGGACTGGCCACCAGAATTTGTCAGGGAGTGCCCACATGGCGAAGACATCATTATGCCAGCCTTTCCCAACCATCTTCCAATACACCTAAAATATACATATGCCATGAAATGGGCAGTTGCCCAGGCCCCAGCATTATACACAAATCATGTAGGATGGGATGAGGCCTCACCTCACCTCAAGATACAGTTAAAAATCAACCTACTGCACAAAAGGCAGTACCCAGTTAAGCAAGAAGCTAAAAAACAGGTCAGGGAGATCTTAGATCAACTTGAATACCAAGGGGTGATTGAAACATGCACCTCATCAATGAACAATCCTTTGTTTCCTGTATCCAAAACAGACAATACATATCGTCTAGTTTTGGATTATAGACACCTGAACACTTGTTGTAAAACATTTGCAGTGCAAAATGCACACAGTACAGCATTAACAAATAACATTGTGCGTAAAAAATATAAAACCACATTAGACATTTCAAATGGTTTCTTTTGTCAAAACATAGCACCTAAAAGTAGGTACTTGACAGCTTTCTCAATAACTTTTGTCGACTCCCACAAGGGTTCAAGAACAGCCCGGGGTTATTCTCAGCAAGGGTAACAGAGTTACTACAAATTTATGATGATGAGGCATTGTCATATGTCAATGACATCTATCTGACAGACGATGACCTGGATAGGGTGAACCCCATTATACTGAGCTTCGCCTCTGAGGGCTATAAATTCAACTTCAATCCTAAATTGCCCATCTCAATGTCCTTTTCATAGGATATGAGCTTTCAAGTGAAGGCAAAAGCCTGGCAGCTAACTTTTTAGAAAAGTGTGCGCTGCTCCAACCTCTAAAAACGCTGAAAAACGTACAGTCGATTCTGGGTTTCGTGAATTTTGGAAGAACTTACATTCTAAATTACGCAGAAAGAGTTAAACCTCTCTACGAATTAATCAAACCTGATTTCAAAATCAAAAACTGGACACAGGAACACACAGATATCCTGCGATCACTTCAAGCTGACATGTTAGCAACAAATCACTTACAAACACGCGTAAATACACGCAATTTAGTGATCCGAATAATTTCGGGTAAATGCGGACTCTCCAACTTAAATTTTAATGAAGGTGAAAAAGTACCAATAGCATACAAATCACATTTGTATACACTAGCGGAAATGCGCTTCTCTTCAACAGCAGTTCCAACCGCTGTAGCAAAAGAAAGAGCTCTAGCTCAGGGGAAACGCATTATTGTCGTAACTCCGGTACCAGCCTTAGAGGCAGTTACAAAAGCGAGATGGATACAATGGGTTAATTCTTTTGCTGCAAAGGATGTTGAATACATTTTTGATGCTTATTTTGAAAAACACAAGCATTCCTGCAATATAAACATGAATGTACTCTGCCTATTGAGATTCTCCCTCTTGATCAGTATGAATTTATAATTTATACGGACGGATCAGCACAACCCGCTACGGGGAGTAAGCAAGCTAACAGTGCAGCATGCGTAATTGTTAAAGGTCGCATGCGCGATGGTAAATTCCGACCAATGGTCACTAAAAAACAATCTCTAGGAGATTGTAAGGCTCAGCGAAGCTGAGCTACAAGCATTCAAATTGGTACTTGAAAATATGGATCGCATACTTATAGCGTGCGATTCTTTTTACTGTGTTCAATCATAAAATTAATATTTACAGAATTGGCTTCAAAATGGTTTCAAAGATGCAAAAGGTGGCACAATCAAGCATAAAACGCTTTGGGAACAAGTAGTTCAGTTGCGAAACGGACTATAAAACGCTCATGTGATACACACGCTGTGTCATCAACGTGATGGCGTTCACGTTGCAGGGAATTCATTGGCTGACGAAGCCGCGAAGGGGGCTGTGCAAACGGCTTCAGTAGCTGCGATCACTCTTTCAAAAACGAGAATAGTGAGATATTGTTGGTTGTCAATGCATCAAGCAAAGGCAGTGGTGCAGCGTTACCTAAAATATTTACACTCAAATCCTCGTATATAATTGATGCGAACAATGTTCCGTTTGCTCGAATCCCTGGAGTGGGGTATAGGGTAATTCCAAACATGGCACGTAGATTAGGACTAATCCTAGCAGCACATCAAGGGATAGCCTCTGCCCATGCAGGTGTTTCTGCCACAGTATCGTTATTAAAACAAAGATATTGGTGGCCCGGCATTAGGAATCCGACCAAAAACGATGTTTTGGAATGTGAAATATGCCAACAGATGAAAGTCTCTACAGTGAAACGTCCTGCCAGAACAACTTTGAAGCCCGCCCCCTCCGAGGAACTCTGCCACTCCCTCAACAACTACTTCATCCATAAAATTTCTACTATTAAAGCTAACATCCCGCCCCCTTCTCCCTCTTTTGTTGACCCCCAATGCCCCCCTCCCAAGGGACAACTCACTGCCCTCCCCCCCATATCTAAGGAAGCCCTGTCTTCCTTGGTACCTTTGGTTAAATCTGGCTCTTCACTCGACCCCTGTCCTGCTCACATTCTCCGTCACATCTTTGTTTCCTGCCCGGATCCTCCCCTTCACCTCCTCAACAGTTCTCTGGCTAAAGGTGTGGTTCCTTCCCCCTTGAAGTCTGCGGTTATTGTGCCGATTCTAAAAAAACCTGGGGCAGACCCCTCTGTCCCTGCCAATTTCCGCCCCATCTCCCTCTTACCTTTTCTGGCAAAGGTGCTCGAGCGCCATCTCACCGGCGCTTTGAGCTCCTTTGTAGAGACTCATGGAGCTCTCGCTCCCCGCCAGGCCGGCTTCCGCCCCGCACACTCCACGGAGTCCGTTGTTATTTCGGTCTTGGACAACCTCAGGGAGGGTATGGATACTAACCGGCGCCAGGCCCTTGTGCTCCTCGATCTCTCAGCCGCCTTTGACACGGTGGATCATACCATCCTGCTTTCCCGTGTCAGGGCGGCCGGGATCGGAGGGACCGCCTTGGTCTGGCTATCATCCTTCCTGAGCGACCGCAGCCAGGCCGTTCGTCTGGGTGATTTTACAGCGGACGTCCGAAAAGTCCAGTGCGGGGTTCCCCAAGGCTCCTCCCTTTCCCCCCTCTTGTTCAATCTCTATATTGCCCCTCTTATCTTTTCTCTTCAACAAATGGAGGTCGCCGTATTTAATTATGCGGATGACCTCCAGCTGGTCTTTAACCTCTCCTCTTCCCTCTCTTCTGTCCTTAATTTTCAATCTGTCATGCTCCACATCCGGGACTGGATGAACCACAATCACCTTAAACTCAACCCCGACAAGACCGAGCTGGTGTTGACGGGTGGTTCATCCAGCCCCTGGTCCCCTCTCTTCTGGCCCCCTTCTCTTGGCCCCTCTCCGGAACCCTCTACCTCTGTTAAAACCCTTGGCATAAAACTCAACTCTCAACTCACCCTTCACTCCCAGGTTAGCTCTGTGGTATCTTCCTCTTTCCTTTCACTGCGCACTATACGCAGGGTGTCCCGTTTCTTCACCTTCTCAGCTCTCAAACTCATCATCTTAGCCATGGTGGTGTCCCACCTGGACTACGGCAACGCCCTATATGCAGGTATCCCTGCATATAGTTTACGGCGTTTGCAGCAGATACAAAACCAGGCGGCCCGCCTGGTCTTCAATCTTCCCAAATTTCACCGTTCCTCCCCCCTCTTGAAATCCCTGCACTGGCTCCCTGTGCGAGCCCGAATCCAATTCAAGCTCGCCTCCATCACCTTCTTGGCCCGACTGGACCTGGCTCCAGCATTTATCTCCTCAGAGATCACCATCTATGTACCCACTAGGGAACTCCACTCGTCCTCCCAGTCCCTCCTCACTATCCCACGCTACCGGACAAAGAAGTGGGGAGGTTCGAAATTTGCTACCCTTGCCCCGATCCTCTGGAACTCCCTTCCCCTGGATCTGCGATCCATCACCCTGTACCCGCTATTTCGCAAACTTCTCAAAGCCCATTTGTTCACAAAATCCTTTGATTAAATCCCCAGCAGTCTCCCCCGTTTTTTTAGCCCTGGATCTGGTTAGCAGTAGCGCCAAGAAACCGCAGGTGTGCGAGCGCTTTACAAGTATTTTAAAACTTAAACTCAAACTGCGCAGACACCCCTCTTAATGTCAGATAAACCATTATCTTGTGTTTACCTGGTTCACTGCGGTCCCTTGCAAAGGGATGGAAACTATAAATATATCATGGTCGCAGTGGATTCATGTTCAAGGTTCCTTTGGATGTGGCCTCAGCGCTCAGCTGACGCTCGAACTGTTATAAGAGATTTGAGAGGCTTTATTGGCACATACGCAATTGGAACGCCACATTCTGACCAGGGCCCTGCGTTTAGCTCTCGAGCTTACAAAGAAGCCATGGCCAGTTTGGGGGTTGCATTGTGGTACTCCTCTCCGTTTCATCCTGAGGGAAATTCTGTTGTGGAATGGAAAAACCGGGACATAAAGTAGTCTTTAACCGTTAGGGTATTAGGTTCGGGCGATGGGTGGGTCAAACATCTTTATGGGGTCCAACGCTCAATAAATAATTTGCCAGGAAGTTCTCTAGGGGGAGCCACTCCATATGAAATCCTTTTTGGGACAAGAATGTGGAATCCAGATCTCGAATGTGAAGGCACAGTGGTGGAAAATAAACCATTTGATATCAAAGATCGTTTAGCTGTTTTACAGGACTTAAATGAACTAAGATCGAAACAATGCAATATGTTCCTGAAGCCAACCACCACTGGGGAAATTCCAGACGTCCCAGCAAGGCCTGTCTGGATCCCAAAGCTTCGGGATCTAGTCAGAGAGAAGATCGCAGACAAGTAGGAATTTGTGCCTTCTTACAGACAACCTATACCTGTACGGAACAAGAACAGTACTTCTGCCACCCCTTGCAGGAAAAAAGGAGAAAACATTTGTGTCAATCGACCTCATCAAATGACTCTATGTGACCAATACTAAACAGTAGGCCTTGATGACTCCGACCAAGTAGCAGACGCACTCCTCTAGCTACTATCCAAGAGGTTCAAACTGAAAGACTCATCACCATCGAGAATTCAGCAGTAAGAAATGAAGGACTAAGCAACAATGCTATGGAACTCATTCCTCGTGAAATAACAGTTCGTTCTGATACACCTGTTTACACCAACGTAACACATGTTCAACTGGTACCAGCGATTTCAATGAATCCTGATGCAATTTCAACCATTGACAGAACTGCCTCTGGCTATTTCATTAACTTTGATACATTTTCTGAGGGTCCAAGCGAACCGGAAACGACGCCAGCCAAAAGAACTTTCAAAGAATGAGCACAAGACTTTTTTCATCTCCTGAAAAAGACTTATCTGGTTTCATAATGGAGTGAACTATGGATTATTTCTGGAATACTTTTCTTTCTGCTTTGGCTAGCTTTATTAATGACTCTGAGCATGCTGATAAATGGAAGATATATTCACTTGGACACAGAAAGTAAAAATGTGAACTTACTTTTGAAACCACACAAATCATCCCATCGTGAAGCAAGAGAAATAGGAACTACACTACACCTGGACGACGCCAGTTTTAACAAACCCAGAGGCTGGGCAGGAAGGAGGGAACAGGGGCAGTGAAGTGATGTGTCGCTGTTTGATAGGACAAACAGAGACTTCCTGCCAGCCCCCTACTCAGCTTTTAAAAAGTGCTTGCACAGGAAGAGAAGCTCTCTCTGGGATGTGGTCTGCTGAGGCAGAAGGTGCAAAAGCCTGGCGCAGGGAGCCAGTGAAGACAGAGCCCTGTTTAATCCCCCCTCTCAGAGACCCAGAGGGCAAAGGAGAGTGCTCCCAGTGGCTGGGGGGCGTCACCAGGAGTAAGAAGAGGCCAAAAGCAGGAAGATCGGACCCCTGGGGGCTGAGATATTCCCCCCAGAAGGTGAGCGACCTTTGACCTGCGGCCAACTGACGACAAAGCGCGTGGGGCTCCACTGCCGGTTCAGAGAATGCCCCTGGGGTGAGTCGGGTCCCGGGGGCTGCACTCACAAGAAGAAAAGTCGGGGAGCGCCGTTGAGCTCCCTGTGAAACATGCCCTCCTCGGGGTGCCAGGAGCCCACCCTGACCCCTGCCAAAACTGGAGGCAGGGGAGCGCCGTCGCGCCCCTTCCTGACAATGGGGGGAGGGGCCCGGGATCCTAACTCTGGGCCCTGTGTGAGACGTGGAGGCGGGGGAGCGCAGTCGCGCAACCCCCAGTGAAAATGTGCGCAAGTGGCCCTGGACCCCATCCCCAGGCCTCGAAGATAAAGAGGAGCTGGGGGCGGTGTCGTGCCCCCTCGCAAAGAAGTCTCGAGGGGACTTGGACCCTATCCCCTGGCCCCGAAGCAAAGTAGGGGAGCACTATTGTGCTCCCCGTGAAGATGCCACCCAGCGGAGCACAAGGAGCCCACCATGGCCCCCGCTGACGCTGGATGTGGGGAGCGCCGTAGCGCCCACAAAGATGTTCGGTGCCCGGGTCCCATCACCGGGCCCCAAGTACTGGCAAGCGAGTGGGGAATGCTGTTGGGGAAGTCGGAGGAGCCGGCGAAGATCCGAGCGTCTGCCTGCCGGAGCGGGCAGACCAGAAGAGGAAGCTGGCTCCTGCAGCAGCACGCGAGGGTGCTGGCCAAGCGGGGAGCCGGCGGGGGCAGCCGGGGGTGGGCTCCCTGAGCAGCCCTCCACAGTCGAGGCATGCGGAGGTCCTGGGTGGGACCGACCAGGACCCCGAAAGAGCAGGAAAGTGCGGTCAGGGGCCCGGGTGGGACTGGGCCACCGAAAGTTAGCAAAGGCGGCCGGGGGTGGGCACCCGAGCCGTTTCACTCCCCTGGAGGTCCGGGGGGGACGGGACCTTCCAACGAGGGAAGCCATGGTCAGAGGCCGACATCGCGGCTCTCCCCAACGCAGCGGGAGAGCTGCTGTTATAATACGCATAGAAAGGAGCCTGAAGCGCCCCATAATGCCTTGCAAGGCATGGGGAAATCATCGTTTTTGGTGCCTGGTGGCCCCCAGAGGAGGGGGGTCTCCCTCATTTGTGAAAAAGGTGCAGGGGGAGCTGATGGAGAAGCGCAGTCTCCCCCCCAGCACAAAGAGAAGTCCCTCCCTAAGTCACATGGGGACTTGAAAAGAATAACCCCTCAAGGGCTCAGCCAGCATTTAACACCTTCTGGGTTTGAACTTTTGTTCTACAGCTGAGGGTGTATTGAAAAGTGCATCAAGGACTGAAGGGCTGAATTGGGGATGTCTGCAGAAGGGCATCTCCTGGAGGTGAAGAGGTGTAATTGCATCAGAAATGCTTTTACTAACGTTATTTCTTTTAGAGGGACTGAAGGTCACATGTGTACGGTGAAGTACCTGTGTGAGGAGATGTCATAAGCAAAGTGGGGTTATGCTTGGGTGTCTGGCTGTATATGTGCAATCCTGTGATTTCATCTGTGATGCCTTTAGGGGCTGGAATTGCAGTGCATTCTAGTGATCCACAAATGTGATAAGTACTGTCACTCTAAAGTGATGCGTAAACATGTATTCTTGCTGCTGCGCTTAGGTGAAGAACCCCGACTGCTAGCCCTTAAGATGTAGAGGTGTATACTTCATGGTCAGTAGGAAATGCTCAGTCAGGGCTGTGTGTCACCAAGGGAGGGTTACCTATTTTAAATGCTTGTTGAGATAATGGGGGGGTCGCCACTGGGATGGTGCCAGTGTGCAGGGCCCTCGCCCCAGGCTATGTTCAACCAACTGCATTGGGGGGCAAGTTGATGTGCATACATGGGAGTGGTGGTACTAGACCCCACCCCCCTGCGGGAGGGGTGGAGATGTTATGCAATGTCACAAAGTAATTCCAACAGCTTATGTATATTTGTACATTGGTGCATAGTATTGAGTACTGTGTGTGTTTAATAAATGTACTCTTACTTTTATAAAGCAAAGCACAGACTGGACAATCAATTATTGAGTGTTATTTCTGCGCACCTGCAAATGGCGATTGCTAGCCCACACCACCTCCCTTGAGTAAGCCTCAGACTGCTCTGCAACGCTACCCTCTGAGAGTCAGGCGCTACAATTGGGTGTTTGGTTCCCAGTGAAGGATAAATGTAGTCATGTTATTTGTGCAGGCCTCACAGATGCTGCCTCGTTTTCCAACATCATGTGACAAAGCATTCAGGGTGTCCAGGGTCAGGCCTTAGTCATGCCTGACCCCTCCCCTACAGAACGTATTTTAGAATTAAAGAACTGCCCGGGGTTGTATTAAATTTCACGTCAATGATTTTTGTCCTTATGTATGTATATTGCAAAACGTGCATTTGTGGCTATTGGGTTGGGTTATTAATTTCTGAAAAGTTTATACCAATCAAGGCAGTCCAGACTTTTTATGTTATCACACCTTATGTTCAAGGCAATAGTTCTAATGCCCTGAGCTTGAAAAGTTTACTTAAGTTCTATAGACCTGGGTTGCGTGTTATGAAAGATTCCTTTTCTAGTCATTAAGCCAGGATTGAGCAGATAGTTTTAATCTTATGTATAACATTAGGGTATGTATAAATCTGTGATGGGTTCTGTAGCACGGGCCCTCATTCAGTACAGTAGGGTACTTACCCTGATTACTATAACAACCCCTTAGACAGCGGCACACATTGTTGTCTGTTTCAGGGAGGCTAGAAAGATTCCTATTGCCTATGTCAGACTCACTGGTCCACCTGCAGAACCACTCAGGTTTAGGCAGGTGTCCAAGCACGACAAATGCTGACTCCCGCGGGTGAAGTGGCATGTAGCAATGCAGATTAAGGGAGCTGGCACTTTCATCCAAGAAAGCCTTTCAGAATTAGAAGGTTTAAAGGATCCCTGAGATGGGAGGAGGAGGAGGAGAGCCAGAGACAAATCTTATCAGTCTTTTTCCAGGGAAACTCAGACACTGCTGCCATTTCAGAAGCATAAGTGAATGGATTTGGGCTTCCATTTATATACGGAAGAAGCCGAAAAAAGTTAGTAGTACAAAACCAGATCATTTAATAGAACATGCCAGCTGTCCAACCCCTCGTCCATTCAGGTTATTGAAGGAGTAAGAGTTCAAAGGTGCTCTATATTAACCTTAGTGTCCCACTGGTCTGTGGGGGGAGGGGGGGATTCTGACTGCTGCCTTTTTTTCTCTCTCCTAGGCAAGTCCCACACCAGGATATGGGGTGGGCCACCATGGGGAGGTGACAGAACAGATGAAAAGAAACTATGAGTCAAAAACGGGATTGGGACTTGTGCTCTCTCTCTCTCTCTCTCTCTCTCTCTCTCTCTCTCTCTCTCTCTCTCTCTCTCTCTCTCTCTCTCTCTAGGAAAGACATCTGTACTATGGCATTACAAAGGATTCCATAAAATTGGAAGGACATTTCTAAGGAAACTGCTAAAGTTCTGATGGAACTTTGACCCGGATACAACATGATAGCCACTGGTAAAGGTTTAAAAAATGTAAAGTATTAACCCTAAAATATCTTGGCCTATGTGTAACTAACAGCGTCATAGTAGACCATCATTAGGAGTGGTATCTTTTTGAGTGTGGAGTCTCCTCACATAAAAGGATAGGAGAAACCTATCCTTTTATGTGCAGAGACTCCTCACTTGTAAACATATGACTAGTAAATCCCTTTGTGAATACCAAACAGTTGTAAACTTACACAAAAGTGTAAGTTTACCTTTGTGAATCAGGCCTAGAATCTCCAATGGTGTAACATGAAAAGGGGCGCGAGAAGCACAAATGACATTTATAAGCAAAAAATATATTTCGGTGCCAAATCACTTTTAGGTACCAAATTACTGCGTGTGAAGTTTCCATTGCAGTGCATGGATGTTTCGCTTCACCACCCATGCACTCTTTAGCCAGGAGAAATAATACACTTACAACCCAATAGCAGTGAGAATAAAACACCACTCTGACCGGATGTATGACGTTACAATGCATACTTTTACAACGCATGCACTTACAACGCATTTTTTACATCGCAACATCCACTACAACGCATTCCATTACATCGCATGACACTACAACGCATTTTAAAAAACTATTTTTACAACGCATTCCATTATATCACATACTACCTTTACAACGCATATCATTACAACGCATACTGTTACATTGCATTTAAGGTAAGTATTGGATAGTATAGGGGTAAAAAATACTATTCTAACTCCAGGGGGTGCAACAGTAGGGTAAGTGTTGGATAGTGTAGGGTTTAAAAATTACTATTCTAACTCCAATGGTATGCATTGTAATGGTATGCGTTGTAATGCCTGCGTTGTAGTGACATGCGATGTAGTGTCATGCGTTGTAATGGTATGCGTTGTAATGGTATGCGTTGTAGTGTCATGCGTTGTAAAGGATGTTCCGTTGTAATGCCTGCGTTGTAAGTGTAGTGCGATGTAATAGTTGCGTTGTAAAGGTTGTTTCCCCTCTGACCTGATACAAAATATGAAGGACACATTCGTCTAGCAATGGTCGGATGGGAAGGACCAAAAAAAAGACAATGGCTATGGGATGCTGACCTAAAACCGCTCTCTGAATGTAGATAGTGTTGATTAGGAGTGGTTGTAACTCCTGTAGTTTTCTGTAGTGCAATTAGGCACAACTACAGCAAAATGATGCCAGATTATGAAAGGAGCGCAATCCAGCATTTAGCACTGCTTTCTAAGTGCAAAATTCGCCTTTGTATCCAAAATGAACTTGACTATTCATTTGTCTTAAGAGAATAGCCCTAAATGCAACAGAACATGGTGAGCAGCAGCCACTGCTAAATGTCTCGTTCCTGTGTTCTTGCAGAAAGAGTTTTGTGCCAAATTACTCATAATTAAGCAAACAGGCATAAAAATGCATTTTTGGTCATTTTGGAGCAAAAGAGTAACGCAGAATGACCATATTTACTCCAATTACTCCAGCTTAATTAAAATGTTGCTCAGGCCTACTGTTGATGACACAGGCTCAGTAAACAGCTAAAAACTCTCTATAGCCAAATCTTGAAATATACAATTTTGACACTAACATAGGTGGTGTATTCCAAAGTGGGTCTGTAGCAAAGTGAACCGCTTATCAGAGGCCCTCTTGTAGTGTAGTTCCTATATCCCTGATAGGCTCTGCGCATTGGAATAACATACACTATAGATTTGACATAGGACTGAGGTCAGTATGTCTCTATCGAGTACATTAAACTTAATTACCTGTGTGTGCCAGCTAACTCAGAGGTCACTAGAAACTTCTAGAATACACAAGAAGGGATTCGTTTCTGACAACCGCATAAACATGACAACTTTGTTTCCCTTAGAGTCGGAACAATCTCAGAACCGTGGAAACAATAGATAACAGTTTCACTCAGTCAATCGTGCATGCTTCGTTTCTACAGAGTTGCATAGAAAAAGAGAGACAGGCGTTTCAATCAAAAGGGTTTATTGAACAGTCTTATTTCTCATGCAAGAGATATCAACTGCTACAATCGTAAGACAGGATGCGAAGTACAATACGTACAGCGTTAGCAGTAAGATAAAATAATACTGCAATAGCATGGTTTGTAGCTATGACATATATTAATTAAAATACATACATAAATAACACAGGCTAAAATGTGATACTCATCTGATGCTTCTAAATAGTTCTACCCCAGTGTACCTAACCTAAGTGAAGTATGAGGTAAGAAGTAGGTGCTGTTTTCTAAAGTATAGCTAGCTATAGCTATAGTTTTGCCAAGAGTTGCCAAACGTTTCTCTAAGATCTAGTCTGCTCCATACCTTAGAATGGGCAAGGTTGGAATCTCTTTCCGGGACTCGATATCCAACACCCCGCAAGGGGAGTCAGAAACACTGGAGCTAGATTCTCTGCGAAGTGGATGACAATATCTGGTCAGTGCGTCAGGCTGGAACTCGATTTCCTCCCGAACTTGACGTGGCGAACCACAAGTAGGGAGTCGAGCTGGATTGTGCCGGAAAAGTGGTTTGCCAGGGCAAGTGCAGGTATATTTATATCTTGAGGGTGTTTAGGAATTTCTGTATTGACGTAAAAGTCTGGCATCGGAACGTCATGAATGAACCCCTAAGGAACAGATGTTCATGCATACTAAATGAGTTCTTGGAGAAATCAATATCCAAGCAAGGGAAATTCCTAAAGACTTAAGAGTCTGGTTTTCCAAGAACTCGTTGTGACGTGGATTGTCGGATGTAGGAGACCATGCCTGTATTTGGTTAGCATGGACAATGCCTAAATAAAGGCTGGATTTTATATGCCTAAATAAGGGCAATATGGATTGTACCTATATAAGGGCATAAATCGGGAAACCTATATACGGAATCTAAATCTACACACAACACTCTCTGAAAGTCCTATGAATACAGGTTACAAAAGCCCCCTGAAGATCTGGTACAGAGAGCTCAGACTATTTCTATCACTACTGGAAAGGGCTGTAATGGGGGCGGTGGAGTGCACTATCTCTTCTCAGCTGCCATGAGTAGTGGAAATAATCTCCTGTAGGGAAAGGCACAAATGCATATTTTGTGGAGAAAATTGGCAGAAGGTGAAGCCTAAACAGAATGACAAAGTTGGGATTTGTCTGGGTTGGGGTCAAGTCAAATATAACAGTGGGAAACTACTTCCATTCGTGGAATTCCGAGCAGTCTGAAACATTCCGCAGGGACACTTTTTACTATATGGGGTGGTCACATGGGCCATGCGCAGATACTGGGGACAACCGAACCGCCCACACATTCCACATGTGAATACGTAAGCCTAGCAGGGGGTGTCATCAAAGCTGTCTCATGCCGCTACCGACGCATCCGACGAGACTCCACGAAACCATTGGAGGGGTTACGAGCCAAGTGGGAAGCTGACCTCGGTAATCCCATAGAAGATAAGGACTGGGAAAATACGCTCCTGAGGGCCACTAAAGTATCCCGCAATGCACGATTTTAGTTAATCAGCTTTTACACTTTGCATAGGGCATACATCACAGCAGACAGAATAAATCGGTATTTCCACCAGGACAATGCGAGCTGCCCACATTGTAGGGAGGCAGGAGCTAGCTATATCCACATGATGTGGAGTTGTCCACAGCTTGAAGGGTATTGGGAAGAAGTGATCAGGGAAACAGCTCGAGTCACAGGGAAAGAGAGACAATGCACCCCAGACCACGTGCTGCTTAACCTGTTCCACCACTCCGCCAAGACCAAAGTAACAGCAAGGTTCCAAGACCTAGCCTATATACTGGCAAAGCAAGAACTGACGAGCAAGTGGAATGCCCCAGCAGGCCCTAGTATACTAAACTGGAAGCGGGAACTGCAGAAATGGTCAGGTTGCGAAAATAGAAATACTGCTCAGGAATGCAAAGCGAGGAATAGGCAGACTGGAGAGGGCGCAGGCTTGGGGAGCCCTAGTTGATGACCTGAAAAATGCAGATCGGGAGTCCACTCCCAGCATGCCACAGGACCGGTCCCGACCAGATCGCCCTAGCAACCAGGAACAAGGGAGGGAGCAATGTGCATAACACAACGAACACAGCCACACAGTGCTTGCAGGCCCGGGGGAATAGGTGAATCCTGCCTCAATGGGTAACTACGGAGAGGGACCCAGACCACATCTACGACGGGAGACGAAGTGTCCTACTAGTCGACAGCAGTGCGGGGGGGGGGGGGAGGGATGGGTGGGAAGTTGGGGAGGAAACGCTAGACCACTGCACATGGCATAGTATATCCCACAGCCAGGAACCACACAGACATCTGAAACATATCAAGAACTGTATTGCATAGGGTGAACAATAGCCGTCTAAACAATGAAGGCAAGTCCGAAATGCTAACCTTTATCATTTGAGAACAAGAAAGGCACTATGAATGTACCACTGTTATTAAAATGTTAATAAAATATGTTTAAAAAAAATAAATATATATATAACAGTGGGAATTTTATGGAGAGCGATGAGGCAAAATATGACACTGGGAAGTTAGGGTCTCAGGGCTCTGGACGTGGTTACAACACAGAGGGGGGGGGGGGGGGGTGAAAGAACCACAACAAGGTTTCTTAAGAAAAGATACTCAGCCCTAAAGGTTTGGGGCAGGAATCAATGACACTGTGGATTCCCGGGTATACGCAGAGAAAGAGTGGAGGGAAGCACTGCGCGAGCGATGTCTGGGAAAGCACAACACCACACATGTGTGATACCTTGTCTAGTACTGAAAACAATGACACAGCAGCTCATAATTCAATACTAATATAACAGAAATGGCCTTGTGGAGCCATGAACTCGCAGAGGCACTCGGAATGAAAACGTTTGCCTCCACAGGGCCATAAAATCCTTCAACAACTTTCAATATCTCGATTCTGTACAATTGTATATTTTGATTCCACAGGTTATAAACAACAGAGAGAAACGCTAAAGAGAAGTGATCTTAATGTTGACTTTCAGAAACTGTTCCCATATTGAATCAGGTCTTTCATGCCATCACCCCAGCTGTAAATGCGACAAGAGTAGCTCCTGGCCGTGGCGACCACCGCTGACGTTCAGGGGTGAGACCGGTGTTGGCGAAACCTTGACCTCTGAGTTCAGGTTGGCCAACAGCATCCTTGGTTCTGCGTCTTGCTGTGTGTGTGTGTGTTGGGGGGTGTTGAGAGTGAGGGCAGACTACTCGGGTGGGAACATTTGTGGGGGAACAACACGTACCTCAAGCGGCAGCTAGAGGGGTATTTTAGGCCTTGTCCTTTTACCACTAGGAGAAAAGCAGACTGGAAGAACAGGGGACATATTCAACTGCTGTTTTACTCTTGGTAGTAGGGACTGCGGTGATTGATTTGAGGTACACAAGTCCAAGCCAGCCAACAGAAGCCCTCAATTCGATTGACATGGAGTTTAATACTGAATGTGTCTTTGTTCCCCCTTTGTGACACAGAGCAGCCTGGCCTGTCAGCCACCGAACTCGTGACTGTTGCCCCTGGAGATCCTGCCAAAATCCCCTGCCTGTATCCCTGCAAATATAACAGCTACCAGATCTACTGGTGCAAGTGGAACAGTGGCGGCTGCGACCCTATGACCTGCACCGAGGAGCACCAGAGCGGGCTGTCCATCAGCTGCGACCAAGACACCAGGGAGTTCCTGCTGTCAATCAACAGCGCCTCGCAGCACGATGAGGGCTGGTACTGGTGTGGAGTTCGGAAAGAGGGCCGCTATGGGGAAACCCTGAGAGTGCACTTGAAAGTTAGTGAGGAAGGTAACTTCTTGCCCATATCACTTCAAATCTTTACAAGACAGGACTGTGGTGTTCAGTAAACATCTACTTTGGTGCGTACGCTGTGTGCTGGGTGAATGTTTGATTGAAACACCTTTCAGTAACTCTAAAAAGGTAGAGGGATGGCTCTGTGAATTAACAGGTAAGATTGAGAAAGTGTATTCAACTCTTGTCTTCTGCCTCCTGCACTCGACCACAAGAATAGCGCTGAGAAGCTGACGCTGAACTCCCTACTGGGTCCGCCAGCCAAGGGAAGCAGCAGCATGGGTTTTATCATTCTTGTATAGTACACACTGCTTATAAAAGTCTGTCTGCATCGCTCTTAAAAACAATACTAAGACACACAACTTACTTCTCTAGCAATCCCTAATGCGGCTCCTCCACCCTCATTTGACATCGAAGCACCAGAAACTGGACCCAGAAGTAAAAGTGGAAAAAGGACTAATGTTGATACAGCTAATGAAGAAAGGTAAGCAAAAAAAACCCTGTTTATCCTCAACGAAACATTGCAGAAAACGAATGTAGTCTCTACTCTGGACCTGGCTGAACCGATGAGCGGTGGAGCCATCGGATGTCCTGCAGTTCCTGGCCTCACCCTTGGCCGGAAGTGGTGCTGGCAGTAAGTGGAAGGAGGCAACAGCCCATTATTACCACCTGGAGTGAGATCTTTGGAGTGGACAAGTCAGAGCCGGCTTTCTCCATTAACCTGTATTGAACTGAAGGACATTTTATGCGAGAGAAATGTAAACTGATGTCATTTTTGTGTTACCAAAAAAATAGGGCGTTTCCCATCCGAATTGGGAGCATGAGTGAGGCTGGGAGCTTGAAGCGGGAGTTGCTTTGTAATTAGACAGATATCTAACCTTGAAAGACTCGCTTCCTGTTTGAAGAGCTGGAAAGTGAGACGGCCATGTTTGTTCAGTGTCGAATGTGCAGTGGCACGGCAGTGCGGCCATTACCGAGGGCTAGTACTGATACTGAAGGACAGCATTGTCCTAAGACAGCTCTCCTCTCAGCCAGGGTAACCAGCAGTTACCTAGCAACACATTGAAGACCAAACGTGAGCCAGTTACCTGTAGAAGGATGAGAAGGTCACCAGGAAATGCAAACACTGAGTATGCCCGCAAGTGGGTAATCGAGGTCGTCCGGTGTGCCTGTCGAATGATGAGACACCGATCATGTATGAGAGGACAGCCGCAGAGTCTCTCCCTGGGACGCTGATGTGAAGGTTGCAGGAGGTCGTCCCGTGTGCCTGTCGAATGATGAGACACAGATCATGTATGAGAGGACAGTCGCAGAGTCTCTCCCTGCGACGCTGATGTGAAGGTTGCAGGAAGTCATCCGGTGTGCCTGTCGAATGATGAGACACAGATTATGTATGAGAGGACAGCCGCAGAGTCTCTCCCTCTGACGCTGATGTGAAGGTTGCGGGAGGTCGTCCAGTGTGCCTGTCGAATGATGAGACACCGATCATGTATGAGAGGACAGCCGCAGAGTCTCTCCCTGGGACGCTGATTTGAAGGTTGCAGGAGGTTGTCCGGTGTGCCTGTCGAATGATGAGACACAGATTATGTATGAGAGGCTAGTCGCAGAGTCTCTCCCTGGGACGCTGATGTGAAGGTTGCAGGAGGTCGTCCGCTGTGCCTGTCGAATGATGAGACACAGATCATGTATGAGAGGACAGCCAAAGAGTCTCTCCCTGGGACGCTGATGTGAAGGTTGCAGGAGGTCGTCCAGTTTGCCTGTCGAATGATGAGACACAGATCATGTATGAGAGGACAGCTGCAGAGTCTCTCCCTGGGATGCTGATGTGAAAGTTGCAGGAGGTCATCCGGTTTGCCTGTCGAATGATGAGACACAGATCATGTATGAGAGGACAGCCGCAGAGTCTCTCCCTGGGACGCTGATGCGAAGGTTGCAGGAGGTCGTCCGGTTTGCCTGTCGAATGATGAGACACAGATCATGTATGAGAGGACAGCCGCAGAGTCTCTCCCTCTGATGCTGATGTGAAGGTTGCAGGAGGCCGTCCGGTGTTCCTGTCGAATGATGAGACACCGATCATGTATGAGAGGACAGCCGCAGAGTCTCTCCCTGGGACGGTGATGTGAAGGTTGCAGGAGGTCGTCCAGTTTGCCTGTCGAATGATGAGACACAGATCATGTATGAGAGGACAGTCGCAGAGTCTCTCCCTGGGACGCTGATGTAAAGGTTGCATGAGGTCGTCCGGTGTGCCTGTCGAATGATGAGACACAGATCATGTATGAGAGGACAGCCGCGGAGACTCTCCCTGGGACGCTGATGTGAAGGTTGCAGGAGGTCGTCCAGTTTGCCTGTCGAATGATGAGACAGATCATGTATGAGAGGACAGCCGCAGAGTCTCTCCCTGGGACGCTGATGTGAAGGTTGCAGGAGGTCGTTCGGTGTGCCTGTGGAATGATGAGACACAGATCATGTATGAGAGGACAGCCGCAGAGTCTCTCCCTGGGACGCTGATGTGAAGGTTGCAGGAGGTCGTCCGGTGTGCCTGTGGAATGATGAGACACAGATCATGTATGAGAGAACAGCCGCAGAGTCTCTCCCTGGGACGCTGATGCGAAGGTTGCAGGAGGTCGTCCGGTTTGCCTGTCGAATGATGAGACACAGATCATGTATGAGAGGACAGCCGCAGAGTCTCTCCCTCTGATGCTGATGTGAAGGTTGCAGGAGGCCGTCCGGTGTTCCTGTCGAATGATGAGACACCGATCATGTATGAGAGGACAGCCGCAGAGTCTCTCCCTGGGACGCTGATGTGAAGGTTGCAGGAGGTCATCCGGTGTGCCTGTCGAATGATGAGACACAGATCATGTATGAGAGGACAGTCGCAGAGTCTCTCCCTGGGACGCTGATGTAAAGGTTGCAGGAGGTCGTCCGGTGTGCCTGTCGAATGATGAGACACAGATCATGTATGAGAGGACAGCCGCGGAGACTCTCCCTGGGACGCTGATGTGAAGGTTGCAGGAGGTCGTCCAGTTTGCCTGTCGAATGATGAGACACAGATCATGGATGAGAGGACAGCCGCAGAGTCTCTCCCTGGGACGCTGATTTGAAGGTTGCAGGAGGTCATCCGGTTTGCCTGTCGAATGATGAGACAGATCATGTATGAGAGGACAGCCGCAGAGTCTCTCCCTGGGACGCTGATGTGAAGGTTGCAGGAGGTCGTCCGGTGTGTCTGTGGAATGATGAGACACAGATCATGTATGAGAGAACAGCCGCAGAGTCTCTCCCTGGGACGCTGATGTGAAGGTTGCAGGAGGTCATCCGGTGTGCCTGTGGAATGATGAGACACAGATCATGTATGAGAGGACAGCCACAGAGTCTCTCCTTGGGACGCTGATGTGAAGGTTGCAGGAGGTCGTCCGGTGTGCCTGTCAAATGATGAGACACAGATCATGTATGAGGGGACAGCCGCAGAGTCTCTCCCTGGGACACTGATGTGAAGGTTGCAGGAGGTTGTCCGGTGTGCCTGTCGAATGATGAGACACAGATCATGTATGAGAGGACAGCCGCAGAGTCTCTCCCTGGGACGCTGATGTGAAGGTTGCAGGAGGTCGTCCGGTGTGCCTGTCAAATGATGAGACACAGATCATGTATGAGAGGACAGCTGCAGAGTCTCTCCCTGGGATGCTGATGTGAAGGTTGCAGGAGGTCGTCCGGTGTGCCTGTCGAATGATGAGACACCGATCATGTATAAGAGGACAGCCGCAGAGTCTATCCCTCTGATGCTGATGTGAAGGTTGCAGGAGGCCGTCCGGTGTTCCTGTCGAATGATGAGACACCGATCATGTATGAGAGGACAGCCGCAGAGTCTCTCCCTGGGACGCTGATGTGAAGGTTGCAGGAGGTCATCCGGTGTGCCTGTCGAATGATGAGACACAGATCATGTATGAGAGGACAGTCGCAGAGTCTCTCCCTGGGACGCTGATGTAAAGGTTGCAGGAGGTCGTCCGGTGTGCCTGTCGAATGATGAGACACAGATCATGTATGAGAGGACAGCCGCGGAGACTCTCCCTGGGACGCTGATGTGAAGGTTGCAGGAGGTCGTCCAGTTTGCCTGTCGAATGATGAGACACAGATCATGTATGAGAGGACAGCCGCAGAGTCTTTCCCTGGGACGCTGATGTGAAGGTTGCAGGAGGTCATCCGGTTTGCCTGTCGAATGATGAGACACTGATCATGTATGAGAGGACAGCCGCAGAGTCTCTCCCTGGGACGCTGATGTGAAGGTTGCAGGAGGTCGTCCGGTTTGCCTGTCGAATGATGAGACACAGATCATGTATGAGAGGACAGCCGCAGAGTATCTCCCTGGGACGCTGATGTGAAGGTTGCAGGAGGTCGTCCAGTTTGCCTGTCGAATGATGAGACACAGATCATGGATGAGAGGACAGCCGCAGAGTCTCTCCCTGGGACGCTGATTTGAAGGTTGCAGGAGGTCATCCGGTTTGCCTGTGGAATGATGAGACAGATCATGTATGAGAGGACAGCCGCAGAGTCTCTCCCTGGGACGCTGATGTGAAGGTTGCAGGAGGTCGTTCGGTGTGCCTGTGGAATGATGAGACACAGATCATGTATGAGAGGACAGCCGCAGAGTCTCTCCCTGGGACGCTGATGTGAAGGTTGCAGGAGGTCGTCCGGTTTTCCTGTCAAATGATGAGACACAGATCATGTATGAGAGGACAGCCGCAGAGTCTCTCCCTGGGACGCTGATGTGAAGGTTGCAGGAGGTCGTCCGGTGTGCCTGTGGAATGATGAGACACAGATCATGTATGAGAGAACAGCCGCAGAGTCTCTCCCTGGGACACTGATGTGAAGGTTGCAGGAGGTCGTCCGGTGTGCCTGTGGAATGATGAGACACAGATCATGTATGAGAGGACAGCCACAGAGTCTCTCCCTGGGACGCTGATGTGAAGGTTGCAGGAGGTCGTCCGGTGTGCCTGTCAAATGATGAGGCACAGATCATGTATGAGAGGACAGCCGCAGAGTCTCTCCCTGGGACACTGATGTGAAGGTTGCAGGAGGTCGTCCGGTGTGCCTGTCGAATGATGAGACACAGATCATGTATGACAGGACAGCCGCAGAGTCTCTCCCTGGGACGCTGATGTGAAGGTTGCAGGAGGTCGTCCGGTGTGCCTGTCAAATGATGAGACACAGATCATGTATGAGAGGACAGCTGCAGAGTCTCTCCCTGGGACGCTGATGTGAAGGTTGCAGGAGGTCGTCCGGTGTGCCTGTCGAATGATGAGACACCGATCATGTATAAGAGGACAGCCGCAGAGTCTTTCCCTGGGACACTGATGTGAAGGTTGCAGGAGGTCGTCCGGTTGCCAGTGAAATGACGAGACACAGATCATGTATGAGAGGACAGCCGCAGAGTCTCTCCCTGGGACGCTGATGTGAAGGTTGCAGGAGGTCGTCCGGTGTGCCTCTCGAATGATGAGACACAGATCATGTATGAGAGGACAGCCGCAGAGACTCTCCCTGGGACGCTGATGTGAAGGTTGCAGGAGGTCGTCCGGTGTGCCTGTCGAATGATGAGACACAGATCATGTATGAGATGACAGCCGCAGAGTCTGATGTTGATGTTGCAGCTCGTCCAGCTCTGGCGAGTAATCCCTCTTCTTTATCTCCTCCCCAGCTCACCTGAGACCAAGACCAGCTTCGTCCTGCCCATCGTCCTGTCCCTGGGTGCGGTGGTCCTCCTGCTGGCTGCTGCATACCTTGTTTTCAGGCTGAGGTCGAGAACACGCTCAGGTGAGTTCTGGGGGGTTTCTTCAGTGTTTCAGTCACCTTTTGAACATCACCCCTAAAGATCTGAGGCCCATCAATAACAAACAGCTCGGGACAGCAGTTGTGGCACAGCACTGCCGGCGTCTGCTTGTGTGGGGCCTCCTCTGTCCCATCAACAGTCTTCTAGACCCGTCTCTGCGGTTTTATGTCGATTGTTGCATAGTGTCTCACCTCAGTAGCACTGGATGGTGGAGTGAGTATCCATGGCTGTAAAAGTGCTTCATCACATTTCCAAGTACTGTCGTTTTGATATTTTTACTTCTCCTTCCTTGCATAGAAGTTGGTGCAATGTAGATAATCTTTAATTACAAAATGTACAAAATAATATCCCAAACCTGCTTCATGTGGTGCAAATTATCTTGATGTATGGCGTCTATAGATCTCTTCTTACCTCACCTGAGTGCCACACTCTCCTTTTTATTGAGTCCTATTACAAAGTGTTTGACTTTTTAGGTCTCGCCTGAGCTAGCGCTTGCGCCGCCCTGCTGCGAGATATTTTGTAAGTGGGAATTCCAAAGTGCTACCCACAGTCTTTTGGCTGGCCTAAAGCTTGAGTGCACGATTACATGCACGTGCACAGCTGGCATCTAATGGCTCCTCGGCTCCTACTCCCCCCTCCCTTCTCTATAGCTTTGGCTCCTTTGTTTGTATTACACCCTCCCTTCTCTCCCCGCTCTTTTCGCACCCCCCCTACCTTCTAGTCAGCTTCCTTGAGGCTCCTCAGCTCCCACTCCCCCCTCCCTTCTCTATAGCTTTGGATCCTTTGTTTGTATTACACCCTCCCTTCTCTCCCTGCTCTTTTCGCACACCCCCCTACCTTCTAGTCAGCTTCCTTGAGGCTCCTCGGATTGCACTTCCCCCTCCCTTCTCTCCCCGCCTCATCGCAGAGACGGAGAAAGCGTGGAGTCGGTTTTGAAGAATGTTTTGTTGATAATTAGTTTGCCTTTGCAGCAGGTAAAGACGGATTCTATTTCTTATTACAAACCGAGTCTGCATAGGCGCCTCTGCTAGCAGACAGACAGCGCTTCTGTTTTATTTTTGTTTTGTTTTAGAAATGGGTTGTTTTAAATCTGTTTGCTATGGCTAAAGCGTCAGATATTGCATTAAATGTCCCTAAATCAACAATAAAGTAATTTCAAACTTTCAATAAATTGTTATCTTCCGGTTCTCATGGTGATGGGATACATTATGTCCAATCCGTGCTCTCAGTAATGTCTTGTGGCTGTCTGAACCCGTCAGCTCAGCTCCGAAAAATCAAAACGTACAGGGGACATGGTGTGTTTCCATCGAAAACATGAGAGAAAAATCTCTTTAGTGTTTTAGGACTCCCGAACACGGCTCCCCAATGCTGCTCGTGTGCTCCTCGCTAAGGGGCAGAGAACTGCTGAGGGCCTCTTCATCACCTCCAACCGGGCGCCATCAGAGCTGAGCTGGCACACGGCCAACACCTGAGACCAGGGGTGGCCGTGGCACAGCGAGGAGCTCAACTGTTCCCTCTAACATGCCAAGGGAGTGGCATTGCTTATCACAGCTTGCCTGTTTGACATCTTCAGCCATCCCTGGGCACAGCGTTTTAGCCAGCGTCCCTTTGTGCATACAGGAACATTTAAACCCAGAGCTCCAAGAAAATGAAACTACAAGTTCCAGGATGCAATGCGTCGTTTCTGTGTGTTCTCGTATTTATACTTACTTTAGCTTTTCTGTTATATTTGCAAGACTCCAAGTATTGTGATGCAACAGATACTGTCGTTTGGGCTCAGAAGGGACATTGTGACATCTAACTGCAAAGGTCTAATGAAGAATTTATTTGGTACATTTTTAATAAAGTGTCCTCATGAGACATGGAAATGTCACACATTTGAGTACTTCAGTTCAAAGTGAAAATGTCACACGGAAACGCCGTAGCTGGCGTAGCCCTGGGGCCATACGGAATCTGCGAACGTTCCACTCAAGCAATCTCCCCGAGATGTAGGATGCTATCCAGGGCTTTAAGAGGGATGAAAAACCTGGAGGGCCTCTCAAAGGGACGTTGCCGATGTAGCTAAGGGCGTGGCTTAAAAACACAAACTTAAAATCTGTGCTTAGCATAGTGTGCCGCCCGACTTGTATTTTGCAGGTTCTTTAATTGCATACAGATATATGATACAAGTAACATTATACCTACAACAAGCCAGGACTATTGGCTTTGTTAGTGGTTGTTAGTTGCATAAGATAAGTAAGCAACAACTATGGCTTTGTTGTAGATAATATAAAAAATTCTTCACTTCTGAATTGATGAGACTGAAAGAACTCTCCACAAACGTTCTCCTGAAGAGTATGAAGTGAAGCGGTGTATAAATAATACAACTTTTACAATTGTACTTGACTGGTCACATGTGCTTAAATGCAAAAATTAGTGTGCAGCGCCATCTGGTGACTATTTTGCATACAGCAAATTATTATGTACGAGGATAACAAGCAATTACTCTCGCATTTACGCGAGTTTGAGCTATTAGCATTGTAAATGACAATGCATTTTATTAATGTTTAGGTTTTAAAAACATAAATAAAAGGCATTGTCATTTGCAATGCCAATAGCTTAAACTCACGTAAATGCGAGAGCTATTGCTTTGCAAATGCTTGTTTCATTTTTACATGTCGCGTGATATCTGCATTTTTGTAAACAGTTCTGTTTGGCGCTCCCAGACTAGTACTAGGGTGCTTTTGAATTCAAACACCTTCCACCACAATAATGAAACATGCAGCACGTACAGACTGCTTATCAGTTCAAGAGAAGAATGAGTTGGATAAAAGTGAAAAACATATATTTTTTACGGCTCGTCAAATAATTTCCCCTCCTTAATCCCATAGCATTGATGTTTGTTTTGTAGAACCTGAAGCTGTATTTTGTGATCTTTATTTACCCTGTTTTTATAGTTTTAGAAAAAAACTAATTCTGTCAACAATTGAAAGTAAATTCCTTTTTTTTTACACTAGCCCAGAGTCAGCGCGCAAGAGCTGCTCTGGGGTTGATCTGGGGTACTTGAGTACGGGAAAGAAGCCATGCCAACTCCCCCGCATATTTCTCATTGGCTTGTGTCTTTGTCCTTTCTAAATGCTGCCTTCCGATAGGTTTATAAGCTTGTAAGTCCTTCCTTATGACGGCCATGTTGTCATTTGTATCCTTCCATGGCTTCTGGCCCCTTTACTTTGAGTGTTGCACAGTGGCGGCTCCTCGTGCTGGCGGTGAGGCGGGGCGGGGTAGGGCTAGGGTGGGGGTAGTAAACTCCAGCATAAGGCCAAACGGAGTTCAGTTAATAAATAAACAAATAAAGCGAATTTCATTGCGTGCGCTGCATTTCATCGAAGCATTGCAGCACACGCAATAAAATTCATTTTATTCATTTATTTATTGACTGAACTCCTTTCAGCCTTATGCCGGAGTTTACTACCTCCACCCTGCCCCTCCCCCGCCCCACCGCCCGCAGCACTCCCACGAGGAGCCACCACTGGTGTTGCATGGGATGTGTTATTTAGATTGTGAGCACTATGGGGCATATTAGCAATGGCCAGCGATAATTATCACTGGCCGTGCTTAGCGATAACTTTTTTATCGCAGGCTATCTCTGGAATGTATCGCCCTGGTAGCGCGTTATTAACAACCCGTTTCTCCAGGGCGATACAAATTCCAGAGATAGCGAGGTTCTTGCCGGTTTCCAGCGATGTTCCCTGCAAAACGACGATAACCTTGCTGATACGACCCACAGGGTCCTATCAGCATAATCCACCCCCTGTGTAAAGCATAGGTAAGTCTGGATTTTAGCAGACGTTAGTTTTTGTCGAAAACTACCGTTTTCGCCAAAATCTAACGTGTGCTAAAATCCTGTGGGCTCCCTTGTAAATTTCGCGATGTAAACATCAGCGATATTTGCAAGGTAGTCCATCCGGGGAACGCCCAGTGACGCCCACTTGCATCTCATTAGAGATGCAAAGGGAGGCGTTGGGGAAAAGGGTGCTAACATGCGATTAGGCATGTTAGCACCCTCTTGTAAATAGGGTGATATTTTTATCTCCGCTTTTTGGGCTTTTTAAGCCAAAAAAGCAGAGATAAAGCCCTTGTGAATATGCCCCTATTTTCTTTAATGAGGTTCTCTTACTGCCCGTGCCTTCTCCCCCCCCCCGCACTCACGTATGCAATGCAATATGCAATAGATCTCACCTAAATGTGAGTCCTATTTCATTGCAAATGCATGTTTTTGTTGCTCAGGAGTGCTCTTATTTTGACTTAAAACCTTGAAAAATTGCAGTGTTTCTCCAAAAATTGTATGAAGTGAAAACTGCTATTTTTGCCGACTGTGTAAATTAAGTATAACATTTTGGTCACTCATAACTGTTGTCAATGATGGAGAATGCTTAGAGTTTTTGATGGACGCTGATGCAGCAAATTATATAATTCATTATTTTGTGGTAAAAGACTTACTTTTCGGTAAAACTGATACTATTGGTTTAAAATCAAAACAATATTTTTCCGAGAGCATGCCTGAATGAGGGAGCGATTGTTTTTTTTCTGTAAATTACTCTATGTGAATTGAATCAGCTTTAGCTACTTCATATGTATCTAGGGTGCCAATTTTGTGTTTGTGGAATGAGATGTACACGCACCTGAGATCAGTGTGAGATTTTAATGCTGCCTACAGGTCTTTGTGCTTGACTGCGGCAGTTGTAGCCCTTCCTTTATTTCTATTTTCTGATTCTCTGTTGCACAGATTTGGTTTCCGTCGGCAGTTTCAGGACAAACATCAGCATGAGTGAGCTGGAAAATCCCTCTTACTTAGGAAAGGAGAATCCGGCTGCAGCTGGTGTCCAGGAGACCGAGATTGGCCAAGGTAGGCCTACTGAGCTTTAACACACCTGTCTCAAAGTGGATTCTTGTGTCATGAAGATGGGAAAAGCTAGCACAACCTGCACAAAATAGGAACATATAAAGAAATGAGTTCTCATGTGGATATTTTCAAATTTCAAAACTGGTATCCTTTTGAGTAAATATAGCTCAGAGAACCACGAGTGAATGAAAAAAGATGGAAGGAGGATGTACGTGAGGGAGGCAAAAACCGGAAGGAAGGTAGAAAGAAAATACAAGGCAAGGCAGGGCAAGGCAAGGTATGGAAAGGCAGACTGGCTGAGGAAAGAAGGGAGGTAGAAATTACAAAGTATTTGAGGGAAAAAAGAAAGAAAGAAAGAAAAAAGAACGTAAGGAAGAAAGCAAGGAAGAAAGAAAGAAAGAAAGAAAGAAGAAAGAAAGAAAGGAAGGAAGATGGAAAGAAAGAAAGGAGAACGAAAGGAAGAATTAAAGAAAGAAAAATGAAAGAAAGAAAAAAGAACGAAAGGAAGAAAGAAACAAAGAAAGAAACAAAGAAACAAAGAAACAAAGAAAGGAAGGCAGATGGAAAGAAAGAAAGAAGAACGAAAGGAAGAAAGCAAGGAAGAAAGAAAGAAAGAAAGAAGAAAAAAAGAAAGGAAGGAAGGAAGATGGAAAGAAAGAAAGAAGAACGAAAGGAAGAAAGAAAGAAAGAAAAATGAAAGAAAGAAAAAAGAACGAAAGGAAGAAAGAAAGAAAGACAGAAAGAAAGAAAGAAAGAAAGAAAGAAAGAAAGAAACAAAGAAACAAAGAAAGGAAGGAAGATGGAAAGAAAGAAAGTAGAACGAAAGGAAGAAAGAAAAATGAAAGAAAGAAGAACGAAAGGAAGAAAGCAAGGAAGAAAGAATGAAAGAAAGAAGAAAGAAAGGAAGGAAGGAAGATGGAAAGAAAGAAAGAAGAAAGAAAGAGAAAGACAGAAAGAAAGAATCCTCCACAGTTTTGATGACACTTTGACAATAGAGCATATAATAACCTCGGGTGGGGCCAAAGGTATACCACTAAACAGTCAAATTGTTGCAATAAACAAAGAACGGCTTCTGGTAATTCGAGCTGTTGAGAAAGATTTGTGGTGCGACACTTTTCATCCTCTTTCAACCATCTGCAAATACTAAGGGCCTGATTAAAAGTACGGTGGTTCATAGTACCATGGTACTCGCTCCACACTGGCAGTCCGACCGCTGCATTTTGAGTGCAATGGTCCCACATCCAAAAGACCACCGCAACCGCCAGGGATCAGCAGTACCTGGTGGTGGCACGCCGATCAGAGGCTCCAATATGCCTGTTGCCTCAAGGTCAAGGAGTGCCTGCAAAGGGGCACAAGTTGTGTCCCTCCATGTGCATTCACCCCCTGCTCCAGCACGGCATGGACTTTATTGCCCATGCCGTGCTGGAACAGGGTTTGGCGTTCCCATTGTGGTGACTCTTTAATAGGCACCGCGTGGGAATGCCAAAGGATCGTCCGCTAGACCACGAGTTTAGTTGTAATCTGTCTGGTGGCCAGCGGTTGAGTTTGGCGGTCCTGGAGTAAGGGCAATCACATGGTGGCCAGCCCCAGGACCACTAAACTTGTAATCAGGCCCTAAGACTGCCGGTGAGGGCCCACTTTGGCATCCATCATCTAGATGAAATTGTAGACATGAATTTGTGGTTCTGTTTCATATTGTATGTGGCCTTGCACCCCCAGACACAATGTTCACTCTTGCATTTGGTCTAAGCATCTTCATTGGTGTGTTCACCATTCCATTTTTGGGACCTTTGACAAAGGATCCATTACTCTAAGATTTCATCCCACAATGGGTCCCTTTGAAATAATTTTGGCTCTTTTCGGGTTTCGGTCCTCTTGTTATGGGTTTTTCCCTTTGCTGACTTTGATGTGCTGACTGCCCTGCCCCTTAATGCAGTTCCTTAATGCATGTCAGTGCGTCCTGCAAGATATTTGAGATCAGTGACTGTGAGTAAGCCAAAGACTGACACAACTCCAGCCAACATGCATCGAATCCATCAAATTCCACGTTGCATTCAACAATGTCTATGCATTTTCGGCTCTGCTGATGCCTCACAGTGTAGCAGGCACTCTGTAAACTTTACAACTTTTTTTTTTTAGCTTCTGGTTGTTAACAAGTACCTCATCTCCTAATGCCCTATCTTTTATTCGATATATTGCTTGCTCTCACTTTTTGCTCACAAACTCTCAATCTTTGATTACCCCCTATATCCATTTCTTATACCACACATCCCTACCTCATGGTAATGTCATCCAGGCATACAAAGTTAACTGCAGGTTTTTTTCAGTTGCCCAATGAGGCAAACAAGAGATGGAGGAGAAGCACAAGTCAGGGAAGTGCTAAACAGGCCTATGTCTGGGGGTCCATACTTAGGGGCTTATTATCATAGCGGGTGGATCGCCCACCACAACACCTTGCTGGACGGCCATTTACCCCCCTCCATGGCGGGGGGAACCGCGGCAGATGGAAAGACCGTCCGCCGCTTTTCCGCCTGCAGGCAATCGTCACGATTGCCTGCCATGCGGAAAAAGGCCCATAATATGGTGGCGGTGCCATCCATATTATGATGTGTGCGGTGTGCATGCGTTTCCATGGTGAAGACTCTGCCATGGAAAGGCATGCGGAGTTTCCTTTGCTGGCCCCTGGGGGAAGCGGGGGGGGGGTGGGGGGCTGCACTTGTGGGGTACCCTTGGTACCCCCCTACATTGGCATTCACAAGGTGGCAGGCACCCCGCGGTGCCTGTCACGTTGGGCATGCCAATGCACAACATGCATTTTTTACTTTGTGGCGGGTGCTGCTTACAGCACTGCCTGCCACAATGTTAAATATGCGGGATGCGACTGGGTTGTGGTCGCATCCTAATGGGCATAGCAGGACCGCCGCACCGGTCGGTCCGGTTTACCGTTGCAGTGGCGGGCGGACTAATGGGCCCCTTACTTTAGTATCTGCTTGGGTCACAGGATGGGCATTCTACCAATTCTTAAATTCAGCTTTACAATCCAATCCAGTCATTCCTGTCTAGTTGTCCTGCCTGGCTATAAAAGGTGAACTTAATTTGTATTTGCTCATGTATGTCCACTCAGATTCATTATCGCTTTATTATGTCACGATTGTATGCTGCTCTATTTGTAAAGTAATGATCTGGACTTGCACATACTTATTAAGTGTTTTCTGATTGCCTGCTAGCAGCTAAGGGCAGTTCTGCAGGACTTGGGGACTTAAAGCCTATTAAACAATCCTTCTGAAAGGTGGGGTTACATTTTCAAGATGTACTCTGGGAAGGAGGCGGTAAACTGTAGACAAGGCTAACATCTCAATTATGTGCAATAATGTCAATGCCTCCATATTTCTTGGGAAAAGGAATACAATTTTTTGATTACATAATGATTCAGAAGTTCAGTAAAACATGATGTATCATTAGTAACCCGATGTTCACAAACTACAGTAATTTAATCTTGTTTGTTCTTTCCTTTCTCTGTTTGTCAGACTATAGAAGAAGTTGTTGAAAGATGAACCCTAGCACTTTGTGACATATCTAAATAACTATAGAAACAAATGTTACATTGGGAAAGCAATACCTGTCAGAGGAGGGACCCATAAACTATTGTTTTTATACCCACAGTGGTGAGTCCAGATATTTGCCATCGTAAGTTGTACCAGACCATAGTCTAACTTCCAAAAATACTATTGGGAATCCCTGTCTGTTGTATCTTCTAGCACCCCTATAATTGAAATTCAAGCTTCTTGCATCATTCTTTAAAGTGTACTGAATAAAGAGACAGGATCTATAACTATTCTGTAATGCAAATCTTTTCTTGTTTCCACATTTTACTGAACTTTCTGATGACCTGAAGGACCAAAGAACCCAAATAAGGTAACTTCTGTCCTGCGTGAATTGTCTACTATGGGCCTGTGGTTTGTCTGTCTTTCAGATACAATGGAAATGTGACCAGTAGCAATTGAGGAGGAAGGCCATGAAAGATATGGCTCAGAGCTCTGTTCGACCACCAAACAATAGTCCGCTGTGTTCTGCATCCAGAGTGGGCCTTATGGATGCACGGTTCATGAGAATGACAGACTTGAGTAGGTTCAGCAATATAATCAGGTGATTTCAGGCCACTGATATCACACTGTGAGAAAGCCATCCTTTGTGCCCTGTTCACCCCCATTTTTTTACTGATACTGGTGATAACTGACTCTGCTAAACAGGCCCAGGGCCATTGCTCTGATGAAAAAGGTATATGGCAATTAGGAATAATTACAATTGGCAATGACAGATTCTTGTAAGTTCCTAGTATATAATAGGACAAGAGGGAGTCAAACTACCTACAAGTCCCTAATATATAATAGGACAAGGGGAATTGAAACTACCTATAGGTCCCTAGTATATTATAGGGCAAGGGAGTTTTGAGGCCCAGTAGATTTCCCGTACTGGAGTGTGCACTGCTGTGTGCCTTATTACCTTATTATTACATATAAGTCACCCAAGGTCTCCCTTTAGGTACCTCAGGGGTAGGGTGCCATGAAACTGTAAGCAAGGAAATTATAAAATATGTTTTATATGCCATAGTGAAAGAAAACCTGCCAATTGTATTCCCCCATTGTAGATTATTAGCTTCATAGGCTAACATTGGAATCTTTTATTTAATTATAAATATTGCTAAGAAGGGGCTCAAATGGCATTCAAAGACTTACAAGATGGCCAGTGATAAATCCTACAGCATGCCATTGTTGATTTTATCATAACTAATACAGAAATTAAGTTATAGAACTTTCTTTCTGTGAGCCAAAATCCACACATAGAGCAGCCTCTCCTGATTGGTCACCCTTAAAAGGCTTAGCCAAGCTACTTTGATAAGGCGATAAGCGTCCGCATTGAGCAGAGGTTAGCTGATGAAGAGAGCTCTGCAGCTGCAGGGAAGGGATCAGAAAGGGGTCTGGGTAAATCAAACAGGGCTTCAAAGGTGAGCAGGACAGCAAGGAGTGCCAGGCCTACATACCCCCACATCCAGTACCCCCAGCCATATAGCAGGCCCAGGAAAAGAATCTGAACAAGGTAGAATGGAATTGTTAATGGAAATGAGCCACACCAATACGTTGGTTTAGTCAGCTCCTACTCCAAAGGAGGGAAAATCTCCATCTTAAATTTTAAAGTGCAATGCTTTGTGGGACAAAAATATGCCATACCTTGGAGGAAGCGGTCATGCTTCTGGGTGGGACCATGCACCTCATTGGACAGGGTTGCCCCCCTGCTTTTTGCCCCAGATCATTGAATAAATAGGTGAGAGCTGCATAGCAACTCAAAATGTCTTGCCTGAAACTACAAGAGGAAGGATTACCCTACCGGAACCCTTGTCTGCAACACACAGGATTGCTCCCTGAACGATTGCTCCTGTTGCACACTTGGAACTACAGCCCTGTGGACTTTGCCTTGCTTCAAAAAGGATTAAAGTGTAGACTTCCTGAAAGCAACAGTTTAACAGAGCTTCCCTGCACCATCTCCCTCAAGAAGTACCCAGCTGGAGTGCGTCCAGTGGACTTTTATGATTTGGCCAGGTGCATTGTGTGTACTGTAGTCCAAACGTCCAATGACCATCCCGGGGCTTCTACACCCTTGGATTTGTGTTTTGGACACTTTGCACCCTCAAGAGGACCTTCAGGCAGCAGTTCTAGAAGTTTTGGCCAACTTTTAGGAAAAAGCTCCATAAGTGGACCGGCCCAATGTCGAGAGTCAAGCTGACAACCTTCAACTGTTATCCGACCTGAATTTCAGGTTCATCCCGCTGAAAGCTCCAGACTACCAGGATTTGACCAGGGCCTCTCTGAGAAGCAATCTGACAATGCCGCATCAAAATCGGCCTGCTAGAGGGGACCGCTCGAGGTCGGGAGAAAATGCTCCCGAAAAGTTACTAAGTCCAAAGGTAAAAGTTTGACTAGGACCTTATGCTTAGTGTATTATCCGACCATGGGTCTATCGTGGGAGGCCTCAATATTTGACTTTATCTCGGTCAAGCCCGACCAGATGTCCCAAGTTGATGCTATATGTTTCTGAGCGTTAGAAAGTGGTTAATCCCATATCTCTGGTTCCCTGTATTGGATGTTTGTCATTTTGGTGTCATTTTAAAGAATAAAATATTTCCTGTTTTTATAAATTGGTGTGGGATTTTTATTGAGTGTTTCAAGTATTGGTGTTGTTAAATACTTTACCTACGTGTGCTCTGAGTTAAGCCTGCCTGTTCACAGCCAGCTACCAAGGGATGAACCAGGGGCTAATATTTTGAGACCTGGACTGGACCTTATATTGTGTTGCATTGTGGCCTTATTGCTCGTGGTAGGTGCATACTTACTCCTACTAATAATCCACCTTCCAACACACACCTAAATTCTAAGTGACCAAAAGCTGAGTAGCAATGCTTATTTGGTTTCTTGTACTTTTTCATAGCCCTATAAGGGGCCCATAAATATAAGGAGTTATAAAGAGATGCTGCAAGCATGGAGGTGCTTGTAATGATTACTTGTACATTACAATAAAAGGACACCGATCACATTAACCAAGACTCACTGAAGCTCATTCACAATCCGCCTTCTAGCATGTAGAGTAGCACTGCAAAAGAACCACTTCACGTGCTACAAAACGCTCTTCATTAACTGTACAAAATCAGGTTATCGGTTCAGGGGGCGAAAGCCCCACTGATGTAACAACCACAGTCCTTGTCAGGGTGAACCACAAAAGTCACCAAATTAACCTGTGTTTAACCCTTTGGTAGCTTGGCACAAAAACATAATAACGTGAAAACACAACACAAGAAAAATCCCAAAACAATTTAGAAAAATAGAGTAAATTTTGGTAAATAAAATGATAGCAGAACATTAAAACTGCAACGAGCAGAACCAAATATATTCAATTAATTTATTTTTGCAAAATTGCACCTAATAGCACAAAGCGCCACTCGTGGTTATCTGATTGCGTTAGAAGGAGGAAAATCACAAATTCAGGCCAAACGTGATGGAGCATGGGTCCGATACAGGGAGCAGGTTAGTCTCACTGAAGAGTTATCTTCTTAAGTCCGGCGTAAAAAAGTTTCCTTCGCCTTGCAAGCTGACAGAAGGACAGTCTTTTCTGTAGCACAATGATCCAGTCACCACTGGAGCTTTGCTTTGGCCGTCATCACGGGCTGTTGTGCCTGTAGTATGAAGAACAGATCTTGCATTGCTGGTCATCATGGATGGTCACTGTTGGCTCAATTTGCAAGTCTCAACGGAGCTTTGCGTTGCCAGTTATTGCAAGTGGCAGAGATTCAGTGAGAACGAATCTGTTCTTGTTATGATGAGTCAAAACTTCAGGACTTTCACCTTTTCTTCCTGAAGGAGCAACCACTGATGCCAGCCAAGGGTCTAGGACCAGGCGCAGAAGGTGTGGGGATCAGAACTCAATCCAGCAGAGGCCAGCAGCAAGGGGTTGGCAGGTCCACATGGTGCAGATGCAAGGAGGTCTCCGAAGCTTGTTGTGTCCCTGTAGCTCACACAGGAGGTCTGCTAACTGACCCTTCGAATCACTCTGTGTAGCCTGGTTTCAAGGCAAGCAGATCCAGTCTTTTTTCTTCAGACAGCAAGGCAGTCCTTCAAGCAGGTGGACAGCCCATCTTCCCAATCACAGGTCCAGGAGTGTTCTGATGAGTGGCTTTGAAGGCCCATTATTTATACATGTCAGCGGTCCATGCAGGTGAAAGCAGTGGGATGGCGGGGCAGTGTAAGGGGGGATTTCAAAGGACGATGCCAAGGGGAAATTAATTATTTATTGAATTTTCCCTCTGCATCATCCCTTGAACTCCCCCCTTACACGGCCCCACTGCCCCACCGCTGTTCCTGCACGGACCACAGCTGATACATGGTGCCAGCCTTTGTTTCGTGTAACTTTCCTTACCTACCACCACTAATGGGCCTTGAAACTTCTTCCCCTGGTGAAGAGCTTCAAAGTGTCAGGGGTGAGAAAAGGCTGGACAGACCTAATTCCTCCATGTGTGGTGTAAGCAAAGACCTTTAAAGTGCAAGTGGAGAAGGATACAGCCCTTCCCCAGCCATCCTGGCAGGATGACCCATCCTGTCCACACCTAAGCCCCCTTTGTGTTATTGTCTAGAAGTAATACTCAAGCTCCAACAGTAGAGCCAGTCACAGTCATGTGACCCAGTACATTGACAGACATACTTAGTTGGGACAAGAACATGTCAACTTTCTAAAAGTGCTTTTCCAGAAATGTAACAAAATCCAACTTTACCATTAAAGATGATTTTAAATTAAAAGTATTGTGTGTGAGCAGCATATCTCTGATCCCAATCAAAAAAATAAGCATGTAATAAGGTATCCCAGTCTCAGAAAATAGAAAAGAGAAGTCAGAACATGTAAATCTTAAGAACACGTGCTAATTCTTAAGTGCAATGAACCCTGCCCTCTGAACCTTTATAGCCTAACTCAGGGGGTGCTTATATGTATTAGCAAGCATTGGAAAAGCCAACAGGTCTTGCCAATGCAAGATGTATTGCCTTTGTCATTCTTTTTAGCCATGTTGCACAGCAGTGTGATTGAGGTGCACAATGGCTGGAAGTATATTTTCAAAAAGTGCTATTGTATGGTCAAAACTGGCTGAGTCATAGTGCTTTTAGTTTTTTTTACTTTCACCCACACTGCACAGCAGCTGTGCTGCTGTACAAAATGGCAAATAAACATTGACAAAAAAAATAGATTTTGAATGGCGAGACCTATTGTCTTTGCCATGGCTTTCTTCTGTCAGGATGGGTAGGGAGTAAGGTGTAAGCAACCAAAGGGGCAAGGGTCTGGGCAAGCAAGGACATGGGGTTGTGTTATGGGGCAGGGGGCAGTGTAAAGAAAAAGCGCTCTGATGAATCACAGACCTTTTTTCTTGTGAAAAGGCTGGAATCAACAAAGAGGGATGGGCTTGCGGGAACGGGGCAAGCAAAGCCAGAGGAGAGGGGCAGGGATAGTACGTGGCAAGTTGGGAAGGGGGCGGGGTAACAATGGTAATTAATGGGTGGGCTCTAACCTCCTTTAAAGTAACAAAATGTCTTGCAAGCGACAGAGCTTGCTCTGTCTCAGTCAAGACCTAAAAACAGGTCAAGGTAACTATGGCCTTTGTTAGCTACCATCAACAATAAATCACTTAACTGACTATCCAGCCCTGCCCGTTGCCCATGGGGTTATCAATAACAATGCCATTTGACTTCATATATTCAGAAGTTTGATTAAAAGAAATATAAACTGCAAAAACAGTAAAATAAAAATGTGTCCTATGTTGTGTATATATGTAATTCTTGTTGTAAAGTGGATTATTAGCAGGGGCTAATGTATGTTGCCTCTGGCAATAAGGCCACTAACATAGTATAGGGCTCAGAATAGGTCTTAGAAAATTATTCCCATGCTCAACCCTTGGTAGCTTGGCTGCGAGCAGGCAGGCTTAACTTCAAAGACAGGTATGTAAAGCATTTAAAAACAACAGTTCAGTAAACAATTAGGAAACAAATGCACAATAAAAATCAAAAGCCAAATTATAACCATAAGAAATATTGTTCTCTTTAAAACGACACCAAAACGACAAAAATTTAATGTAGAGAACCGGAGGTATGAATTTTTAAGGATGTAGCATTATACAGCACTTAGAAACCTATAGCGCCTTATCGGGACATCTGGTCGTGATAGACTGGGTCAAAGTCAAAGTTTCAGGCCTGACTGCGATGGAGCCCTGCACAGCTACCCCTCGCGGTAGGTCTCAGTCAAAGTTTTTACCTTCTGACTTGGAGCTTTTCCTTCCAGGGTCTCTCGAAGCTCTCAGCCAGTCCGGATTTGGTTAGGGTTTGCCAGATTGGTTTGCGACAAGCTCCCAGTCAAACTTATGGAAGTCCGACCTCCAGAGCGTTCCAGTGGGACGATCCATGCCAGCTCGCGGTTGAAGGCTGGCGGCTTGGCTTTCGCAGTTGCTCCCTGTCACCTTTTCTTTGTTCGGACTTAGAAACTTTAATGGAGTTTTTTCTTGCAGGGTACCTCGATGCTCTTCACGAGGCCGGTTTCGGTGAGGGTTCACCGGCCTCGGATTTCGACTTTTCCTGGTCAAACTCTGGAAGTAGGACCTACGGAGCTTTTCAGCGGGATGAACCTGGAGGGAGGCCGATTCGCGGTTGAAAGCAGACAGCTTGGCTGGCCAGGTTGAGTCGGTTCACTTATGGAGCTTTTTCCCAAAGTTGCTCCAAACTTCTCCAAATTTCTGGAACTTCTTATTGAAGTTTCCCAAAGCGTGTCAAACTTACTGCAAGGGTCTGGAAGCTCCAAGATGGTCCTTGAAATTTGATGACTTCAGTTCCCATTATCCACTTGGACAAAACCCTTACAAACCCACTGGTAGTGCTCCAGGTTGAGGATTCTTGATGGTGATCTTCCAGGTGAGCTCTGTTAAACTATAGCTTGCAGGGAGTCCACTCTTTAGTCCTTTTACAACAAGGTAGTCCACAGGGCTGTAGTTCTAGATGGTGCAGAAGACACAGTCTTCAGAGAGCAGGCCTTAGTGATTGCACATCAAACTTCTCAGCATGACCCTTGTTGCTTTCTTAGGTTTCAAGCAGCGGATCTGAGAGGCTCTGTCCCTCTCAAATACTTATTCCAAGTTCTCTGGGTCAAGCAAGAGGGCACTCCTGTCCAATCGGGGGCAGGGTAATGCCACAAGGTATGACCATATCCTGCAGAGCGTGGCACAATTTGTGTCCCAGAGTGCACCAATTCTTCCAAATTCATCATGACTGACTTTCCAGCATGGAGAGAAGAGCTGGCTAAACACACCCCTAGGATGGCTAATCTCCATAGTCTCTCCCCCTTGCATCTGTTCATTCCTTCCTTAAGCTTAGCATCTGGCTGGGTTCAAAAGTGTAGAGTTGTAAATTACACTGGTGTCTTCCCACTCCCTTGAAGTCCATGGTTTATGACTCCTCCCCCTGGCATTCCTGTATAACAGAACACTGCCCTCCCAGCAGAACTGGTTAACCCCAGGGGCTTTTTATCACCTCTTCAAAGACGCCTGGATAATCCACTTAACTCTGACCAATCAGGACAGACCACTGGAAGGATGAATCTGGGCTTACAGACAAGAAAGTCTTATAACTTCTTGTCTGTACATTTTAGGAGAAATTCAACAATATCATATTGTTGGATTTATCAATACAATTCTGGGAAGTCAGTGAAGGCTATTTTTATCATTCTCCTATCAGGATTTCTTAGTTAATAACTTACTGCCATGTTAACCTATGTAGCAGGGGATTTGCAATGGGAAAAATCACGTGGGCTATTTTTCCAGCACAAGGGCTTATAAAAACATATTTTATAAGTACTCTGCCTATATCTACAGGACCCCACCCCTGGAATACCTAGAGGAGACTGTAAGGGTTCTGAATATGTAAACATATTGCAGATCCTCCCTCCACAGTGCTCCTAGCACCAAAGTCGGTTTTGTGCACCACGTTATAACAATGTTGTGAGTGAAATGTGCAATTTCACTTACCCCAGGGCATATAAAACAAATTTTATAAGGGTCCTCCTTATAAATACCTGACCCCTCACCCCTGGGGAGACCCTGGAGGTACCTAATATGTCCAAACATTGTAGGTTATCCATTTTTAAGTGCCCCAAACACCAAAGTCGAGTTTGGGCACAATTTACTTTTTTAACAGCAGTCCTGCAACACAGGGCTACTTTTAAACAGACCAGGCTTCAGTAGTGCACACATGCAAGTGCAGAAAGGGCTGCTGGCCTCTAAACTGCCATGTCCTATTATATACTAGGGACTGAGAGGTAGTTTCAATCCCCCTGCCCTAGTATGTACCAGGGCCTGATAGGGTTGGCCATGCCAATCACAGGGGCACCCTAATCCACAGTGTACCGTAGTGTATGTATGTGTTTTCACTGTATTCTAAGTGTCTCTTTCAGGACAGCACTGGCCCTGTGCCTGGTTAGGCAAAGCCCAGGGTCAGTCAGAGTCAGTTTCCACCTGTACCAGTCTGCAAAAATGTGGGGGCTGCCCAGGTCACAAGATGACCTTGCAACAATTATCATCAGAGGACTTAAAGGGGGGTTGAGAGGTTAAAAAAGAGGACTTTGCTTACTATGTGATATTTTGGTTTGCTGCTCCATTACATTAACTAAAGGCTTTCTTTTTACGTCTTTTGGATTGGGTGATTAAGTTTCATTTGATCTCGTTTTAGGGAGGTTTTAATAATTGCTTGCTGAGAGGACACACTAGGCCATTCTTGATGTTGATGAATTTCTTGCAACTTTAATGCTTAGAAAGTGATTGTAGCTCAACAAATGTAACTCACTGTTTACACATTCTTGCAGTCAACCAGCTTTAGAATTTCAAGTTTGTGACTGCCGCCTTCATCCTAGTTATGTGCTGTAACTACCACACTAGACAATTCAACCTGGCCCATGTGTGTTACATGTTATTGGTATATTTCAGACAGTCGCACACAGAAGAGACGTTATCAGTAGGCCTGAGCGGGAGTGGTGGAGCTGAGTTCCATGGACTTCCACAGAATGTCATTAAAATTCTGCAGAATTTGATGGAGGGGCAAAGTGGGCACGCTGAAGAGACAAACAATGGATCCCCGGGGTCCGCGATGCCAGTAAACACATGCAGACTCGTGTGGTGCGGTTTACTCTGGACTGTTGGTGCCACAAAACCATAAGAAAGGTGAAGGGACTGGCTCTGCATTTCACAGTTCCCTGTCAGTCATATCTACGCTCTATTAGTACAAACAACGTCACTCACCAGAGAAGCCGTCACCTTTCCAGTGCCGACTGACCCAGGTGATCATGGCGTGCCCTGGACTCTTAGTGTGATATTGAAGAAGACTGTGCCACTGTCTTTTCCTCCCCTCTTCACTACAGGCGGCAGTTTGATTTCATGAGGCATGCAACAATCAAAACCCTGACCTCACCCTATCTGCACTCACTATTGGACAATCTTTAGAGCTCTTGTGATTGGACAAGCTTCAGAGATGTGCTGAAGTGCTACAGTTCCCGCAGTGATAGGGTTAGAACTTCCCTGGTTCTGCTGCTTGGACTCAACGAAAGATTGCGTGTCAATGCCTCTTGACCCACATAATCCTCATATGTCACCACTGCACTCACAATCAATTCACTGTGCAGAATGCTGCCCCCCTCTCTGTAATAGCGTGTTTCAAGAGAGCCCATCTGTTTCTTGTTCTTCTTATTGGGGATTTCCCAGAGGACTGCTAACAGGAAAGGGTGTCTTCTTGGTTATAAACTTTATGGTCTGTAGAAGCATTAGTGAATTTTACAATCACTACAGCTCCTTCTCCCCTCCTTGCCTACAATACAGCTTCAGTCATGAAAATGGAATGTCTTGTGCCTCATTTGAGAGGATAGGGAATACTAAGGCTGTCAGAGTCATACATAACAAAACCTTTGTAAAAAACTAGGCATGGGCGCAGTTTGAGGAGTACTGCTACACGGAACTCCACGGAATGGGAAAAAAGCTCTGCTGCACTACACGGGGTTCCACTAGTGGGCGGAGTTTTCTGGTGTGCCTGTTCGTGTTGCGATGGGAATGCAGAGTGCATCCTCGTGCTCCAAATTGCTCATGAACAGCACTATGCTGTTCTGAAGTGTGTTCTTGCATTTTAAATTGTGCACGTACAGTACCACGCGGTAGGCATGGGCGTGACCATCTTGCTAATTTTTGCTCTCTGTTATGGTGATGGGCCTAATCGTAAACTCTCTTTAATCTCTCTAATCATACTCTTTTAAAACTTATCTACCCCTCATTTTTTTTATATTAGTGTGTGTCTTTATGTTTGTGTATTATACGTTTTTGGGAACATTTGTTTATGTTTTACATTTACATTTTACAGGAAGCACCATGACAAAGGTTCCAATCAATGTCCAGAGATCACCACTGGGCCGGCAGTGCTCTCTAAATTTGGTGAATGGTGGTACATCAGGGTGGCAGATGTAATAATGTTCTCCACTGCCCTGATGAACTGTACTCCATCCATAAGACTCTAAATCAAGCCCTAAATCCCAAGGTAAAACATTTGACCTTTGGGATCCCAAGATTTACCCAACCCTAGATCCATCATGGTTGGTCTGAAATCGCAAGGAGGACTTTGATTACTGCTTCACTATTTCTTATTTGCTTTTGCCTTGCAATTGTAAAACTCTATATCTCATGTTCTCTTGTCTGTTTTAAACAATTTTCTGTCATTATGTTTATCAAATTCTCCTGAATATTTTTAAACTTGTTCGGAAATGTAATTGTGCTATTTTTGTAACTTAAACTTAGTTCTTAGTACTGCTTGTCTCTATTATACATTTTTCTGATGACATGGCTACTAGTGAGATAGTTTCCTGGTTGAGCAGAGCTTTCTTTGTGAATTTTGTTATAACGTAGCACAATTGTGTCTTATTAAGTTGGTGGAATCACCGCTTCCAAATTAATTATTCACATTTTTACATGAAAATCTTGGATACAGTCTTGGAGGTTCTTCTGCTTTTTTGAATGTATATCAGTCACTACAAATACATTCATTAAAACTGGGAAAGATGGTCTGGTGTTTCTAATGTGACTTTCAGTACAGGTTGTTTTATACTTCCAGCCATACTTGCCGTTTTGTTGTCACAAGAAAAATCCTGCTCGCAACAGTCATTCCCATGTTTGTAGAATTTAAATGCATAATTATATAATATTTCTAACACATCCATTCGTGTTTTCCCCAGGGATCCAAGGAGGACATTGCCTACATGACCTGCCTGATACATTCAGGGAACACAGATCCCTAGGACTCTACTGAAGACATTGATTCTACCTGTCTTCTGCAGAAGATGAGCAGCAGCAATGAGGCTCATAAGATGATTCTTTACTTCAGCAGAACCTTCCTTCAAAGCATAAAGCCCTTCCAGCTACTTGACTGCACTCTTGTCTCCAAATCATGTTTTCACAATCAACATTCCATTTTCTCAATCAGCTAGAACCTGTGGCATGTTGACCATTCCTGTGTGTGAGTGGTTGTGTTAAACAACATAAAAATCAAAACTCTGTTGACTCCGGTGGTGAATCGAAGTGAAGATTATTTTGTTTTCTTTTTTAGACTCTTGGCAAATTCAAAACAAGACTGTGTATAATGAAGATTTGAAGTTTGAAGCACACGTCAAGGGAATCCAGGTTACCAGCCTTAGTACATAATACTGCAGGGTTGGCGTAATGTGGCAGCAACCGTGGGCAACCTTCAAAATTGATTGTATGCATCCTCACTCATTGGTCCCTTAGAAATGCCGTTGTTTACATATCAATAGCCCGCAATACTGGAAGAAACACAGTTGGAAGGCCTGTGTGCCGAACATTATCTGGGAATTCCCTGAATCAGGAATAGGTTTAATTCCCATCATCATATGGCTGCAAACATGTGTCCAACTTAGAGACCCAGACACCGAGAGAGAACACATCACTGATCTGCAAATAAGTAAAAAACTAAACTAGCAAAAGAGTTTGGATCTACAAACATATGCTCAATGCTAGTATATTGCTTAATCCAGCACACATAGAAGTTGCAAAATGTATTTTTTTATGATTCTCTGCACATAAACATTCAATGTTTTACTGTTTCTATCTGTGCTACACAATGCAGCACACATGGAAACAGCAAAAATAAAGTAGAAATTAAACATTTCTCTTCATTGCGCCAGGTTTTCTCTGGTCTTAATGTTGGCGCTGTCCCATATTTACGCCACCCTTGTAAATATGGGGCAGCATCAAAATCAATGGGTGTTGCGGTGGAACACCCACCGCAACACCCATTGCGGTCCCCTTTCATGCTAAGTATAGCGTGAAAAGGTGCCTTATTAACGGTGCCTTGTAAAGAAGGCAAGGCCCCTATCATCACCACAACATAGTGAAAGGTGACGGTATGGTGGCGATAGGGGCTTGAAAATATGCCCCATAATCCCTTATCAAAAGTTATGCTTAAATACAATGAGAAATCTTACCATATCATGCCATGTCACTCAACTCTAATACTAAACAATGGTGAAACCTGGGAAACTAGCAATTCATGTTTAACATTTCTTTAGCAGAATCAAGAATCACTGCAATGGGTGATTCGCAACATGTTAAACAGGTGGGATGTTTTGTAATGCGATACAGCTCTAAATTCAATATATATACAAATGGTGAAGCGGCAATCAAACAACACCCATCCAGGCGAGTCGAGGCTCGGTAGCGGACACCTCCACTCACATATACGAACGAAAACTCCTCACAATTGATCCTGTGAGAAAGACGAGCCACTCCGGATTTTGGTAAAAGTTTTACGATTTTAATGGCACAAAAGACGCGTTTTGACTTCCTCGCGAAGTCTTGGTCACGACTTCGCAAGGAAAACGAAACGCCTCTTTTGTGCCATTGAAATTCGTAAAACTATTACCGAAAACCGGAGTGGCTTGTCTTTCTCACAGGATTCATTGTGAGGAGTTTTCGTATATATATATATGCGACCAGTCCTGTCATAGGCAAAATGACAGGCGTAGACTCCGTGAGTATTGAAGCAGGAAAGGGTTTATTTACAGAAAGAGGGCCACGACGCGTTTCGGCGGCATGCCGCCTTTGTCATATATATATATATATATATATATATAGATATATATATACAGTTTCAAACCTGCCTGCCAATAGTTCCATATTCCATGGTTCCATATTGTGTGAAACACGTTCTCCCTTGACTGTCACGCTATGCCAATTGAGGACACAGACATCATTTCATCCTTTGGAGGCCTTGTAGTTTGGTGAAGATTTTATATATTGTGTACCATTTTCATTCCTCTTGATTCTGTAAAACGGTTTCAATGTTATGGCAAATTAAAACATGGCAAATTTTCTGGACCTCAACAACAACCATATAGTTTTGTATTGACAGCTTCATTGTGAATTCCAAGAAAGTCTTTAATCAGAAAATTCAGTTACCAGCCCACCCAAGAAATTGGAAAAAAATTGAGAAATGAACCCAATCAACCAAAGAGATGAGTTGCACTCTGTTGAACGTTGGTACTTCCAGATGAAATCAACTCTTTCCTTTACAAATCTCTTTGAAACCTTGTTAACACAACATAATAATTGAATACTTGATTTGCACAAATTACAACCTATTTTCAATAAACCAATGAATAAAGCATCACTATACAGTGTCTGTATTTTTAATGTCCTTCAATGCCAGGAAAGAGATTTGAGGGAAGGAATTTTGTGAGTCTAGTGATGTGCATAACTAATACCGAGAGTCCAACACAGACACAGGATTCATTTTGAGAATCTAGTAATATACATATTCAATTTTATAAGTCCATTGACACATGGATATAGTTTCAGAGAGAGTCCAGAATTACCAGAAGGCTCTTTTGTGTGTCCAATAATAATAAAGTGTTATATTACATGGATTTAATTGTGGGAATCCATTGATCAGGGAAAGAGTTTTGTCCTCAACTGATGTGCTGGTGTAATTGTATTAGCACAGAAGACACAGAAGAAGTTTTGTGACTCCAGTGGCATGCACAAGTAATGTTACACGCCAAGTGATGTTTCTAACAAACTGATTGAATCTGGTGATACACAGAAGATGATTGGTGAATCCGGTGACATTCAGTAGATATTTTTCACAAAATGTCGATTGCAAGAGTGATCTCAGAGTTGTCCTGTTAAAATCGAAAGCAAAGACTTCCAGCATAAACACAAAGCTTGTGGGATTCATGGCTATCTGTCAGAGAATTCAGACTCCCCTCCACACACGAGAGGCAGTGACTGAAAAGAGAGCGTTGATACACCCGGTCATGTATGGTTCAGATGAAGGAAGGTGTAAATGAGTCAATTTCCCAATTTTAGCAATTGATACCAGTAACATCAGATGAGTGATACAGAAAAGATCATAAACTGAAGATGTTGACACTTAAATTGCTGTCCAAGGGGGACCATTGAGGTTCCTTGATCTAGCTCTGCATTTGTGTGAACAGTGAGATTATAAACCTGAGGTGCTCCTCAGGTCTATGCTGTTACGTCACTTGTTTATTCATGTGTGCTCTGACGTGATTCTTTCACAAGAATGAAATTACTAGACGCCACTGAGGCGCCACCAGCAATAGATAACAAAATGGCCGCGTAAGTAGCACATTTTTGCTCTTGTCCTTTTGACAATGACATAATGAGAACAGGTGCACAGGAAGGCAGCATTGCTGTAAATTTTGAGTTAGGTAACAATGTAAATCATCCTGTTTCTGGTGGACGGAGTATCCAATGATGGAATTTACTCCATAAGGTTACCCCGACTGTATAGGAAATTCATACAGTTGTTTGCCACCAATTTCAGCATTTCCTTCAGAAGTTAAAGGACTTTCTGTCACTTTTCAATTTCACACTAGTCGAGTTGCATGTAAAAACATACAGTACAAAAACATTGACTTAAAATCACTAATACTTAAAAGTTTCTACTACTGAAAAATATGTCCACACAAAAAGCCATAAACCTAAACTCAAGGGCTCATTATGATGTTGGTGGTCGGACCACTGTTGTAATCTGCTTGTATTTCTGTGTTCTGTGCTATGTCAGTGGTTGTCCTGGTGACAGAATGTGAGTCTGATGGTTCTATGACAGACTGGCATTCTGACTCAGGAGACACTGGAGTGCGGACCTGTTGGCAAGTCCTGTCGGTGGTTGGAAATAATAAAGTCTTCCTGTGAACAGCTGCTTCCTTGGATTTATTACTGGCGACGAGTTGCTTGATTGGGGACAAGCTGCAACCACCGATTCCCCTGCGAACCTACGCTGGATTGATTGGTTTTGGTCTAACCTTGGCTTAAACGGATTGGATTTAACGGATTTGCCTCGAATATTCATTGGCTACTGGATGGACTTGCCGATCTACTCTACTGAGATACAATTTGCATAGAGACTTGGATCGTAAATGGATTTTTCTTGACTCTCCAAAAGTATTGGGAAACGTTACTGCCAACGTTCAACATTACTTACTTTCAAACGTCTCACGAGGCCATTTCTGCGCGCTGCTGTCTCCATGGCAACCCTCTTCGCTCGCGTCTCGTCCTTCGTTCTGTAACTCAGGCTGGAGTTCCAACGTGGTGACATCGACGCTCACGTTACGAAGGGTGAAGCGTGAAGCGTGAAGCGTCATCAAGCGTGGAGGCCATTTTAGATTGGGCTGTTTCCACACTTCACGTCAGTGAGCGTGACGGCCATTTTGGATTGGGACAGCGTCATCAAACGTAGCGGCCATTTTAGATTGGGCTGTTTCCACACCTCACGTCAGTGTGCGTGACGGCCATTTTGGATTGGGTTATTCTTCGCAATCGTTTTTTTTTCAATCGCTTCGCATTCTAGCATTGTAGTTGCGAGGAAACTTTGAGGTGAGACAGTTATCTGGATTTTTGTCGTTTTTCTGATTATCTAAATTAGTTGGACATTGTTTGAAATATGGCCACTTCCACCAGCATGTCCCAACCCCCAGCATTTTTATCTGAAAAGGGTGAACCCCTTCTTCCCTGGAAGAGGTGGCGGAACCTATTTGATTCCTATTTGGTAGCAATTGGGGGAGAAAAATTCTCTGCTGTACGGAAACAAGCCATATTATTACACAATTTAGGTGTTGAAGGCAGGAACACCTACGACAGCATGGATCCTCTGACTATTGGTAGTGGTGATGGAGAGCCATCAGATGTCTATGAAATGTCTATGACAATGTTAGAGACATATTTTGGTCCACGTATAAATGTGGTTTTAGAACGCCATAGATTTTTCACAAGGATTCAGGGTCCTACAGAAAGAGTTGGAACTTATATTGCTTCTTTAAAAACTTTAGCACGCACCTGTGACTTTGGCGAATTATCAGACTCCTTAGTAAGGGATCAACTTGTGCGGTGCACAAATAGTTCAAGGGTACAAGGGAAGTTACTGTCTAAAAATCCCTCTCTGACTGAGGCAATCGCAATAGTAGAAGGTGTTGAAAACACTTCTTCCTGGGTGAAAGAAATTAGGAAAGACAAAGAGGATGGTAATCTAGCTCATAATGACAGTATGAAGAGAGGTCAAGGTAGTGTCCACTCCATGGCAGAGTGTGACGATGAGACTGATTTTCCTGAGGGGATTGCTAAAGTATCTTTGGGTACGAGGAATAAGAACACTTTGAAGATCACGCAGTCACATGTTGCTGGCGGTAAAGACAAAGACATTCAACAAAAAAATGAGCGTGACCCTCGACAACAGCGTGTTTTTGATAGGGAGAAGAATAGCAATGACAGTAGGAGGATGCGCTGTTACAGATGTGGAAGTTTTTCACATTCCTCCAGTTTTCCTAACTGTTATGCCAGAGACTCAATATGTTTAAACTGTGGTATCAAGGGGCATTATGCCCGGGTTTGTAAATCATCCAAGAAGAGTCATAATGTAGAAAATCCTTCTGATATGATTCGTACGTTAGTTATATCCAACATTTCTGAAGTAGGTGACAAGGTGGACTCGGGTAGGGTCACCATGCCTTTTTGTGACATTTCTGTTGATGGCAACAACTTCACGGTCATGGCTGATTCTGGCTCGCCTTTCACCCTGATTGGGAACAAGATTTGGGATGAGGTGGTTGGGTTGGATAGCATGATGTTACAACCTCCGGATATTGCTCCTTTTAGTTATGGTGGTTCCCGTGTGGACATTGTTGGATATGTAACTGCCAAGATTGGATTTAAACAGAGGGTGATAACTGGGAAAGTTTATGTTGCTGTGAGGGGTGACAATCTGCTGGGGTGGAGGCATCAACGTGACTTGGGTATAATTTTAAATCCCAATGCCAGTGACCCGAGAGATCAAGTAATGTTGATGGATGAATTGTGTGAGAGGTTGAGTGGGAGAATTTCGAAGGTTGATGATGTGGTTGGTGATGAAAAATATGTCAAAGATTTCCCGGAAGTGTTTTCGGATAATCTTGGTTGTTTGAATGGTTTTGAGCATCGGATTATTTTGAAGAGCTCAGCTAAGCCTTGTGTACATAAGGTACGTAGGGTACCAAATTTAATGATGGAACCACTGAAGATGGAACTCAAAAGATTGCTGGATCTGAAGGTGATTGAGGAGATTGAGGCGTCAGAGTGGTTGGCCCCAGTGGTTTTGGCACCCAAGGATGGGGGAGCAGCGGTGAGGATGTGTGTGGACTTGCGCGGATTAAATGAGTGGATTTGGGTTGATCGACAACCTCTTCCTAACATTTCTGAATGCATCAGTTTGCTAAAGGGGGCCAAAGTTTTTAGCGTGTTGGACTTGTCCTCCGCGTATCATCAGGTTAAACTTCACAAAAGTTCTAGACATCTAACATCTTTTGTCACTCCTTTGGGAGCTTACCAGTTTTTGAGGATGCCTTTTGGGCTGGCTTCAGCCGCAGCGTGTTTCCAAAGAATTATGAAGATGGTACTGGGAGATCTTCCTAATGTCTTGTTCTTTCAAGACGATATCTTAGCTTATGGGAAGTGTGAGAGTGAGCATGAAAGGGTTTTGAGATCTGTGTTATGCAAGTTGAGGGAAAGAGGGCTCACTCTTAAAAGAGACAAGTGTCGTATAGGGTTGAAATCTGTGACATATCTGGGACACGTTATTTCTGGAGAGGGTATACAACCCAAACTCAAGTTGGCAGAGAGTATTGTGTTGGCCCCTGCCCCGCAGGACAAGGAGCAGGTTAGGTCTTTTCTGGGCATGGCGGAGTTTTACTCCAAATTTGTGAGGGGGTTTGCCAGTGTGGTTGAACCAATTAGGGTTTTACTGAAGAAAGGGGTGCATTTTGTCTGGACACCTGAGTGTGAGAGAGCTTTTGAGTCAGTTAAATCAGAAATTGGAAAAATGCCCACTTTGGGTCATTTTGATGCAAAATTAAGAACCATCCTTACAACAGATGCGAGTCTCAAGGGTCTGGGGGCAGTGCTTTCGCAGGTGGAGGATGGCGTAGAGAAGGTTGTGGCTTTTGCCTCCAGGGCTCTCAGAGATGCAGAGGTTAACTATTCCTGTATTGAGAGGGAGGCATTGAGTGTGTTTTGGGCCATACATCATTTTAAGTTTTATTTATGGGGGATTCCTTTTGATGTAAAATCTGATCATCGCCCTCTGGTTCAAATTTTCTCGTGTCATCACAGTGACCATTTGACTCCTAGGCTTAAGAGATGGAGTGAGGGGTTGCAGGAGTTTAATTTTCGTGTGCACTACATTTCTGGTTTGAGTAACAAATCAGCTGATTGTTTGTCAAGGTTGCCAGTGTGTGGTGAAGATATTGGTGATGTGTCTGAGTATGTGAATTGGGTGATGGAAGATCCGCTCTCAGAGAAAGAGTGGTTGGCTGGTGCTGATGAAGACGAGGTTTTTGTTTCCTTGAAAGAGTTTGTAGCTAAGGGCTGGCCAAGTTACAAAGATCTTAATCCTGTTGTGGAACCATTTTGGAGTGTAAGGGATGAATTATCTTTTTGTGGAGGCAAATTGATGAGGGGGGATAGATTGGTTCCGCCTGGTGTCCTCAGGGATAAGGTGGTTAATTTGGCCCATGAGGGACATCTTGGGAGAAGTCTCACAAAAGCACGTGTTAGGGAAAGGTACTGGTGGCCAGGGATGGATCGAGTGGTGGAAGCTGTTGTTAAAGATTGTCATTTGTGTGCTATTAATGACAAGTCTCATGTGGCCAATCAGGTTCCCCTTTCACCTGTGGATGTACCAGATGCAGTGTGGACTAAGTTGGGGTTGGACATCATGGGTCCGTTGGAATTAATGCCGTCTCACGAGAGGTTTGTTGTGCTTTTGGTAGATTATACATCAAAATGGGTTATTACCAAGTGCATGGCCACGGTCAATTCCAAGTCTATAATTGAGTTTCTTAAGGATGTTTTTATTTCTGAAGGGGTGCCCAAGTTTCTGGTTACTGACAATGGTGTGCAGTTCGTCTCCCAAGAGATGCAAATTTTTCTTGATGGGCTAGGGATAGTTCATCAGAAGACTGCATTATATTTTCCACAGGCTAATGGTCTCACGGAGAGGATGAACAGGGTTGTCAAGAGTTGTGTTCAGAGGGCGCTTGATTCCAAGGTCTCTTTGAATGATGTGTTGAGGGAAACCTGGTGGGCTCATCGTACTGTTCCCAATGCGATTTCTCGGAAATCTCCTTTTGAAGCTTTGAGGGGGAGGTTAGCAGTTTCTAAGTTGAATCCGGGTTGGCTGCCTAAATGGGTGAGTAAGGGTGTGTGTGAGGAGGAGAGGAAAACTAGGCTTTCTGAGTATCAGGCACGATACAAGGAGCGTTATGATGACAAGAAGTCTGTGAAGGAAAGGGTGTGGAATGTTGGGGATAAAGTTTGGGTGAAGGGTGTGAAACGTTGTTACAAAGGGGTGTCTAATCTATCTGGTCCTTTTGCAATTATTGCAATTAAAAAAAATGTGGTGACCTTGGACAATGGTTGCACTTGGAGTATGTCTAGATTGATTAAGTCTGATGCCCCAGTTCCGGGTGCAACCAGTGCTCATGGTCCTGTTACTGTAGGGGGAAATGAGGGTTTTGGGAGGTTGCATAGACGAGGGCACTTGCCTTCAAAGTTTAGAGATTATGTTTTGTATTAGTGCTATTTTTCTTGTGTTTCTTGAATTTTAGTTGTTTGTGTAAATGCTTGGTATATTGCTTTTCTTTCCTAGTTCATTCATTTTGTTTTCTGGAGGTTTGTTTCTTTTTGTTTGTTGGTAAAGGGGATGTGTTGTAATCTGCTTGTATTTCTGTGTTCTGTGCTATGTCAGTGGTTGTCCTGGTGACAGAATGTGAGTCTGATGGTTCTATGACAGACTGGCATTCTGACTCAGGAGACACTGGAGTGCGGACCTGTTGGCAAGTCCTGTCGGTGGTTGGAAATAATAAAGTCTTCCTGTGAACAGCTGCTTCCTTGGATTTATTAACCACTTACTGCTATCACTATGGTCGGGAGAGGCCAGACAAGCAGTTGGCTGTCCGACTACTGAATTATGAAAGTGCTCTTTAACACAGCAGCTGGTGTTGCGGCCCAGGAAAAGGGCTGCAGCACAAGCCGCAGTGTGATACAGCACTGTGTGGACATCTGTGCACCATGTGCCATGCATCATGTGGAGCAAGGCACACAATGCTTTGCTTCAGAACCGAGAGCCCCTCACACACAACAGTATGTGGGGATCTGGCCCTGTCTGCATTGGCTGCAGAGCCAAGGAGAGGTGGGCAGACTATGGGTGGGCTCCATTACAGCAAGGCAGGTGGGCAGTGTCTGTGCTGGGTGCAGAGCCCCAGGGGAGGTGGTCAGTGTCTGTTTTGCTTGCAGAGCTCCAGGGGAGGTGGGCAGTGTCTGTGCTGGGTGCAGAGCCTCAGGGGAGGTGGGCAGTGTCTGTGCTGGGTGCAGAGCCTCAGGGGAGGTGGGCAGTGTCTGTGCTGGGTGCAGAGCCCCAGGGGAGGTGGGCAGTGTCTGTTTTGATTGCAGAGCTCCAGGGGAGGTGGGCAGTGTCTGTGCTGGGTGCAGAGCCTCAGGGGAGGTGAGCAGTGTCTGTGCTGGGTGCAGAGCCCCAGGGGAGGTGGGCAGTGTCTGTGCTGGGTGCAGAGCCCCAGGGGAGGTGGGCAGTGTCTGTGTTGCCTGCAGAGCCCCAGGGGAGGTGGGCAGTGACTGTGCTGGGTGCAGAGCCCCAGGGGAGTGGGCAGTGTTGTCTGTGTTGCCTGCAGAGCCCCAGGGAAGGTGGGCAGTGTCTGTGCTGGGTGCAGCGTCCCAGGGGAGGTAGTCAGTGTCTGTGTTGCCTGCAGAGTTCCAGGGGAGGTGGGCAGTGTCTTTGCTGGGTGCAGAGCCCCAGGGGAGGTGGGCAGTGTCTGTGCTGGGTGCAGAGCCCCTGGGGAGGTGGGCAGTGTCTGTGTTGCCTGCAGAGCCCCAGGGGAGGTGGGCAGTGTCTGTGTTGCCTGCAGAGTCCCAGGGGAGGTGGGCAGCGCCTGTGCTGGGACCTGGTGCAGAGTCCCAGGGGAGATGGGCAGTGTCTGTGTTGCCTGCAGAGTCCCTGAGGAGGTGGGCATTGTCTGTGCTGGGTGCAGAGCCCCAGGGGAGGTGGGCAGTGTCTTTGTTGCCTGCAGAGCCCCAGGGGAGGTGGGCAGTGTCTGTATTGCCTGTAGAGCCCCAGGGGAGGTGGGCGGTACACTATACTAAGCACAGATCTTTAGCTTAGGTGTTTTTAGCCACGTCCATATTTTTCATCCCACTTAAAGCCCCAGAAACAACACCATGTCATTGTCACCTCATGGCCTGGCACTGTGCATCATGCATGACTCATGACAAATTTCCAGATTGCCTATGTGCAGAGGCATAGTGAACCCTCCCCCACCAACCCCCCCCACTTGCTTTAAGAACTACCGCAAAGTCCTTGATGGGCCTCTTCTGTCTGCAACTCTGCAGACAAAGGCTCAGCTCATAATTAATATGAAAAGGTGGGCAAGTGAGTAGGTGATGAGATGGGTGGATGGCTGGATGGATTAGTGAAAGGGTGAATAAAAGGTTGAATAGATGGATAATGAGAGAGGATGGATGGATGAGTGAGTGGAAGGATGGATGAGTTAAAAGGTAAATAGATGAATGTATGGGTGGAAGGGTAGATGGATGGGTAAAAGGGTGGATGGGTGAGTGAAAGGATGGATGGATGAGTGAAAGGATGGTTGGATGAGTGAAAGGGTGTTTGGATGAGTGAAAGGGTGGATGATGAGAGAGTGAGTGGGTGGATGGATGAGTGAAATAATGGATTGATGAATTGATAAGTGAAAGGGTGAATGGATGGATGAGTGAAAGGGTGGATGTAAGGATGGATGAGTGAGTGAAAGGGAGGGTAGATGGACAAACGGATGATAGATGAGTGAAGGAGTGAAAGGCTAGATGGATTAGAGAAAGGATGGATGAGTGATAGGGTCAATGGGTGGATTCATGACTGGATAAGTAGATGGATGGGTGGGTGGATGGGTGGAAGGAAGGATGGCTAAGTGAAAGGGTCGATGGAGAGAGAAAGGTAGAATGGATGGATGACTGAATGGGTGGAAGGATGAGGGACTGGGTGGATGTATGAGTAAGTGAAAAAGTGGCTGGATGGGTGCAAGGGTAAATGGCTGGATGGATGAGTGAATGGATGGATGGGTGGAAGAGTGGGTGGATGAGTGTACAGATGGATAGGGTGAAAGGGTGGATGGATAATGGATGGATGAGTGAAAGGATGGATGAAGGGATGGATGAGTGAAATAATAGATGGAAGGATACATGATGGATAGGTTTGCAAATGGTTGAATATGTTTGGATATGGCTGGGCTTACGTATATACTACTGCGCGACCTCCTCTGATGTGTCTGTAAAACTTACCTTTTGTCCCGAAGTTATGTCCTGAATTTTGACCCGTGGTAGGGCAAAGTGGTAGGTGGTAAGCTGGGCCGCAGGTGATGGGGCCCTCCATGTGATTTGCAGGGGGGCCCCCTCAAGTTTCGTTACACCACTGAAAAGAATCAGTGATTCTGTTGTTAGGAGAATTACGAGTAAGTTATTTTTGGCAGAATTGAATACCAGTATATTCAGAAGTGTCTAGATTTTAGAAACATGAATCTGCTTCACACCACAGTGCAGGTATGAATAAATCTCACAAACAATAAATCGACCGCCTGAAGCAGCAGTGACAATACAATTCTGTAAAGGTCTAATCTACTTTATTGTACTAAAAATACTGTTTTTATGAACGTGGGGTGCCCTTTCGTTCCATTTCCAGATACAATCCACACAACTTTTTGCTTAAATTCATTTTTAAAATAGTTCTACAAAGTTCCACAAAATTATGCGTTTTTGGAAATAAATGAACAAGACAATATATCATTGGATCCAGTTGGGCACTGCCGTAACGAAACTTGAGAGGGCCCCCCTGCAAGGTAAGTGGAGGGGTCCCCTCGGGAATCAATTAGAAGCTGTCGGCCAGAGGACTCTTCTGAGGGGGCCCCCTGGAGTTTGGGGGCCCACCGGGGGGCCTGTGTTAAGCCACTGGGTTCAAGAACTTATGCCAAACAAAAGAAATTAAATATCTGCGGATCTTTAATGAAAAAATTGGCGGTCGCAGGTTTGAAGAAGTACGAAAATATCGACATCCATTCTAATTGAATAGAAGAAGGGACTCCCTCAGAAATGCAGAATTTAAGGATGCTCACAGCTGTTTTACTATATATTCTGTATGTCCAAGTCTCTCGGGAGACAGGACATTGTGAAGGATAAAGTAGGGCCTACATATGTTAAATAAATCAGATTTCTTGATTTAATGGCCAAAACAGTGCTGCTGAGACTATTTTTAAAACAGCAGCTACTGTCTAGTCTACAGCAATATGTGACCGAACAGCAAAGAGAAGATGGATTAAAAGGAATGCGCGCTTCTGGACTAAAAGCTGAAGTAGCACTTCTTTCTGAGGTGTCATTTTTAGGTCTCGCCGACACAGCGCACATGCGCTGCTTAGGAGAGAGACCTGTAGCCATCGAGTGCCTTTTTCAGGCTAAAACGTGCACGCGTTCCATTGCCCTCAATGGCAACGCGTGCACATGTGGCGATTCCCTTGCGGGAGCGAGCCCCGCCATATGGTAGCAATTATTGCTCTCGCAAGGGAATCGCGCAGTCCCCCTTCTCCCCCCCTGCTGCCGCGTGAGGCGCGCGCGCTCCTCTCCCTGCTGCCGGCAGCCTGCCTCGCTTGTGCTTGTTTCCTGTGCAGAAGCTTTGTTCCCTCTACCTCCACCAAGGTTGATGGCATTTCCGCCCCTTTCCAATCCTGAAAACATAATTCCTCCTGCTCTTGACTGAAATAAATCTGCAATCGATTTCATGGTGGGAAGGTACCTTCAGAAGGTATGTAAACTCCAACGAAACTGAAACTTTGTTTGATTTGGTTGCCTTTTGTAGGGTTGCTATCTTCTTGCATCCCACTCAAGTGTCCCTGGGATTAGCGGACTTAAAAGCGAGTGACTCTGGAGTAATTTAAATGAATCCATTTATGAAGGCAAATTCTATTTTTTTTTTACTCGTTAATGTGAATTAGCACTCTTAAATCATGTTTTTGCCCAAGAGTGAAGCGGGGTCACAGTCAGTGAATGAGCCGTGATAAATGTAAAAAGAAATGTACACTGTGCACAATAGTCGCAACGCGCCCCTGGACATCCTTACATTGCTTGAACCGGGCGACAGAATGCCGTATCAGGTGCTAGGTCTCACCTATCGGGTTCCTGCCTGAAGCATTTGCTGGTCCGCAGGAGGATATCCATTGCCACGGAAGTTAAAGAGCCGTCCAGTGACAGTGCTGCCAACATTGGCACTCCAAGTCTTTCATGCTGGTTTCTAGGACTCATTCGCACATTGGGATTTTGTTACCACCGACACAGAGAGAGGTTTACGTTCCTTTTCCCCTCTCCACCCACTGCTAAACTTTGTGCCCGACTCCAACAAATCACCCTTGTCCAACCACCCGACCCACAGTTACTCCGATACAGAACTCCGCTTCTGAACTCCATTCATCCATAGTCTTTTTGTGGGAGGAAGCCTTGTTCAAACCTCTCTGTGCCAGGGGGTTTGAAACTCTACCAGTGACACTTGTCAGATGAATGCACAGTGGGGCCTTTTGATTGTCACGCTGTTGGTGTGGTGCTAAACAAACCCAGCCTGCTACTTTGCGCGTGCATTTATTATGAGAGTTAATGATGGGATATTTTTCAATGAAAAAATAGAATGTTTTTGAAGACTTGTATATTTACTCTTAATTTTAAAAGGAACTATGAAATTCCAAAATTGCAAGTTGACAAGGTGTTTCTGGGGAAAATGTTTTTATCTCTCAACTCGCCTTCATTGGAAGGGCTTTGCTTGCCTTCACTTTACTTTTATGGCAAATGCTTTCCATAGCCTTCAGTGGGGTCACCCACACTGCAAAGGCTCGTCACCGACCGAAAATGTTTCACATGCATTGAGATTAAAGAGATCACTCTTTCCAGACCCCCTACTCCGCCTTCCTCAGAGACTTTGATGGTGGTTTGAAAGTTCAGACTGGATTGAAATTGTATTCTTTTAGGTGGGGGTTGTGGTTACTGCTTTCCCACAATATAGGCCTCGCATTGTTTATCAACAAATTACCGAGGGATGCATCACGCAGAATATCCCATGGTTCCAGCTCCATCAGACACACCCAGTTTCGGGGCTCCTAGTGCCCACTGGGACCATGCAACCCATTCCCCCAAAAATATGCTCACGCCAGCTCGGGCACAAACTAGTATCTGCTTAGGGACAGTGGAGCACTGAAACATGGACCAGTGGTTTTAAACAGCCAAGGTGTTTCATACAAGGGTGAAGTGGGGCAGGTCAGGTATTCCTCAACAGGTGTGCACTGTATGACCGCGCCATCTGCAGGTGTCTTGGGGGCCCTGGGAATCTGTCCCAAGAGGCACCATTTCTAGAGGTGGTGCAGAGTTAGTGGGCCTCTGCTGAACCTGTTAGTCCATACAGTAGTGTCAGTAATAGGGCATGGGGCACCAGATTTTTCTGCATATGCATCAGATCATGCCCTTATGCTAATGACGTAACACCTCCTTGTTATTGCGCTGGCACAAAATGAACTCCTGTGTCATTGTGAATACAGAAAGGGTAGCGAAAACATTTGTGGCCCCTTCTGTAAGAAGTCATCTTGCAGAGATTAACTAGCTTTTACTTTCTTTCTGCAACATTCTTGCTTGATGAGGAGAAGTTATTCCCAAAAAAGTGTTTTATAATATGTATGATATATTTTACTTTGAAACCTTTATGAAATGTTGTAGTATGCATTATTGGGTAGTCAAGCCAAAGTGTGGAATTTATCAATAAAATAAAATTGATGCTTGTAGGCTTAACATTCATATGAGGGATGTTGCTGAAGGCTGGGATCTGGTGCCCGTCAATCACAAGTCATTATCTTGTTAAGATTAACATTATTTTTATCAGATGAATGTCCTCACTCCACATTCATCAGCATCCTAGTCTTTCTTAAACCACATCCTGTTTTCTTGAAGGACATTTCATATTTGGTGCCGTCTACCGAAGCTCTTTTGCAAAACATCCTACTTCAGGTCACTAGCTCGCTGTCCTGAGTTCTAAATAGGTTCAGAAGTTGTCAAATCTCATAACCCCTCTACATGTTTCGCCTCACCCACGTCTTCAGCAGGACACACTAAGAATATGGTCTTCACTTGTGATATGCCTACATGAAACTTAACTCTTACACTTTACTCTGGTATGCATGCATTTAGCTTCTGTATTAAACATGATTAGATTATGCTTCATACAGGAACAAAGACCACAATTCTGACCACTCTCTTCCTTCACAACTATGGAAACAAGCATTGTTTTAGCCTATAGGTCTCGCCTCTGGGACCTTATAAGTGTTTAGTTATCCAGCACAATATCCTTGGTGCAACAACATCAAGTGTTGCATGGCTAAACACTTATAAGGTCCCAAAGGCGAGACCTATTGGCTGTGCCAATGCTTGTTATTTTAGTTCCTTTACTTAATTTGTCTTCTTACCTCGAAGGCACTTTTTAACAACTACAGTCTGGGATTACTTATTTTGCTGCACTTCAAAATGCTTAATGGTGACCTATACATGAAAGACTTTCCAGTCGCAATACATCTAATGCCACCAGCTCAACAGAACACACGATGAACCAACTACCTCCCAAAAGTCGAAGTAGATGGCAATGCATTAACCAGCAAAAGAAGTAGTCACAAACAGAACAAGATGTAATACAATTCCCCAAACCAAAAAGCAAATATTTACATTGCCAACGAGATCATGCTGTGGCACTGGTCAGTTCTATCCAATGCTATAGAAAACACTAGGTACACCACCACAACATACTTCACAGTGCACCAGCAACACCCCCAAAACTTGGTTTGCTACAAACAAGAAACCCTACAAGCACACACTATAGGCAGGGCGACTGGAATTAGCTGGCAGGGAGCAACAAATTATGTGGCAGGGTTGATTAAATTATACAGTAAGAAAATGCAAATTATGCAACATACTGCAGCACATTTTTTTTACAATATTACTTCATTATTCCACATGTTTTACACATGGTAATACTGTCTGGGCAAAGATGTCACCTCACTGATACCCGTTTGACAAATAAATACAGAAATAATCAACTGATAGATAACCTGTTAACCTTTGAGAAGGTCCTTTCATTGTGCACCAACACATGCCACAAAGTTTTTAACCTTTGATCTGTTTGAGATAGAAACATTTTAAAATTTTAAAATCTGCAGATTATGCAGCAGATGGTGGATTATGTGGCAACACCTTATTAATGCAGAAAAAAAACAGCAGCCTCATAATCACAGTCCTTTCAGTCAGGGCTTTAAGTGGGATGAAAAAACTGGAGGGTCTCTCAAAGGGGCGTGGCCAATGTAATTAAGGGAGTGTTTTAAAAACACGTACGCTGCTAATCTGTGTTTAGCATAGTGTGCCGCCTGACTGGTATTTTGTTGCTTCTGTCATTGCATCCAGATATAGTGTCCGGTTTCAATCGACCTTTAAGAGCGGTCACAGCGATTAGAGCGTGCTGCGTCTATTGCTGCCTTTCTGCCGTTTTACAAAAGGGGGTGGTGATGGACGGAGTATCAGAACCAATCAAACACTCACACCCAGTCAACAGATCTGGGTTTGATCCATCACCGTTCTTTAGCCCAATCTGCCACCCCAGTTCAGACATGGCCATATGCAAATCAGTCTGACCCTGTGCCTCATGGGAACAGTCCAGCCCGAATTGCCAAGCCATGCCTTCCCTGGACCGGAAACAAGCATCCTAGGACCGGTTTCTGGCATTTCAGCCGTCTTCAGCCAGGCTTGCTTGAATCCAGTGGCAAAAGTGAGCAAGGGACTCACGTCTGAGCATACCCTGCCAATTTATGGCGAACAAAGCGGTACAAAAGGGGGTGGTGATGGACGGAGTATCAGAACCAATCAAACACTCACACCCAGTCAACAGATCTGGGTTTGATCCATCACCGTTCTTTAGCCCAATCTGCCACCCCAGTTTTGTACCGCTTTCTGCCGTTTTAGGCGTTTTTTAAATTTCTCGTTTTGTCTATTTGTTTTATTTGTTGAGTTTGCCTTCTCCCCTGTTTTTATTCTTGCCCACCTACCTGCACTAAAATTGTGGAATCACCGCGATTTGCGGGTCCTGTCCCCGGCTACTCGGCACTTGTGGCGGCCATATTGGGTGAGTCACAGTCTCGGGCGGCATTAGCTTGTTTCTAGTTCTAGCGTCACAAGGACGCTTGACCTCTTTTTAAGGAGGGAAAATTAGAGGGTCAGTCTTGTCCGGTTTCAATCGACCTTTAAGAGCGGTCACAGCGATTAGAGCGCGCTGCGTCTATTGCTGCCTTTCTGCCTTTTTAGGCGTTTTTTAAATTTCCCGTTTTGTCTATTTGTTTTATTTGTTGAGTTTGCCTTCTCCCCTGTTTTTATTCTTGCCCACCTACCCGCACTATAATTGTGGAATCACCGCGCTTTGTGGGTCCTGTCCCCGGCTACTCGGCACTTGTGGCGGCCATATTGGGTGAGTCACAGTCTCGGGCGGCATTAGCTTGTTTCTAGTTTTAGCGTCACAAGGACGCTTGACCTCTTTTTTAGGAAGTCATGTTTACGCGCTGCGGACGCGCGCAGCAGTCGTGCCGGATCCTCGCCGGAGTCACGCCAGAGTCCAGCCCGTCTGTGCCCGTCCGGGCCCAGTCGGGCCTAGGGCCAGTTTCCCTGTCCAATCCTCTAGATAATGCACTCATATACTCTCGTGAGGATATGTTATTATTACGCCCTTTTAAAGATACTACATGCAAGTACATTCACAAAGGTCCCAAGCTATTCTCTGGATGCAAGTCATGTCAGATGATTCACCCAGTGAAGGGTAAGAATGTTTTGGCTATGGCTCTATTGAACTGTAGATCACTCCCGAGCCACTCATTAGAAATTTATCTTCTCTTACAAGATCATGACTTAGACATTCTGTTTTTGACGGAAACTTGGATGACATCTGGTTCTGGGGTAGATATAGTTCGGGCCCTCCCTCCAGGCTTTCTAATATACCATCTGGATAGGCCCTTGGGGCGTAGGGACGGCATAGCTATTATATACAGAGACACTTTTGTATGTAGGGCTCAGGCCGGGGGGGGTACTAGACTGCGAGAGCTGTCAGTTTTCCCTACGGATTTCTAGTACGGTGTCGGTGTCAGGCCTACTGGTTTATCGCCCACCAGGCTGCGTTGGTAATTTTGTTGGCTCGCTGATGGAAACAATCACTCTATTAGCATCCTCCTCGGCCAATTTTATGGCTTTAGGGGATTTTAATCTTCATTTTAATGACCCAGCAGACCCTGTGGCGGTTGATCTGCAGTGCGATTTAAAAACTTTTGACCTGAGTCTAATCAACGTGGGAGCTACGCATAATAGGGGTCATCTGTTGGACCCCATCTTTTCCAACATTTCCCGTCTTAGAGCTTTGCCCTCCCATTCGCTTCCATGGTCTGACCATTTTTTGGTTTCAGTAATGTGGCAAGTGGCCTCATTGGCCACCCCCCTCCCTAGGGTTTATACCTTAGAGAGAGCTTGGTCTAGGTTGTCGGTGGATGACTGGACGGGTACTCTCGAAGGTATGCGTCCTCCTCTTGTTTCTGACCCGGTAATCGCAGATACCAATTTTAATCAGTGGTTGACCAGCTCTCTCGACGTTATTCTCCCTAAAAAGAGAATGTATAAGAGGGAGAAGAGATTGGGCTCGGCTCCTTGGTATACACCCGAGCTGAGATCCCTTTGGAGGGGATGCAAGAGGAGGGAGAGGGTGTGGAGAAAGGAAGGGAGGGAAGACAGACGAAAGGAGTATCGCTTGGCGATCAGGCTGTAGAAATCTGCTCTCCGCCATGCTAAGGCCCAATTTTTTGATGAAAGAATAAAAAGTGCTGCTAACTCATCCAGAGAGACTTTCCAAGTGGTAAAGGAACTTCTCACAGTTCCCGAGCCCCTGGTTACTCATGATAGCCCGGGTGAGAAATGCAAGGAGTTGGCTAACTATTTTCATAAGAAAATTGAAAATATCTTAAGCGCCCTCCCCCAGGCTTGCCAGAGATTAGCCACTGGCAGCCAGGCTTTTGGAGCTCCTGTTCATCTGGACTCCTTCGGGGTAGTCTCAGTGGACGAAGTCCTTAAGGAAATGGGCTCCATGAAGAGCGGATCGCCTAGGGATCCGGTCCCGATGAGATTGCTCAAACAGGTAGCAACTACTATTGCGGCCCCGATTGCGCATCTTATCAATGCTTCCCTTGCCCAGGGTCTGGTACCACCCAGCTGGAAGAAGGCAGTGATAAAGGCGCTCTTAAAAAAGCCAAATCTAGATCCAGCTGATTTGGCAAATTTCAGGCCCATTTCCCTGCTTCCTGGACTCAGTAAAAATGCTGAAAGATTAGTAAATCGTCAGTTGTCGCACTTCTTGGAAACCAATGGCCTGTTGCGTGATTCCCAAACTGGTTTTCGACCTGGCCAGGGCACCGATAACGCTCTTCTTGCAGTCGTTGAGGAAGCAAGGAGCATTCTGGATGCAGGAGGATCAGTGGCAGTGATCCTCCTGGACCTTAGTGCGGCCTTCGACACTGTGAACCATCAAGTGTTGATCCAACGGCTGTCAGCTATAGGGGTTTCGGGTGTCGCTCTGAAGTGGCTCACATCTTTTCTTCGTGACCGGACGTACCAAGTCTGAGAAGGTAGTGAACGCTCGGCGTCTATCCCCCTCCAGTGTGGTGTGCCACAGGGCTCTTCTCTCAGCCCTACATTGTTTAATGTATATATGGCCCCCCTGGAGGATGTGGAGCCCCTTTTGGTTTTAAAATCATCAGCTATGCTGACGACACGCAGCTGGTGGTTGCTCTCTCCCATCTATGACGAATAATTTTGTCCGTTATATTTGCATTCAAGTTGTGTGCTGAGCCACTTCTGTCTTGTGCAATTTTTGGGTCACACCAAATATTAGGGACGCATGAGGGTCACGTCCCTGGCTTCTTGCACCACATCTCTTTTCATCAACAATATTGCATCACAGTTTTTGATTAGTGCAGTCTTTTAAAGTGCCCTGACCTTCTCAACTCTTCTATATCGTAAAAATACATTTACTGTCTGGAACGATTATTGTCTAACAGGGGATGTGCACGTCACTCCCTTACCAGGGCTTTTGTGTTTTTGATTTTTAGGTCGAGGACAGTCCGGTCTGCCGAAGGCAGAACCGGAAGTCGGAGATTTAATGTTTCTGAGAGTGGCTCCTTAGCCCGCCTCACTTTTTGCCTCTCCTCCATTGTCTGGCTTCCTAAACGGAGGCCAGCCATTGGAGGAGAGAGCCGTCCCTCCAAATAGGCTCCGTCTTTTTCAGATTCGGGGGCGTGTTTCTTGCTGTTCTTTCCACTTTTTAGTAACGCCCTTTTTTAGGCGTGTTTTTCTCTCGTCCTGCCAATGGCAAGAGGAGAGAAAAAGAAACACGCCCCCGAATCTGAAACCGCAGCTGCGTTTCTCCGAGCCATTTCTGCTTCGCCTCGGAGAAAGGCAGTGGTTTTAATGGCGTCCTCTCCCCCTGCTCTTGGCTCCCGTGTTCGGCACATATCTTGTTCTCTCTCCCCCCTCATCGCTGATACCACCTCTTCTCCTCTCCAGGTTGGCCTTTCATTTTTCTGGCGCCTCCGTTACCCATTCCGCTCTCTTTATCGGCGGATCCTTTAATTTCTTCGATAAAGCCGGCGCAGGGTCCGGTTAGTGCGGGTAGGTGGGGCCCCTTACAGCTAGTAATCTCACCCGGCCTTGTTTGTTTTTACTATACTGCCTTGCTCTCAATAGTTTTCTCTTGGTTAATCTCATTTGAGCAGTCTTTGCGAAACCTTTAACGTCATGACGTTTTTTTTTTTTTTTAAACTACCGTGGCGCCGGCATTTTGCAGAGACGATGTTTTCTTGGCCTTCGGGAGAATGCACAGGAATTTCGTTAGTTAACCCTTGCACTTGAACAGTTGCGTTTTTCTTTCCGATAAGTTCCCTCCCCCGAGCGGCAGATAACCAGAGAGCCAGCAGGCCAGCTGCCTGCATGATAAGCTACCCCTTCCGCCCCCCTGGCTGGAGCCTCTCCATGGAGCGCCGGTGTCAGGCTTGAAGCTGCTTGTTTTCTGTCTCCTTTCTTTAGTCAACGAATTGATGTACCACGTAGTGCAATTGAGAGATGTGCCCAGAGTGACGTTTTCCGCTCCCTTTCTTAGCAGTTACTGGTGGACTACAGGAGGCTTCCAGAAAGACGATGGCTTGTAGAGCCCAGTAGGGCTGGCGCTGAGTTAGTGTATGTGCACCCGCCTGCAACATGTGTATGTCATTAGAGAAATCTAACGACTAGATCATATAAGCCACCCCCTGTCCTTTTTAGCAAAGACACCACTTTCAGGCATGAGGCACCTTTCGGTTTTCCTAGTGAACAGAGTCGATGCATGCCTCTAGTGTTTTTGAGGGATATGTGCTCGGCATCCTGTTTTTTAGGTCTCGGCTAGCGAAGGCTGCGCTTGCGCAGTCTCGCTCGCGAGATTTAATGACTTTGAGTGACTTTTAGAAGAGGGGCTTGCTCCCGCCCCTCTTCTTCCCTGTTCTCCATTGGCTGGCCTAGTAAATGCTGGCCAGCCATTGGAGAAGAGGTCCCGTCACTCCGATCCTGCCCCGTCCTTTTCGGATCGGGGGGCGTGTTTTTTGCGAGAAGTCTCAGGGAGGAGACAACAGCAAAACACGCCCCCCAATCCGAAAACGAGGCTCCCTTTCTCCGAGGCATTTTCTGCTGTGCCTCGGAGAAAGGCGGTGGTGTCCCGGCGCATTTGTTAATTTCCAATACTTTGCCTATGGGTTTTGTGGACAGCCTGCTGTGAATAGACTCGCTTGTGAGCTGGTGCTCTTGTTGGTCCAGTTGAGGGTGGGTCTTGATGCGTTCAGAACAGCTGTAGAATCAATCAGGCCTCAATGACTGTGAAGGACTTTCAGAATTGTCGAGCAGCAGCTGAGGTTTTATCTGTGCTCAGCACGCAGCCCTTACCTCGGAGAACGACCCCTTTGAAGACATTGCTCAGGGGGCTTTGGAACTTGCCAGCTCGGCGCTGCTGAGCATCACAAACCATTAAAAACAAGGACTGTCCCTTTAATGATTTACCTCATACACGCCCCGTTTTAACCGTTTTCAGGCGCTCCCGATTCACAGCCGAGCGACTGGTGCCAGGTAGGAGAAGGGAAAAGTGGTGTGTGTCCCAATATAACAATGTGTCAGCGGCTGACCAGGGACTTGGGAGCCAAAACTTCCTGTCTTAGAAGCATTCACCGGAGCCTCACGGCTTTGTGGTCGTCCACTCGCAATTAACAGTTTAATAGCGAGAATTTTTTTTAGGCGCACTTCGTGGTTTGTTAATTATATCGTCTAGTGGCTCGTAGGAATGTAGCGCTAAAGTCACCCGTGTTTGCAGTTCAAGCTATTGGATGCCTCCATGTCGCGGAGTGGGGTGGAGGGGCGGGGAGGGGGACGCGTTAATGAGCCACTCCGGGTTTTTTGCGCTGTAATCTGGTACTTGAGTCTGACGGTCCATTTGAAGTGACAACAGACATGGCTGGGCTGTTTCGCATGTTCTCAGGATACCTGCGTCAGAGATCCATTAATTACAAACGCCTGAAACCCTCAGCACAGGTAGATTAGGTTTTTAAACGTGGACTATTTTGCTGCCTACTTTTAAAATTTGGGGTTCGTCGATTTCCTAGGTGTTAAAATAGTTATTCGTTATGGGGACATCTTTCGGCTGGTAAATACAATTCATTTTAAACCATCAGCGCTTTATCTGACAAGTCTAAATGAAACCGGGCCATGCTGGTCTTGGCGTTCCTTTAATAATAAGAGCTCAGCTGTTGTAGCTATTGACATGAAAGAAGGACAATAGGTGTACTACTGAAAAGATACCTTCTTCAGATTGCCTCATTGCTAATATAATATTTAAAGAGCAGCAAACTGGAAGTTACTCGCCAAAAACTGATCTGAGCAGATAGCGGCATAGTCTAGTGCATCATAAAAGTTTCATACTCATTCATTATTTCTTGTATATTAAAAACACAATATATGCTTGATGGAAGATCAGTTACAAACACAAATGTATATGTGTATTTTGTAACATGCTGTAAATTGTGATGAATCTTATAGAAGCGTTGGAAATCTAAAGTTTCGATCTTAGTAGTACATATTATAAGACTTTGAAGTAGATGCAGCACTGGTTTAAGATGGCCGCCGCTATGCCTCACCCCATAAGGGACACCTCGCCAGTCGACGGCTGCCTCAGACCACAGCTGAGCGATGCCGGAAGTTCCGCTGGTGGTGGTTGTCCCTGCAGCCGAGGCTTGTCATGTGATGTTGCCCACCTGCTAGGGGCGCTAAAGGAGGACCTGAAGTGTGGTGCTGTAAGAGCTTGTGAGTGGTCCCGGGCTTGGGGGACAGGCTGCCCCGCCATGGGGTGTTGCTACAGTAATGAGAACGAGGGAAACGCGCAGGTAAGGCTGGGCGACCAGGGGGTGCAGGGGAACCAGGCTCTTAAATGAGGTTTAGGTGGCAGCTACAAACATGGCATAAAGTGGATACGAGTGTTGCCTGCAGTGTTTCAGATGGTGCTAGGAGGAAGTGGACATGGTGGGACACAACGTGGTTGGCAGATGCTAGGAGGAAGTGGACATGGTGGGACACAACGTGGTTGGCATGAGAGGAGAATTGTAAATAAGATGGAGATGCCAGCAAGGTACAGCGCGCAGGAGCATGTATTTTTTTCCATTTATTTATTACTTCTATTAATTGCCTCTGGCAGTTCCAGGTGTTGATTGTGGAGTTGCTAGTGGGCGGGCAAAAGGTTTGCTATATGGTTCAAGATTAGACAGTGAAGTCAATGGAAGGGAGGAGATAGTAGCATAGGGGAAGTACGTGATCCTTCCTGTAAGTGAAGGAGGAAAAGAAGGGTCTCAATTTTATGAAAGAGGGGCGTGGCCACTAACTAGAGCCAATGCTGTGATGATCCTGGAGGAAGTGAGGTAGAAAACGGAAAACCAGTGGTAAATAAAATGGATGAATTTGGTGTCGACACAATAAGGAAGATATTATATAAGGAATGGGAAAAGAGTCGCATTCAGAGAAGCCCAGCGGTTGCATAGTATTTACTACACATCTAGACAGCACAGGTAGATTAGGTTGTTAAACGTGGACTATTTTGCTGCCAACTTTTAAAATTTGGGGTTCGTCGATTTCCTAGGTGTTAAAATAGTTATTCGTTATGGGGGACATCTTTCGGCTGGTAAAAAATACAATTCATTTTAAACCATCGGCGCGTTATCTGACAAGTCTTTTTACAGCTGGTAATTCATGAAAATGAAAAGATGTGAACACTTTAAAGCTTATCTTCAGGCAATAGCTGCAATGCCTTTGTGTCTACTCCTTCATTAGTTCACTGACATTACTGCCAACTTTGCATCTATTTAGTGACAATCAATGATAACCATCTTCCTTATTAGAAACATGCCAGCCTAGGATTCTAGATGGTAAAATCTTGATCACCCTCGACCTCCTAACCTGGAGTTTCTGACTTTCACTTTTTGGGGTCACCCTCTCAAATAGCATACTTCACCCATGCTCACAAAACAGCAAGTTTACAGATATGCAAGGATCTATTCTGCACATATTAGTATGGTAGAATAATTAAAAGCGTGGCCAGGGTTTGGTCTATCTCTATTTTGTCATGTTCAAAGTAATTGCCTGAGCATAGGGACTAAAACAACCCTTTATCACTTATCATGAGGGCAGATCACTGCATACTGAGTGCCGTACTACTTGAGGAATTAAAAAACCACAGTGAAGGAGGGGGAACAGCAGTCACATTGTATCTTTGTGTCACTGTGGAGTACAGGATCCTGTCCTCCAGCTCCCTTATCCCCTTTCTGTAAGGTGTGAGTACAAAGTCACTTCAAGAAGCTTGTAAAACATGATTCCTTAAAGTGGGAAATTCAGCATGCTTCCAATTTGTTACACTGCGTCGACCTTCTTTGGTTGGTCCTGATTTCGCCATGCCTTTTGCTTCAGAGTAATGTTGCCCTTGGGACAAGACTGTAGTCCCAGGTATTCACACTCCTATGCCAGAGCGTTCATTAGTACACTAATGTTTCACACTTGCATTGCAAATTCCACACTGTATTTGCAGTATGACTTCCAGTACTGGTAACTGTGTCACACTTGGGGCTCAGTTGAGCTGGAATTGAGGAGCAGTTAGGCCATTATATGCATGTCTTAAGGTAGTGCAGAATATCTGTGCTATGCACAGTTTTAACCTTTAAGCTTTTTTGAATCCTCCATCCAACATTGTTGTACCATAGAGCAGTTCCTTGTATTATGTAGTGCTCTTATTTGTCTTCGTGTGTGTTTGCATTGTGTCTGTGTGGGCACTCATCTATACAGATTAGTGTGTTTGTACGGCTGTGTGTGTATGTGTTCATGCCTATTCATGTCTGTGTGCATGTGTGTGCCTATTCACTCGCGGGTGCGTGTTTGTGTGTGCCTCTTCATTCATATGAGTTTCCAGAGTGTGGGCATTGTGTTTGTGTGGGCACTCATCTATGCATATTAGTGTGTTCGTAAGGATGTGTGTATATGCGTCTGTGCCTATTCATGTGCATGTTGTATGTGCCTATTCATACGCGGGTGTGCATGTCTGTGGTGTGTGTGCCTATTCATTTGTGTGTGTTTGCCCGAGTGAATGCGTAGTGTTTATTTCTATGTGCGCCGCAATCATCAATGCAGATTAGTGTGTTTTTGAAAGGATGTGTGTGTGTTTATTTTCTATATGTGTGTAGTTACCTTTATGCGTGCCTGCGTTTGCACAGCCAAAATGCATTTTTGCTTGTGTCTGCGCTAGTCTTTATATACGAGTGTGTTTTTAAGGCATCGCATGAATAAATGTGTGTTTTCAGTGCCTGTGTGTGTATATGTGTAAGATTGTGTATTTGTTAGGGCTACACTAAAATAAACATGTATGGAACTTGCCGACAATGAAAAATACGACACTTACTCCCCAAGCCTTGTATACTCGTAATGTTCCTTTCAACAGTGTCATTTTGTGCCTACAGATACCCACTTCAACGTGCTCCTGCCACGCATGGCATTCAGACTTTGTAGGTGTAGTAAGCCTGTCGTATTTAGCCATCCCCTGCTGCACGTCAGCGTAGAGTGAAACTTCCCCGCAGCCACAGATCACCTTTTTGGCCCACTGACAGCCACTGCGAGAAACTCTCATTGCTTTCAGCCTCAACTCTGGATCTCTTAATTGTTGCTGTTATAAACACCTGGAGGCGACATGTTTCAAAGCGTGCACTATACAAGAGTAAAAAGCTGAAAAAAAAAAAAAAAATGAGTGCCGGTGAGTGCCACCTGCAATCACCGGTTCACATTTACCGGTGTGTGTGTGGTGTCAGTGTTATGCCGTTATGTGTGCTGCGAAATGCACGCATGCGTTGTGGTTGTGTTAACTATTGTGTTAGGATTATTTTGGATATAGAAAAGCGTTTAAGCGTTGAGCCCGGTTCCTTATGCCAACAAAGGTGCACTCATATGCAGAAATGTGCGTTTGTTGAAGTTTGTTTGCGTTTCTTGTGCGTGCTTGTGAGGCTGTAAGAAAATAAAACTTTATTAAAGATAATAAAAACCCTAATGTGTATCCGTGCTTTCCGGCACATGGCTATACCGGTTGTGTTTGTGTATTTATTAGAGCAGACGATTGTCACGCCATCATAAACACCTTTTAATTACTCTGTGTGTGTGTGTAGGTGCCTCTATTTGTGTGTGGGTTGCTATATGTGGGTGGCTCTGTGTGTGTGGGTGGCTCTATTTGTGTGTGGGTGGCTCTTTGTGTGGGTGCAAATGCAATAGGTCTCGCATTTGAGAGTGATTAAGCTATTGACATTGTAAATAACAATGCCGTTTCTTTAAATGTTTTAAAAACAAAAACATAAATAAAAATAATGTCATGAGCAATGCCAATAGCTCTAACTTTAATAATGCCGAGACCATTGCATTGTAAATGCTTGTTTTCCCTGTGGCATAAGTAATCTGGTGCCCAGTTGGGCTGTAGCAGAATCAGTCTGGTTTCCCAGGTTTTTTTTTTAGTTAACCTTTTTAATGGAGTACAGAATATGTCTCGCGCTATGCATTCAGGATATCTGGATGCTCATATTTATGATTTTATGCAGCGCTTTGGAGCGCTGCTCTTGAACACTTCTTATCAAAGTATCGAGGCCTGGTGGGCTAATTACCCCACCGGCTGGCTCGTCGTTTTAGCTTGTGATTCATGTTGATGCTGCTACAAAGGTGCCGATGGGGCTTTGGTGCATCATGCGAAGTCCTAAATTACGACAAAAAAAATATTTTTCTTGCATCTTTTAAAGGCGACTACTTTTAAAAGCTCTGAAGTGAAGACATTTCGAGTGATGTCATTAGCCTAGACAAAAATATTTTGTTTTTATGAGTTGACTGTTTGGCCAGTGTACCTGGGCCACTTTCTCATGTAATGTGTGGTTTCTTTCCTGTGTGGATGCAATGGTTTTTTTGGGAGGTGATTAATGTTTTGTCTATATTGATAGTGCTTTCTTCCCGTTGTCTGAAATTGGGACTTTGTTTAATGCTGAAGTGCTTTACAAAGGAACTGTCAACCTTTTGTGTTTAGATTAAGTTGGTCTACAGTTGTAGTGCATACATGATGTTATTTACTTTTTGTCGGGCAGTGTTGCTGCTGGCCGTTTTTTTGCTCTCTGCAAGAAATCGAAGCTGCATTTGCATACACTAAAAAAATATATTTTGCAGTTTGTAACTGCAAAAGTGTCTGCCGGTTGGAAGCCAAGGTTTTTTTTGCCAACACCTGGTCGAATCTCATATCGGCAGTACTATTGTCTCAAACCCTTTAGCTAGAGGGAGTGAAGTATGCTAAGAGGTAGACGTCTTCCTTTCCGTCTCTGTTTGGGTGCTGTATGTGGTAGAAAGTTACTAACTGGCCTGTAGGAGCTTTCTTTTGTGATTGACTCTCCAGCATACCAGATCAGGTGACGGAGCGGGGTAAAAGTGCATATGGATAATTGGCCTCAGCAGGATCTTGGGAATTGATTTTTGTAGTACTTACGAAGCTTCAGCCTACCCTCCAAAGGAAGCTATTAGCTGTTTATAGTATCATGTAAGGATCCTGCTGTTGGACTTGTGATTTTTACAAATAAATGCAAGCATGTTTACAATGAGAACTGAGGGCAAGAATCGTGTATAAATGGAAGAGAGATCCGAAATGCAACCCAGCAGTTCAGTGAGGTATGGAGGGAAGGGATGTAGTCTCAGATTGTACAGCGTTCGAAGAAGTGGTTTATTAGCTCTTTCCCGAATAGCATCAGCAAAGGAAAAGTCTAACTTGCGAGGGGAGGTTGCTCCAGAGTCTGTCCCTTTGCAGAGAATACCTATTGGTAAGGTCATTCTTACAGTCTTTTGGATTTCCTGCACAGCCAGGAATGCACTCCCGTTAGTGCTGGTGCCACATAAATGGCAGATCTTACAGGCATGGAAATCTGAAGTATTTGGTTGTATACCTGATCATGTAGCAGGATTTGAAGTGGGAAAAAGGACCAGTGCAGTTTTCTCAATGTAGGAAGATGTGCTTAAACTTTATTTGGTAGGTGATTAGTCGTGTCTGCTTACAGAATGACTTTGATTGGTGTCTCTTGGAGGCAAGTAAGTAGTGTTTTGCCTAAGAGGAGGTCTTCCACCATAGTCTGGAGGTTTTAAGTGAGGAAGGGATTAATTTTTGGAATAATTACCCAGAATGAAGTTACCCATGGCTGTTTGTGGTAAGTAATCCCAAAATGAACTCTTTTCTGCAACCTTCGGCTTTTACAAAGTGGCTTTTAGTATCTTACCAGTCTGTGACGGACCACATCCTGTGATTCAGGACAAATCATTTAATCTGCCCGTGCCTAAAAATAGGATCGTGAACTTGTGTGTTGCGACATCTCGCTATAAGACTACCCAAAAAATGCATACCCAACTGCGATCGAAAGACTACCTATGGTAGGGTGACCAGCATTTTAAAGCCAAAAACCGGGACATTTTAAAAAAATAGCAGAAGGACTACAATTTGACCCCACCTGAGTACACAGAATGACGGTGCTCCTCAGCAGAGAATTACACAAGAGACAGTAAGAACATAAATAGAATGCAATGTTTAAAGTCAGCAGCATGTCTGTGTGTGGGAGCCTCTGTGTAAGTGTGGGTGACTGTGTCTGTGTGTGGGAGGCTCTATGTGTGTGTGTATGTCTCCATGTGGGTGCCTTTTTTTGTAGGTGGCTCTATGTGTGGGTGGCTCTGTGTGTTGTTGAAAATTGAAATAACGATGTGAGTAAGCATTCACTAAAGACATGAATTCCCCTTTTATGACCGAGTTTCTCCCGTTATGTTGACTAAAGTCTGGACTCCATTTTGTATTGTCATGCCTCCACGTGCGTAGCACGAGAAGAGTCCTATCTCCGTGTTAGTTGCTCTTGTAATCTGCCTAGTAACAGTCTATAAATAGCCCCTTTGTCCGTCTGGCGCATGCCCAGACTTGACCACATCTGTTATCAGTTAGTCCTTGCTTGACCATGTTTTCGCGGGCTCAGGAAATTAGTTCCTCCGCCCACATATTGATTCTGTATCGAAAATGACCATAAAAGGTAATACTCTTTGCCTCATGTTGTATCCACCCACTTATGAGCCCCTCTGTTGTGTATAAAAGGGGACCGTGTACGCAAGTTCTTTGTGCTACCCTATGCAATACTGAAGAGTGTTGTATGGGTTGTAGCACCACCCTTAAGGGTTAATAAACTTTGTCTTTGTACTTTGCAGTTTCCGTGCCAACTTCCTTGTAGATTCCATTTGCAGGAGAGCGAACCCTTGTGTCCTGCTGGCCTAGCTGGGGCCTATACTCATCAATTGGCGCCCGTCACGTGGGGCTCATCGGCGACTCGGATGCTCGAAGGACTGGTCGTGACGAAGGTGAGGAATTTGGCCGGGATGTGATCACTGCCAGAGGCACTTTAGTCCTGGCATCCCGAGGTTTTCTTCCTCCCCTTCCGAGCTGACCATCTGGGTGGCGCCGGTCCTCGACTGAGACCTCTTCTGTCGGTCCTGCCGTGACAGCCGTTTGGGCGAATTTTGGAGCTTGGCAGTTGGAATCTGGACACTCTTGATTGGTAAGAACCGCTGTACGGTACTTGCTCCGAGTTTTTGAAGCCGGGTTTGGCTATTTGAGTTTGATTTGTGATGACCGGTCATATCTTGTATTGATTATTGTGAGAATATATGCGTTGCAACACATATAGGCAGGTAATGTGGAGATATTTCTCCGAAGTTGTGTAAATTTGAACGGCACAACGTTTAAGTGCCATTTTTGATAATACTGCATATTTTGCATTATTTTTGAGCATGCCTGCTTTTAGCGCACTCCGTAAGGGGTGCTGCTGCTTTGGAAACCGGTTAAACCTCGAGGAATCTGCTCCAGCCCCTCCAGAGGGGACGCCTAATAGGGATATGTATGTGAAGCATGGTCTTTCTTCCATAATGTACAGCACGGTATGGAGGAAATACACCAAAAAGGATCCTGAGTTACGATGGCCTTTGTATGGATCATTTGATATGCGTAAGATTGAGTATGTGGAACAGTGTATGTGTAAACGGCGTCCTCGGCAAGACATGTTTGAATGTGTGCGATTATGGGTGAAGGAAGTGCGTGAGCGAGAGAAACGTGAGAAAGCGCTGTTTGATAAAGAGCAACGGAAGAATGATCATGTGCGAGCACAGGAAGCGAAGCGTCGGGAGGAAAGAGAACAGACGGAGAGACAGGAGAAAGAGCGTAGGCTGCAAGTCTCGGGTCAATATGCTGTCCGTCAGCCACTTTATCCTGTCCTTACTAATCTTGACGATGATTTTTATTTATTAGATCGCTCTCCGCCCCCTTATGTTGGCGCGTCTGCCCCGAGGTCACAGGATTCTGGATCGGCTTCGGGTAAGGTAGACACGCGGTCCATGTTATCGGTTGACCGAATGGGTGAGCTTCGGCAAGTTTCCTTTCGTGCACTTAAGGGCAAGTTATCCTTCGCTGAATTGTTGGACTCTTGGGAAAAGTGGCAGGATAGAGAGAAGTTGTATTTTTTGGGACACTTTTCTGATGAAGTGATTTCTGTTTTTCGGAAATATTCGGCAGTTTTTGAGCCTGATGATGTAGTATTAGATGCTAAAGCATTGCGTAACGGTGTTTTTTCTCCCTCTAAGGCGCCTGATGCGGCTCGACGGCTGTTTGCATTGCGGGACGCGGCGAGTGACCTTAAAGAGAGAGCGCGCCGAAAAGCAGAGGAGGAAAAGCAGTCGGATTTACGTGTCGGTGATGACCAATCATCTACCTCCCACTCAGATAAGAGCGACCGAGTGCATGCTAAACCAATGCGAGAGGCGGCACCTTTGTATGTTCCTCCTAAAGGAGCGGGAACTAGTGCGGATATTACCTCCGCCGATGCTAAGGGATATTTTGTGTACAATTGGGTTTATACTCCCTGGCATAGGGCTGATGTTATGGCATTAAAGAATGCATTGCCTGATCCCCGCAAGAATCCAGCGGCCTTTTACGAAGAAGTCGAGGGGGCCTTGAATTCTTGTACTATGACCTTAGCAGATATAGATCTGTTCTTTGGGCTTATTTTACCACTGGATATGTGGCGATCCGTACGGAAGGTGGACGATGTTGCCGCTTTTAAGGCTCGGTGGTCTGAGCTTGAGGATGAGGATAGGGAGAGGAAGCCCGCGCAGAAACCACCTCAGATTATCCTAGATCTCCCCGCTGCTATTTTGACCAAGTTAAAAACAATCATTCCCCCTAAAAAGATTGACTGGAATATGTTAGCTTCGTGTAAACAGAAAGTTGATGAATCAGTTGCAGATTTCTTTACGCGCTTTGAGGAGACATTTCATGATTTTAGTGGTCAGTCACTTACGGATGATACGGGTCGACACCTCTTTGCTGATAAATATGTGGCAAATTTATTACCGGCAATAGCAGCCCGCCTAAAAGCGAGTGAAAGTTCTTGGTCCACCGCGTCTCCGACAGCCCTCCTGACTATAGCTCAGTATTATGAGCGTCAGGAGCAAGAAGCGAAGGGGCAGGAGGAGAAGAAGTCGAAAGATTTAAAAACGAAGGTGATGTTAGCGCAAGTGTACGGTCCGCCTCGTCGGGGTGTCAATAGAGGTAGGGGAGGATCCTATGGTCCTCCTTTGGGCCGATCTGATTTGAATAGGAATCAATGTGCGTATTGTAAACAATCGGGACACTGGGCCAGAGATTGCCCGGCGTTGTATGCATCGCGTCAGGGGCATGATCAGGGTGGACCGAGAGGTAGAGGGGGTTCTTCGAATTTTAGAGGGAATTCTAATGATCACGCTCGTTTTGAACCTACCGGGCAGCAACGAGATAGACCTAATGTCTTTGATCGACAAAACCAGTACCAAGTGTCAGGGACTGACCGCTCTGGGTACCATGATTCACAGCATGCATAGGAATGCGTTGGATGGGGGTTAGAATCAGTTGAGGTGCCGGTTGATCAGAAGGGTCCTTATGTATCAGCGAAGGTTTTGGGTTCTACTGATCAGTTCCTAGTGGATACAGGAGCGACTCGTAGCGCGCTGTCTAAACAATTGGTTCCGAGGGCTCCCCCATCTGGCTTAATGGTTACATCGGTAGGGTTTGACGGTACGCTCTCCCGAAGCCCTCTTTCTCGACCCCTCACATTCCAGGTTGATTCCTTTTCTGCACCCTGTCCGTTTCTGCTTGCCCCGAACACGCCGGACAACATTATGGGTCTTGATATGCTCAAGCACTTCAGAGCTACGATCCGCTGCTCCCCCGCTGGAGTGCGTGTGATATTAAATGATAATCACCCTCTGTCTGAACGGATGTGTGTGGTTGCAGAGGATACTGTGTTAGCAACTCTCCCTCGTACTTTGTGGGCCATTTCGGATACCGATGTGGGACAGATGGTGATTCCGCCTGTCCATATTAGTGTCCAGGAGGGGGCGGTGTTACCATGCCTCCCGCAGTATCGTATTTCCCAGGAGGGGGAGGAGGCCCTTATACAGATTGTGCAGGATTTGATTAAGGTGGGAGTAGTGGAGGAAGTTCCCTACAACGTCTGTAACAGCCCAATTTTACCCATCTTGAAGAAGGATACGGATGCCAAAGTTTATCGGTTTATAATTGATTTGAGGGAGGTGAACAAGATCGTGATACCTCAGTATCCAGTGGTTTCTGATATCACGACGTTGCTCACTTTGGTCCCGCCAACGGCGACCACGTTTTCGGTTATTGATTTGAAAAATGCTTTCTTTTCGATTCCTATTCATCCCGATAGCCGATACCTTTTTGGTTTCACTCTGAATAACAGGTCTTATCGCTTTTGTAGAGTTCCTCAGGGCTACACAGAAAGCCCTAGCATTTACAGTCAAGCCTTGAAAAGACAATTGGACTCCTTTGTTTTGCCCGAGGGAGTCGCCCTCATACAATATGTCGATGACATCTTGTTGGCGGCTGACACTCCGGAGCTGTGTGAGAAAAGCACGTTATCCTTGCTTTCCTTTTTGGCATCTCACAATCACAAAGTGTCGAGGAAGAAATTGCAGTTCTGTAGACCAAAGGTGACTTATCTGGGTCACCTTTTGTCTAAGGAGGGGCGTGCACTCACACCAGATCGTATTCAAGTAATTTTGGACACGCCAGTGCCTTCCACGCAGAAGGACGTGCGTGCATTTTTGGGTCTTGTTTCTTTTTGTAGGCAATGGATATTAGGGTTTTCACACATAGCCAAGCCATTGTTAGCCCTTTTGACAAAAGACACACCTATTCCGCTTCCTTGGTCAAATGAGTGTGACACTGCCTTCCAGCAATTGCGACAGGCCCTTTGTTCAGCACCAGTGTTAGGGACCCCTGATTATACAAAACCCTTTTCGCTGTATGTGCATGAGAAAGATGGATGTGCATTATCAGTTTTAGTGCAGATGCATGGCGACAAGCAGCGCCCTTGTGCGTATTTTTCAGCTGTACTTGATCCTGTTGCCCGAGCATTGCCTGGTTGTTTTCGCTCGGTTGCGGCGACAGCTGTGTCAATACGCCAAAGCGAGGGAATTGTGTTATCTCATAAGCTGTTGGTATTAGTCCCCCATGCTGTTGATGCCCTGCTTAATCAGACAAAGACGCAGCATTTGACCAGTGCCCGTTTAACGGGATATGAGCTGACGCTTTTGGCTCCTCATATTACGTTAAAGAGGTGTGTAACGTTAAATCCGGCTACATTGTTGCCGTTCCCGGAAGCTCAGTCTGAGGCACGGAAAGCACATGATTGTATTCTTGTGACTGAGGAACAGACAAAGGGTCGTATTGATCTCCAAGATACGCCCTTTCCAGATGTAGATGGAGAATTGTGGGTGGATGGATCATGCCTGAAGCTACCAGATGGTACGACTTCAGCAGCGTATGCAATTACCACACTGCAAACAATAGTGGAGACAGCACGCATACCACAGAAATCAGCTCAAGCAGCGGAACTGATAGCATTAACACGAGCATGTGAGCTCAGTACAGGATTGTGTGTGAATGTTTATACAGATAGCCGCTATGCTTTCAGAGTAGCGCACGATTTCGGCCTACTCTGGAAGGAGAGAGGGTTTCTAACGTCGCATGGAGTACAAATAATGCATGGAGAGTTAGTTCACAACCTTTTGACTGCATTGACATATCCGAGGAAAATTGCTATCATTAAATGTAGTGCCCATAAGAAAAGGGTTGATAAAGTCGGAGAAGGGAATGCTTTGGCAGACCGGGTGGCACGGGAGACTGCGATGCAGCCCGGTGCTACTGCCATGTATGTAGTAAAGTCGCAGGTAGAAAGATGGCACGATGCGAAAAGAGAGGTGCTGGAAATACAGAGGACCGCTTCTGACAAAGAACGGGAGCAATGGTCCAATGATGGAGAATTGGATGATGAGGGTTGTTGGAGAAATAAGCAGATGGATAGATGGAAGTTACCCACAGCTTTTGTACAACCTATGGTTCAGATGGCACATGGGCTAGCACATGTTGGAGCTTCCGCAATTGTAAAATTGCTTACTCAAGTCTGGGAGCATCCAGAGATTGCTAGCACGGCAAAGAGGGTAGTGCAGACCTGCATGATTTGCCTAAGGTACAACCCAGGAAAGGGTACTCGAACTCCAGCAGGAGGATTTGCGACACCTACTGCACCCTTTGAGGTTTTGCAGATGGATTACATCCAGCTTGAGCGCTGTAACAATTTGAAGTATGTTCTAGTAGTGGTATGTGCCTTTAGTAAATGGGTCGAGGCATACCCTACGAAAGATAATACTGCAATGACTACCGCCAAGATGCTATTGAAGGAGTTCTTCCCTCGATATGGCGTTTGTAGACTGCTGTGGAGTGATAACGGACCCCACTTTATAGCGGATGTTATAAAGTATGTTCTGAAGGGTCTGGGCATCACCCAGAAGTTCCACGCAGTGTTTCACCCTCAGTCTGCAGGACAGGTCGAGAAGTATAATGGTACACTGAAGCTCAAGATCGCTAAGATCCAAGCTTCGACTTCTTTGACTTGGCCAGATGCTTTACCGCTGGCATTATTGTCAATTAGATCGATACCGCACTCTCGAACTGGTCTTACACCGTACGAGATTGTTTTTGGGCGCCCAATGAATATTTGGGGTCCACCACGACCTAAAGCTGTGTATGATGTACCTTGTGTAATGATGAATGATTATCTGGCACAGTTAACGGATAACTTGGTTTCTATTCATCAACAGGTCCGGGAGGCGCTCCCTGATCGGTCCACCGGCGAAGGTCACAGTCTCCGACCTGGAGACTATGTTATGGTGAAGATTTTTGAAAGGACGAACAGCTTGGAGCCGAGATGGGTTGGTCCTGAGCAAGTCCTACTTGCAACGAGGACGGCTGTGCGGGTTTCCAACCGAAAGAATTGGATCCATTCCCTGCACTGTCGCAAAGTTCCGCCCGGATTGGTGGAGCCTGCTGTATTGACCGACCATCGAGAAATCCTGACTGCGGAGAAAGGCCGTGCTGTGGAACCGAATGACACTGAGGAGCTCTTTCCGGACCACGTGATTCCTGGAGGAAGGCGATATCATCTCAGGCCAAGGAAGTGAATTCTTCAGTATCAGGACACGTTGTCAGAACGGCCCTTGGGTTAGTGAAACGGAGAGCCAATGAGGCAAGGGGGGGGGATCAGCCCTGCATTAGTGTAGCGACACCCGTCTTGGCCCGCTGGTGAAGAAATCAACCGCTGCCTAAGGGGAAGAGTTCTGACAACCTTTTAGTTTCAGGAAGATATTGATTTTTCATTCTGACATGGAGAAAAAGAAAATCCTTTGTGCAACAGGTTTTATGTTCACAGTAGCTATTGTTGGGATAACCACATGGTTTGTGGAGGATGTGACTCCTGCTCGAAAGTTACTTGTTTTGACTACTCCAGTGCCTGAGGAGCACTACTTTTATACACTACCGTATCAAGAGTTGAAGCATCGTCAGTCTTATTTGAATAACACTTTCATCCAGATGTTGCATCATACCCATGTTGCCACCAATGCTACGAACTGTTGGATATGTGGCATGATGCCAGCTCACCAGAAGAAAGGAGGAACTCCGTTTATACTCCTTCCTTTCTCTCATAATGGCTCCTGTAGAGCATGGTACACTTTACTTTTTGCCATCCGGAAACCTACAGTGGGACGATTACTCTTCAGACTTAATAGGGAATGTCATCAAGATAAAGATGGATATCCGCAAGCGAATGGGACAATTTGGGAATGGGAAGAGTATCGACCGGACAATGAATCGATTCCCTATATTTTCACGAACACCAGAGACACTGTGGGGAAAGACCGATTTGTGATTCAAGTGGCACAAGCTCAAGCGGACCTGTGTGTCCAGAGTGTGGGTTATATTCCTGTGGGTGTTAGTGATTGCATCACTATCTTAAATATCGACGGGTTGAATAATAGTACCTTCTTAGCATCCCATAATACCTACTTTGTGTGTGGAAATAAAGGTTATTACCGTTTGCCAGCCGGTTGGTCTGGAGTATGTTATGTAGCATTTCTATTACCTCCTGTATTCTTGGCACCTGCATCTTATCATAAGGATTTGAAGTTGTTGAATAATGTGACTGTAAATAGGTATAAACGTACTCTATCGATTGATGACGTGGACCAAACTGACACTAGTCTGCAGCAGTATATTGATTTTAATTTAGGATTGTTTTTCTTTGTTGGGGCTGCCCTAAACAGTAGGAAAGTTCGAAGGTTAACAAGAGTTGTAGAGGCTGTGACAAATCAAACCGCTGCTGCTCTTGGGAATCTTACGGAAGAATTGCAAATTACTAGAATTGTTGCATTGCAGAATCGTATGGTATTAGATGTTATGTTAGCTGACCGAGGTGGAGCTTGTAAAATTATCGGAAGTAGTTGTTGCGTGTTTATTCCTGACCACACGCCATCAGTTTATAATGCTATCAATAAACTGCATAAAATTGCAGCTGAAATCCATACAGAAAATGGCGCTTGGACCTTTTCTGGATGGTTTTGGGCATTGATCACCACATGGGGATGGAAGGTTCTAACTGGTCTCTGTATCATTGTAGCAATTCTGTTTTCCTGTTGCATTTGTATCCAATGTGGTCCTTTACTCTGTTCCCTATGCGTGTCACTCTGCATTCCTGATAAGAAAGCTATTGCCAATGTCACTTACCAGAAACATCTGACTAAAGAAATAGAAGAAATGATGAAGATTGATATATACGATGATTATTCTAATAAACCGGATGTCTTCAGTAAATGCTGAAAGGGTCGTCTGTTGAAAATTGAAATAACGATGTGAGTAAGCATTCACTAAAGACATGAATTCCCCTTTTATGACCGAGTTTCTCCCGTTATGTTGACTAAAGTCTGGACTCCATTTTGTATTGTCATGCCTCCACGTGCGTAGCACGAGAAGAGTCCTATCTCCGTGTTAGTTGCTCTTGTAATCTGCCTAGTAACAGTCTATAAATAGCCCCTTTGTCCGTCTGGCGCATGCCCAGACTTGACCACATCTGTTATCAGTTAGTCCTTGCTTGACCATGTTTTCGCGGGCTCAGGAAATTAGTTCCTCCGCCCACATATTGATTCTGTATCGAAAATGACCATAAAAGGTAATACTCTTTGCCTCATGTTGTATCCACCCACTTATGAGCCCCTCTGTTGTGTATAAAAGGGGACCGTGTACGCAAGTTCTTTGTGCTACCCTATGCAATACTGAAGAGTGTTGTATGGGTTGTAGGACCACCCTTAAGGGTTAATAAACTTTGTCTTTGTACTTTGCAGTTTCCGTGCCAACTTCCTTGTAGATTCCATTTGCAGGAGAGCGAACCCTTGTGTCCTGCTGGCCTAGCTGGGGCCTATACTCATCAGTGTGGGTAACTGTTTGTAGGTGGCTCTGTGTGGGTGGCTCTATTTGTGTGCGGGTTGCTCTATGTGAATAGCTCTGTGTGGGTGGCTTTGTGTGTGTGGCTCTGTGTGTGGGTGCAAATGCAATAGGTCTCGCATTTGAGAGAGATTAAGCTATTGACATTGTAAATAACAATGCCGTTTCTTTAAATGTTTTAAAAAAAAAAAATCATGAGCAATGCCAATAGCTCTACCTTTAACAATGCCGAGACCATTGCATTGCAAATGCTTGTTTTTAAAGTGAAAACCAATTTCGTTTGACAAATTCTTGCCTTTCTTAAGCATGGAATTTGCATTCTTAAATGGGTCTAGAATTAGAGCCTTCCACTCCGTTTATCCCCGCCGTTTCAGACTTTCAGAACTCATAAGAAGATTCATCAGTTTCCTCCAGGGCTCGCCCCGGGGCTGCCATATGAAGTGTCAACAGCCATCGAGCTTCCATCGGTTATCATTTCCTTGAGGCCCCCGTCCCTGGCACCTGCTGCCCCCTCGATGCCAAGAAGCATCCGAGGCCAGAGTCAAATTCAGATTTGAATTCCAGATTCCGACAACTTCACAAAAGATCCTGTTCAAGGGCAAGAAACTTGAAGCATCTAACGTGGGATGTGAAATATTATGGGGCAGATTTACAAGCCCCGTGCGCCACTTTTGAATCACTTTTAACATGGGAAAAGTGATGCAAAAGTGGCGCAAGGGGCTTGTAAATCTGCCCCTATTTGTTTAGGAAGCTGCGCATCCCTTCATCTCCTGCCTGTCTTCCCTCTTCATCTCTGGAGCAGTGGGATGCTGTATATCCACCCCCTTTGTCAACAATGAAGAAAGCAATGAGAAAACAAGCATTGGCATAGCCAATAGGTCTCGCTTTTGGGACCTTATAAGTATTTAGTTATGCAGCACAATATCCTTGGTGCAACAACATCAACCGTTGCATGGCTAAACACTTATAAGGTCCCCAAGGCGAGACCTATTGGCTATGCCAATGCTTGTTAGAACTGCCGGTGTTGAGCCCTGGGAGGACCCGGCCCACTTAAAGCCCTGCTTTCAGTACACTCCGATACAAACCAGAAACATGGCCACCAATCACACATCTAATGCAAGCAACGCTACTTGTTCTTTGCGGGGGTATACATATTTAATTGCCATGGACCTACATTTGTGAAGCTGTTTTAGGCGCATGCTTCTTGCAGTTACTGTGATATTCAAATACTTTGAAATGCCTCCACATGGTGACGGTAAGTTAGTTTTTTTTGCATAGCATACAGTATGCCATTAACATGACATGATAGTGGTCTCTACCATCTTGGGGTGCCTTGACACACAGCTCTTAGTTTTTGATAGAATGGGGCATATTCCAGCTTGTGGTGATGTGTTTCTGGTATTGTATTCTGTTCTATCCTAGGTTTTCCTTGAACTGGGGACTTATGTTCTTTGGTGCCAAATGCCTATATCCCTCTTGGGTTGGGAACCATGCCTGGTGTCTGGTTGATGGAGGCAGACTCATCAGGGTATTGGCTGGATTGTGGCACGTCTCGTCTGGGCTGGGCATGTATATTGTCACCTGTCTAATGTGCTGTTATAGTGTGGCATAAAAGTGAAGCTCCGTCACGTGTTTGTTTGAGGTGCGCGCCTACTCAACAGTTGCTAAAGTACAGAAAGGCTGCCCATCTTAAACAGAAGTGTCATCCCAATTATCTTCAGTTTCAACTAGAAAAGGCCAAGCGACAGCCTCTCCATCTTCATCTGAGGTGGTATGGGGCCACTACTTGGAACGTATGGAAAATAAGAACCTACAATAGTTCATGCCAAACACGCTGCGCAGAACATCCAGAGACCCTCTCGTTGGGCCCTCAACACATGAAACCAATGGACTTAGTGCTTTTCAAATGAGGCAAAGAAGGCCATAACACAACACCTGTATTCCTTCGTGTGACGTTTTACTAGATGACTGCCCTCTGGAGTGGAATGTGAAAGCATCTTTGAGCAGTGAAGGTCAGTGGGTATGTCCAGTCTCTTCTCTAGGTCTGGGGCAACTGGTGATTACCAGATTCTTCTCTGGTCAGTTGCCTCCATTTACCAATGGTGTTTTGGGTCTTGTGTATGGATGCAATTCTCCTTGGAGCAGAGTATTTCTGATTGGACCGTTAATCGCCAAGCAATAGCCGGGATAAGGGGTGGTTTGGTTGAATGGTCAAGGCATCATCTAGGAGGGTATGAGGCTTGGAGCTCGGTTACTCAATAAAGGCCACTGTCCAATCTGAAGAAACAAGTTCTGGGATGGATGGAAAATGTAAGGCTGCTCTTTAAAACCCTGAGGTCTCAGTGTGCCTACCGTTACTCTGAGTAAAGTGCCCACCGTAGATCAGAGTCACCAAAAAGAATGACATGTCTGCCTTCCTCTTAGTTTCCCACCAGTTCATAGGGCAAGGGCTGAGGGGGCAGTCTATGGACTGGGGCATAGGCAGCTATAAATATGAAAAAATTCACAAAAAGCAAGAACATTTGAATACCCAAGACCCATCACCCAAAGGTGAAATGTGATCCCTCCTTGGAGAAATGATGGTTTTATGATGTCAAAGTTAACGGGGCTCTTGTGGTCAGTGACAACGGGGCATGGGACACAGGTGAATGGAAGGCAACTTTCTGTTTGAATTGGAATTCAAAATCACTGCCCTACAAAAGAGAATTACTGGTGCTTGAAAAAAACTACAAACCACAGTAATCCTTCATTTTGGTATCAAAGTTTAGGGGAGCTGGCTATAGCAAACTCCTTTCCTCAAAAATGAGAAAGTCTTAATACGTAAACTGTGACTCTTAAAAACTCTGCTGGTCAGTGAGGCTGCCTGTCAAGGCTACACCATCAACTGACCCATCATCAGGGTTCTGTGAGAGGAGGTCAGGGAGTGGGTCACTCTATTCCTCCTGTCCCTCATCAGTTGCCATGAGCAAACCCATGTCAGCCCTGTCCACATATGGCTTCAGCCTGTTGACATGGAGAACCCTATGGGGACTCCTGGGAGTTCCTAGGTCCACTAAATAAGTAACCTCTCCCTTCTGTTCAACAATAGTGTGAGGTCCACTCCACTTGTCCTGGAGATCTGCTGGGGCCACAGGCTCCAACACCAACACTTTCTGTCCTGGCTGGTAAACAGTCAGTACAGCCTTTTGGTCATGCCAGGCTTTTTGCAGTTCCTGGCTAGCCTCAAGGTTTTTGTTGGCCTTTTTCATGTACTTAGCCATTCTGGAGCGGAGACCAAGTACATAGTCCACTATGTCTTGCTTTGGGGGCTTGAGAGGTAACTCCCATCCTTCCTTCACCAAACACAGTGGACCCCTGACAGGGTGACCAAACAGAAGTTCAAATGGGCTGTAGCCAACCCCCTTCTGAGGCACCTCCCTGTATGCAAATAAAAGACCGGGCAAGAGCAGGTCCCATTTTCGCCTAAGCTTCTCTAGGAGTCCTTTGATCATGCCCTTTAAAGTTTTGTTGAATCTCTCAACTAAACCATTGCATTGTGGGTGATAGGGTGTGTTGAATTTGTAATTCACTCCACACTCCTTCCACATAGCAGTTAAGTAACTTGACATAAAGTTTGCATCTCTGTCAGATACTACCTCCTTAGAAAGCCCACTCTTGAGAACACACTCAAGAGAGCTCTTGCCACTACGGGTGCTGTAGTGGTCCTGAGGGGAATTGCCTCTGGGTACCTGGTGGCATGATCCACTACCACCAGTATAAACCTGTGCCCAGATGCGGTTTGAGGATCCATGGGACCAACAATTTCAATCCCAACCCTCTCAAAGGGAACCCCCACCACAGTTCGTGGTATCAGGAGGGCCTTTGTAGTGCCACCTGCTTTGCCACTGGCTTGGCAGGTTACACAGGAGCGACAAAACTCCTTTGTGTCTTCAGACATGTGGAGCCAGTGAAAGTGAGGAACAATTCTGTCCCAAGTCTTGTTCTGGCCTAGGTGTCCTGCTAGGGGAATATCATGGGCTAGTGTCAATAGGAAACCCCTAAACTTCAGAGGTATAACCGACCTCCTGGATGCACCAGGCTTGGGGTCTCTACTCTCTGAATATAGGAGTCCATCATCCCAATAAACTTTATGGGTGCCACTAGCATTTCCAGCAGCCTCATCAGCAGCTTGCTGTCTGAGGGTTTCAAGAGAGGGGCAGGTTTTCTGTTCCTGGCTCAGATCAGACCTGGAAGGGGCCCCTGTCCCCAAGAACTCAACCTGGTCAGGTTCAAGCTCCTCTGGGACAGTTCTTTCTTCAGGCTCAAGATCATCTCCATGAGGAGACTGATCAGCATTCTGAGTCAGGTGGGAAGGCTCTGCCTTAACCCTTCTGCTCCTCCTCTTGTGAGGCACCTGGTCCATTTTTCCAGAATCCAGGGCCTGTCCAGTGTCAGACATTTTAGCCTGTGACCTAGTCACAGCAAAGACATGTGCAGGGATCCCTAACATTCCTGCATGTGTCCTGAGCTCCACTTCAGCCCAAGCTGAAGTTTCCAGATCATTGCCAAGCAAGCACTGTACTGGTAGGTTCGCACTTACCACAACCTTCTTAATGCCAGTTACCCCTCCCCAGGAGAAGTTAACAACTGCCAGAGAATGGTCTGTTCTGACGTTGCTAGCATTGGTCACTTGGTACATTTCACCAAGTATAATCTGCCCAGGATCCACAAGAAAAGTGTGGCTCAATGGTTAGAGCGGCAGACCCTGATGCAGAGGTCTGGCCCGGGACCAGGGTTCAATTCCCCGCCTCGGCGGGTCTTGGGCTCAAAATTCCACGGACCTGACAATTCTCGCCTCGGTACCTATTCCAATCATGGAGTCCCACTCTGCAACTCTGGGAAATAGCTTGCTTAATCTCCACAATGACCCCCACAACGCCAAGGATACCTGGCCTCCACCTTGGGGGTGCCCAGGAGTGGACACCTCACAGGGAAAGCCAGGAGGGGTTCCACAGCGGTATTCGTACAAGCGCCTTGAGACCCTTGCGGGTGAGTAGTGCGCTATGCAAGTATCAATTTACATTTACATTACATGTACATTTACAAGATCTTTTGTCACCATTGTGACACTTGCTCCTGTGTCCCTGAATGCCCAAGCTTCTACTCCATTAATTAAAGGCTGCTGTCTGTATTTGCCCAGGTTACTGGGGCTCACAAAGGGGGACATATCCATGCCCCCATCACTGACAAGCACAGCCTGAGTTGGTACTCTGAATAAGCCAGAGTCCATCTCAGAACCCATGGTCAACCCTACTACACCCTTATTCTGTGAATTCCCACCACCAATTGTAACTGCACTAGGGGGAGCAGGTGCCTTAGGGGCATTGTTGGGGGCCGGTGCAGTCACTAGTCCAGAGATTTTTCTGTTTACAGATTTTGCACCATGGTTTATTTTGGCCTTTCCCTTTGTTAGCCTGTGTATCCCCACCTTAAGAAGATTTTTGGGGCCCTTGTGAAGACTTCTGGTCTTTACCCTTGTCCCCACCCTTATCAGAGTTTTTGGAATCTTGCTTCTTAGGGTCACCACCTTGGTTCTGTACTTTCTGCCTCACCCTGGTTCTGACCCATTTGTCTGCCTTCTTTCCCAATTCTTGGGGAGAGGTCTGATCAGAGTCTACCAGGTACTGGTGCAACAGCTGATTTTGACAGTTATTAAGAATCTGCTCCCTCATTATCAGATTGTACAATCCTTTGAAGTCACACACTTGACTGCCCAATAACCAACCTTCCAGAGCCTTAGCAGCACAGTCAACAAAGTCAACCCAGTCCTGATTTTGTGCTTTTTGGGTGTCTCTGAACTTTAACCTGTATTGTTCAGTGGTTAGGCCAAACCCATCTATTAGAGCACTTTTCAAGACTTTGTAGTCATCAGCATCCTCTTCTCTTACAGTGAGGAGCTTGTCTCTACCTTTGTCTGCAAAGGAGAGCCATAAGATTGCTGCCCACTGACCTTGAGGGATCTTCTGTACTTTACAGGCCCTCTCCAAGGCAGTTATCCTGGATGTGGATGTCATCCCCACTCTGGTAGGGAGGGACAATCTTACTTAGGTTTCTATGGTCATAAGACCTCTCCCTATCTCTAGGGAAATTGCTGCCACCAAGGGACTCTAGTCCCTCCTTTTTACTAGCTCTGTAGAGCTCCAGGGCTTCCCTATCTAAGGCCATCTGTTGCTTTCTGAGGTGGAACTTGTCTTGCTCATACTTCAGCAGTCTCTCTCTCCTCTCCTGGGAGGTTTCCCTCCCTCTGAGAGAAGAAACAGAGGTTCCTATAGAGGAGTTAGACTGGATGGATCCCCTTGACAGAGATCTATCCCTTCTAGCCCTGTTGTCAGGCCTACCAGGAGGAATGAAGGAAGTGGCTTTATTGTCATCGTCATCCTGGTGGTCTGTGTTCACCAGAGTCTGGTCATTGTCACCAGTCTGGTCAGCATTAGAGTTAGGGTCAGGGGAGTTTCCACTCCTAGACCCACCCTCAGGTGCTGCCCCACCCACACTGTCTACATCATCAGGCCCACTAGGCCCGGTGATATCATCCAGTTTCAGTATCTTTATGAGATGCTGGGTGGATAGACTTCAGCTTCCTAATGGAACATAAGGCCCTTAGCTGTGCAAAGGAGAGATCCTCATATTTATAGGGAAGGAGCTCACTGGTTCCAGGTAGGGACCCAGTGGTTCCTGGCTGGTTAGACATTACTAATGTGGTGTGGTGCATTGCACTACCTACACTAGTGTGGCCTACTAAACTCTCTTGAGTTGTAGAAAGGGTGTGCTCTCCCTTAACACACAACTCTAAGTTCAGTAGAACTTACTGTAGCTAAACTTGATATTATATGTACCTCAGGTACCGTTAGTGGTTTTCAGTTGATCAATTCAATTGAGATTATCTATTAAAACAATAGCAAGCTGGAATCCCACACGCTGGTCACCAATGTGAGAAGGTGGCCTGATATATGCTGTCCACTGGTTCTAGTGGGCACCTTGTATCAGTCCAAACAACCCCTTATGATGAATGGTTAAAGACAACCTTATGTGAAAGCTATCCTAGTGGTAGCTATGGAGAGCAGCCTTCAGGCTAAGTCTTGAAGGTATGTAAAGCAGCTTGTTTTACCAGTCTATAATCTCTTGAATGATCAAATGAAAGGACAACCACACCAGGTATATATTCAAAATATATGTATTTAAGATAAAACACACCCCTCTAGTCTCTTTATGAGACTTGAGTTCAAAGTACTTTGTTTACAAGTGAGCAAGCATCAGTAAAAGCACAAATACACGTTTGGGCCCTAGGGGCGTACCAAACCATATACCAAAAAAATGGTATAAGAACCACGACTGGAACAGGCAGTAGGCCTATTGCCTCTAGAATCGCTGGGACCCCAAGGAACCACCCAAGGTAGTGACACAGGGGACCCACGGGAGCTGTAAGCAGTGTGAAAACACAACCGCGGGTTCCTATTATCTTCTATGGGCAATGTCGCGGTTGGAAACTTAAAGATTAGGGACACTTCTAATCGAGTCTGGACCAAACCCTTTGGACAAAAGAAGTTCTAGGGCTAGCACCCACGAGAGCACCGGAGTACTCGAGTTACCTCACCCAGGGAAGCCGGGTGCATAGGTGTCTTTTGGTGTCGGGTCGCATAGTTGATTTCAATGGAAGCCTGCAAAGAACTGCTGCTGCCGTGAAGAGGAGAAGTGTCCGAAGAGATCCAAGCCTGGATCTTGGATGTAAGGAACCTGAAAGCAGAGGGGACAGAGTCTGGGTCACTAGCCAGTGACCGAGGGCAGGATGGACCAATGTCCGCAGATGTCGGGTGCTTCAGGTGAGTTGATGGGTGTCTTGACTCTTCAGCCACGAGGTCCAGGAGGCGTCGATGAAGTCCATGAGCTGGATTCGAACTGTCCCATGAAGTCTGTCGAGTGCTGCGGTGTCGGCAACCAGGATGGACCCAACAAACCTTGGCAACGGCAAGTCACTGGAGTTCAAACAAAGGACTGTGGTGCAGACCAGCAAGGTCTGAGGGACTCACCCAGCAAGGGCAAGTCGGGGCACGTCTGGAGCAACCAGGTAGGCCCAATCAGAAAAGGAGTCGCCTTCATGGGGACCTGCTAGCCAACGGGCTAGTGATCGCGAAGGAGCCTCGAGTATTCGCACTTGAAGCTGGCCCACGGGTCACTCGTGGGGTGGAGGCCAACAATCTTCGGTGCAGGAGGTGCTCAAGGCTGGGGCTACTAGGAGCCCAAAGCACAACTTCGAGGAGGACCAGGAAGATAGTGTTGCTGCAAAAGTTCACGGTGTCCAGGGGTCACGGTTCCACGTCACCCACGATAGCCACAGGCCTTAGCTTTGCTGTAAACTCAGGGTAGCCTCAGGGAAGTCTGGGAATCCACCTCTGGGGATGCAGACACTTCGGCGTCCGGGAGGAGCTTCAGAATTGCAGTCCAGTCAGTTGCTTCTTTGGTGCCTGCCAAGCAGGGGAGTCACTCCTTGACCCCAAGGGAGATTTCTTCAGTCTTCTAGTCAGGATAGAACGTCGAAGGTCCAGGATGTACGTTGCAGAGTTTCGTCCAGGGTAATCTAAAGTCCTAGGGACTGGATGCCTATACTTATACTAAGTTTAGGTTATGGACTAACTCTAAGGCCCCACCTATGGGTGGGCCAGCAAAGAGAGGTGGTTACACCCATTTCCTTTGCCCAGTTTTGCGCCAGAGCAGGGGCAGGTAGCCCCTGTAATCGGTTTGAACTGGAGTATGCACAGGGACACCAAGTGTGCCCCCAGTGCAGGACTTCAAAGCACCAGAGAGTGCTCCCGCCCAGCCCCAATACACATCAGCCTGTCTGGGGAGGTGGGGACACCTCCCCTTGACAGGAACCCTATTGTCCAGGTCTCCCCTGCCGGAGTTTCGGTCAGCAGCAGGAGGCCAGACCCGTGTCTGTGGCAGAGGCATCCATTTTGTGATGCCAGGGCTCAGGAAATTCCTACCGGGTTTAGCCAGTGTGAACATGTCTCTCCCTCTAGAAGGGTGGAATGCTACCCCCGCCGCCAGAACTGGCTGGAGGGTAGTATTCCAAAGTGTTTGACACCAAACATGACATGTTTTGATGCAGCCATCCCAAAGTTAGCATTTACCGTGAGGTTATAATGCACTTAAGAGTTTATGATATGGCTGTATCACAGAACAGCCATAAGGAAGTATTTCCAAAAGCTGCAGAGGAGCTCAGCTCATGCTTGGGCACCCTCTCACACAAAACCAAGCACTCTGCCTTCAGGATTGTCAAGGCCTGCCATAGGAGTGGCTTATAGGTTTATATGTGTCTGTATAAGGTAGTGATATAGGTATCAAACATAGAAATCCTAGGGTCTACAGTAACCATAAACATAAACTGCATAAATGAATAAATGGGATAATAATCAAACAATTGATTGATGATTAATAGTCAAAGGTTACATGTAAGGATAGATCCCTTTAAAGGACGTAATCCCTCACTCACCAAAGGTGACATGCTTCATCATAGGGATTCTCCTCCCAAAGGAAAATCCTAGTTCCTTTGAGGGCTACAACCCCCTCTCTGAGAGGGAGGAGCTCAGTGATGTTTTGTTTAGGATATGGAGGATTTACTAAATCCACATATGGTGAGCAAAAATGTATGAGTAAGGTCGCAGCGCAAAAAAGGAGGGAAATTATGAAAAAATGTGAAGGAATGTGAAAGCTAAAACTGGCTAGAAGGCATCAGAGCAACATTTTAATAAAGATGTGCCTACTGTCAGGATTAAAATGGCAGTGCACCAACGGTATGGATTTAAACCGCTGTAGTATGATGGTTAGTGGTCAACATGTTTCAGCCCTACATATCCAAATTGGATCAGGCTTTCGTTAGGACCTTATGGAAAGATGCTGCTGCTTACAATAAAGTGAAAGAACAAAAAAGGATATCAGACCAATACAAAGTCATGGGTCCGTCACTTATCAAAATGTGCTGATACCTGTAACAAAGGAAATATAACAAATATCAGGTATAAATAACATATATCACACATGTGATCATGCTGAAAAATGGATCCACAAAGATTATGAAGCGAAAATAAACACCTTAACCGCCATAGCTGGGTACCGGACCTCACCTCTACCTGGCAACCGCTCAGGAAGGGGGCGCCGCTCTAAAAAGGAACGTAAATTTTTTTTTGTAGAGTATTAGTCTCAATATATGGAAAAATCGTTAACACCTATTCGTCTAATAATGAAGATAACCTTATTCATAGACGTTTTTGGTGAACCAGCTCGGTGAGTGTAGTTCCAATTGAGAAAGAAAAAGAAAAAGGGATTCAATACGAGAGACTAAATTAAAATAAGCATTTGTTCCAATGCTGCATATCTATCTTGAACAGAGAGAGTTGTGTGCCAAAAGTACTAACAAACCAACATCCCTCTTGTCTTGTTTCAGAAAAAGAAAAAGATATGTGCCCAAGCTTATCACGCGCATGCTCAATTCAGATGCTAACAAAGCGTCTGTGTGGAAAAAGTGTCCTGTATTCAGCGCATGCGCCTTGCGTATCTTTGGCGAGTAAACAGTTTTTTAAAAGAAACAGTGGCACACATAGTAACCATACATATTATAACAAACAGAAGTAAACTAGGTCAAGTAATCAGAGCCTCATAGTGTTGAAAACATATTTAGAGAGAAAAAGCACATGTGAGTAATACCATCAATGTTGAATCCCATCAGCCACTGTAAATAGCGGTTATCATCATATGGAATTCGTCCACACACAGTACTCTTATGTTAGAGATATGTGTAGTGTGTGAAACCAGGGACAAACAAACAGATTCATAGAATTATTTTACCCTGGTATGTTATGATGTCGCTACTGATGAATTGAAGGTGGCTATAGGTTTAGAAGCAGTGCAAAAACAAACAGTAGTGTGTGCAAATGTTAAAAACAACTACTGAGTCAGTCCCACAATTTTATTCATGACTGACCGTGTGATGTGGTTAAAAACAGTGCAAAAAGCAGTTCGAAAAAATAACTGCTATTGTCCCAGAGGTGGTCTACATGTTTCAGCCATTGTGATTGAATGTCAATCTGGCTTTCGTCAGGGCCGATTATATATGCTACTGCTAAATAATATGTTAATCCAAACAGTGAAAAGGAAAAGGAAAAGATACGACCTACTTGCGTGGTAGTATTGAAACACTCCCGACTATGCGTGGAGTGAGTTACAAATCCTAGAAACAGAAAAAGGATTGTCAATCATCAGAAATGTACTGGAAAAACAACAATGAAAATCAACACCGTGGTGCACAGGCTTTTGCTCAAAATTGATATGTAGATATTATATACATGGTTCAGGCTCTCGCTGTCAGTTAAACTAACTGTAGTGTAACAGACATTTAAAACAACTTAATTGTCGAGATGGGAGACACCAATTTATATAATCGGTGTTCCTGCTTACCCCTCAATGTAGGGGGTCACGCCTCACCCCACCTGGCATCCGCTCAGATGAACGAGGCCCCGCTCTGTATTGAAACAAACAGATGCTGTGATGTATATATCTAGCAATAGTTGCTGGTCTCAAAATCAAATGTTATCTCTGTACTTATATCTAAACGATAGGAACATGGCCAAAAACAAACCGACTGGTAAAGGACTACAGTTGTCTGAACTATGATTATTAAAAGCTCAGTAGCGGCGGCGTTTGTGTAAATATCCCGGCCTTTTAAAGTGCCAGTGGATGTGTCTCAAGAGTGAACTGAGACGATTTTTCACATACGGGGCGGCATGCTGAGGCGGTATTAAGGTGTCATAGTTAAAGTTTTAACAAAGAAATTGCACAAAAGAGTTTAGATTGAGGTTTAAAAGTAAGTTTGGAAAAAGAGAGCGCGTCTATGAAGCGCTTACCTTTCCGTCGGTACCTCCGGCTGGAATGAGCTGGACGGGGAGGCACCGATGTTTGTGTATGGCGCTCATAAATAGATGCGCGTCTTGATGACGCATTCGTCAGTATCTGCAAAGGCTCCTGGTATTTGGAGTTGCGTGTCAGTTGTCAGTACTTTCTCAATCTCGGCTCGGATGAAAAGTCATCCGTGGTCATAAACATGTCCGAGTACTACGTGCTGTGTCTAAAGTAAAGGTTGTTACTTGAAAACAGCAATCTGTATGGAAGTCCCTGAATGCTCGTAATCGCATCTCAATACAAGTGATTCTGTAATGTAAAGAGATGTGAGTAGCTTTCTTACTGTAGGTAAACAGAGTTGTCATACGAGGCTCTATAGGAAGTGGCACAGTATGCAGATCAGTATGGACATGTGTAGTTACACTTAGTTTGACACCTCTAACTGGGGTGAATGTTGTCATAAGGTGTTTGTAGTATGTACGTATTCCCCAGAGATTGTCGAGGGGGGAAGGAAAACATGGAAAGGGTACATTCAATGTTATTTACAACCAAACACCAGGTAGTAAAACGGTACTACCAGATATTAGAGGCTGGTCCACGGTATATCATCGTTGAGCCCTTGTGCATCACTGTGAAGTGAATAAATCCATTTTTGTTCTTTCCTAAAAAGGAATCGGGCAATATCACTGACATGTGGAGGAATAAACGGCTGCTCTAACACTATCCACTGAAGTTCTTCTGGTTTGTGTTTGAAAGTGAGGAAGTGTTGAGTCAGTTTAGTCGCTTGCTTATGACACAGAGGAACCAACCTACGAGACACTCTTGTACACACCCGACCCAAAACCATCCAGTCTGTTAGGACAAACACTCTCTGGGACTTACCGAAGGTACAAGGACATTTTCCCTGCGGTAATTGTACTGCCTGTCCCCAGACTGCCCCAACCAAAGAAATTGATATTGGGACACAGAGACCCTGGGTTCTAACCAAACATACCAACTGTAACTCTGAACGAGTCATATATATGATCACTTGCCCTTGTTCGTTGAGGTATGTAGGAATGACGACTCGCAAAATCAAACTTCGCATAAATGAACACAAGAGCACCATTCGGTGTCATAAGCAAGCGACTAAACTGACTCAACACTTCCTCACTTTCAAACACAAACCAGAAGAACTTCAGTGGATAGTGTTAGAGCAGCCGTTTATTCCTCCACATGTCAGTGATATTGCCCGATTCCTTTTTAGGAAAGAACAAAAATGGATTTATTCACTTCACAGTGATGCACAAGGGCTCAACGATGATATACCGTGGACCAGCCTCTAATATCTGGTAGTACCGTTTTACTACCTGGTGTTTGGTTGTAAATAACATTGAATGTACCCTTTCCATGTTTTCCTTCCCCCCTCGACAATCTCTGGGGAATACGTACATACTACAAACACCTTATGACAACATTCACCCCAGTTAGAGGTGTCAAACTAAGTGTAACTACACATGTCCATACTGATCTGCATACTGTGCCACTTCCTATAGAGCCTCGTATGACAACTCTGTTTACCTACTGTAAGAAAGCTACTCACATCTCTTTACATTACAGAATCACTTGTATTGAGATGCGATTACGAGCATTCAGGGACTTCCATACAGATTGCTGTTTTCAAGTAACAACCTTTACTTTAGACACAGCACGTAGTACTCGGACATGTTTATGACCACGGATGACTTTTCATCCGAGCCGAGATTGAGAAAGTACTGACAACTGACACGCAACTCCAAATACCAGGAGCCTTTGCAGATACTGACGAATGCGTCATCAAGACGCGCATCTATTTATGAGCGCCATACGCAAACATCGGTGCCTCCCCGTCCAGCTCATTCCAGCCGGAGGTACCGACGGAAAGGTAAGCGCTTCATAGACGCGCTCTCTTTTTCCAAACTTACTTTTAAACCTCAATCTAAACTCTTTTGTGCAATTTCTTTGTTAAAACTTTAACTATGACACCTTAATACCGCCTCAGCATGCCGCCCCGTATGTGAAAAATCGTCTCAGTTCACTCTTGAGACACATTCACTGGCACTTTAAAAGGCCGGGATATTTACACAAACGCCGCCGCTACTGAGCTTTTAATAATCATAGTTCAGACAACTGTAGTCCTTTACCAGTCGGTTTGTTTTTGGCCATGTTCCTATCGTTTAGATATAAGTACAGAGATAACATTTGATTTTGAGACCAGCAACTATTGCTAGATATATACATCACAGCATCCGTTTGTTTCAATACAGAGCGGGGCCTCGTTCATCTGAGCGGATGCCAGGTGGGGTGAGGCGTGACCCCCTACATTGAGGGGTAAGCAGGAACACCGATTGATTATATAAATTGGTGTCTCCCATCTCGACAATTAAGTTGTTTTAAATGTCTGTTACACTACAGTTAGTTTAACTGACAGCGAGAGCCTGAACCATGTATATAATATCTACATATCAATTTTGAGCAAAAGCCTGTGCACCACGGTGTTGATTTTCATTGTTGTTTTTCCAGTAAATTTCTGATGATTGACAATCCTTTTTCTGTTTCTAGGATTTGTAACTCACTCCACGCATAGTCGGGAGTGTTTCAATACTACCACGCAAGTAGGTCGTATCTTTTCCTTTTCCTTTTCACTGTTTGGATTAACATATTATTTAGCAGTAGCATATATAATCGGTCCTGACGAAAGCCAGATTGACATTCAATCACAATGGCTGAAACATGTAGACCACCTCTGGGACAATAGCAGTTATTTTTTCGAACTGCTTTTTGCACTGTTTTTAACCACATCACACGGTCAGTCATGAATAAAATTGTGGGACTGACTCAGTAGTTGTTTTTAACATTTGCACACACTTCTGTTTGTTTTTGCACTGCTTCTAAACCTATAGCCACCTTCAATTCATCAGTAGCGACATCATAACATACCAGGGTAAAATAATTCTATGAATCTGTTTGTTTGTCCCTGGTTTCACACACTACACATATCTCTAACATAAGAGTACTGTGTGTGGACGAATTCCATATGATGATAACCGCTATTTACAGTGGCTGATGGGATTCAACATTGATGGTATTACTCACATGTGCTTTTTCTCTCTAAATATGTTTTCAACACTATGAGGCTCTGATTACTTGACCCAGGTTACTTCTGTTTGTTATAATATGTAAGGTTTAGGGATTAGTAACCCTAGGGTCATTAAAAATATTTCCCTTCGGCCCTCCCCCACAATTTATTGTTACCAACACATAGTAACCACCCATTGTCAACCAGGCTATTCAAAAGTAAGCCTGGGCAAAGCACTACGCTACGCTCGCATAGTTTGCGAAGTTCGCGCTACTTCTCACTACGCGAATTGCACGTAGCACAGTGCGAACACGCGTAGCGTAGTGTTGCGTAGTGCTGCGGTCATTTTTTGCTTGCTCGCGGTCCTCAACGTCAAGTTGGCGACCACGAGCATGGAAAATAAACCTCCCGGCGAGATTCCCAACGCGAGGAGTCAGGTTTCTCATTGCGAATGGTCGTGTATGCTCGCGACCGCTCGCGTTGAGAAACTACCAGTTCGCGTTGAGAAAGCTGCCGCTCGAGTAAAAATCTACTCGAGCAGCAGAAAACTACAGCTCGCACTGTGCAAGATGCAATTTTCAATGATTGCACAGTGCCGGTTGCTTGTCCGCACTGTGCAATCATTGAAAACGACATCTGGCACAGTGCGAACAACTCGCGTAGTGCGAACTGCACTTTGCGTAGCTTCGCGAAGTGCTACTTCGCGAACTACGCCCAGGGTTATTCAAAAGGCCCATCCGTCCACTACAAAGTAGAGATACACTAAATATCCTTGGCGAGTCAACAACTCTTAAAGAAACAGTGGCACACATAGTAACCACCTATTGTCAAACAGGCTATCTAAAGGACCATCCGTCCACAAAAAAGAAGAAATACACTAAATAGAAAACTACATGTATTTCTATAAGTCAGATTATAATGCAACTGTACATAACAGCGCAGTGACTCTTACTCAATGAAAGGGTACTGTCTCATAGTGAAACCCAATGACTATCACTCAGTGAGTGAATACTATCTCATAGTGAAGCCCAAGGAATATCAATGACCGCGATACAACCACCTCGACGGAGATAAAAACACAAACCACAACACCAAAAAACCTGCGATGGGCCAAAGCGTGAAAAGAAAACAGTGACAACCAGCGCGAGGGCAGCAATACACACGTGTAATGCAGGAAAAAGCACAAGAACAGCATACGGAAAATGCCACAGAAAAAAAACATCAACAGCGGAGTACCACGGATGCACCCTGACCGATTGCAGAGGACAACATGTACACCACAACATCCAAGCACCGTGGACGAACAGAACCAACCGGCACATCGCATGAAAGAGACCAGTGGCAGACAAATCAGAGCCGCAGGAGCGACTTGCCCACCGTGCAGCATACGCACATAAGCAGAAGTGCACCTCGACATTGACAACATCCCGGTACAAACAGCAACCCCTCCAAAACAGAACACAGGACACTACAGGTTCCACAAATGTGGACACCATGGTAAATCACACCTGAAACCACAGGGACATGATACATGACAATGTACAAGTACAACCTGTTACCGGCAAATATGTTTTAATGACACATGCATCGCTATTGGACATCCTCAATTATCCCACGATTGCCATGGACGGCCACAATGTGACGTGCTCATGTAAGTAAGCAAGTATGTAAATAAGTGTCAATGATAGAGTTCCTACGGGCCATTCCTGCCGCAGCTGCAATGGGATGTGGGCCACCTGCCCCATCGTCACGATCATCATTTGGTACCTCTGGAACTGGGATCCATGGGGCATTGGTGCGAACACAGACGTTGTGCAACACACAACATGCAACGATCATCTTGCACATGATGTCCAGGCTGTACAGGAGCTTTCCACCTGTGCCGTCCAGGCACCTGAAATGTGACTTCAACACACCAAATGTGCATTCAACGATGCCCCTGGTCGTATGTGGGCTGCATTGTACTGCCTCTGGGCGGGTGTGTTCGGGTCTCGGAGGAGTGTCATCATCCAAGGGCAGAGTGCATATCCTTGATCACCTGTGACAGTGCAGGGAGAAAAGAGTCAATACTTGATTCGGCAGGATGTGATGGCAGGCCCACCAATACAGTGACGCCTGTGCTGGCTGTGTGTGGAGTGAGTGTAAGCCAGTCCTCAGGAAGTAGCTGGTGCTGGCAACAACTCCAACAGTCATCAGGCACTCAGTAATGCAATGTCAGTACTACAAGGGGGAATGACTCGAGTCGTACAGGGCTAGTGGCCCCAGATGTACAGCTGCCGACAAGGGCCCACTGACACGAGACGCTGAACTGCAGAAGACTGGGGTACGGTCATGAGGGCATAGCAGGGTCTCGTATGTATCATATGTGCCTTCTGTGGAGTGTCACGGGGGAGAATGGGGGGCCCACCCCCAGGGCATGATGCAATGGGCACATGGCAGCTGTGTCCGGCAACATGGCGCATACGAATGCCACAGACCCAGGCCCAACACGAAGTCAGTAGCTGCCCGTTGCTGATGAAACCCACAATGTTCTGCCGGCCGATGACGGACACTCATGGCGCACAGGGTTAGTGCCATCACGTGTCGCAGGCCTGCTTAATGGAATTATGCCACACTGAAGGGAGTCTGGTGCTGTAGCCACTGCCACGGACTTGGGGTCACTGCCATTCAGGACTCAGGACACTGTTCCACATGTGGGAACTACTGGTCCAAAGAGGACGCCGGTGGAGCATGTCAATAATTAAGGAGTGATGTGGGCCAGAGTCGGGGGGGTCCAGCGAGGGTCTGCGGAGGCTGCTGAGCACGTGTGACTGGGGCCTGGAGCTTGCACCGGCACGTGTTGGGCCCTCTTCGACACACAACAGTGTCTGCAGGTGAGCAGTGTGGCCTTGGGGTGCTGGGGCGGGCAGGCCTGATATGGGTATCAGCGTCCTGGTGTGCAGCAGGCGCACAGGGTCGCAGGCCCCGCTGCTCACGGCGTCGGCCTCATGGCGGACTCCGTGGTGCCGCCCTGTCAGTGATGTTGGCCTTTCCGGGAGAGAACCACACTCTGCGCCACGGTGTTTTTGTCCACACCCCTGCGCAGCCCAGGCGTACTCAGGGCCAATACACTACACTCACAGACACAGGGGGGTACGCTTCGTGCAACACTTCCGCTATCTGTTCCACGGCCGGGGTGACATTGTTGCTGCCACTGCTCACTACTCTCCAATCACCAGCAGTTGTGGTCTGCATGGACATGTCTGTGGTTTGCAAAGCCATGTCTGTCCTGCACATCCACGCCTCACTTCTCGTTTTGCACATTCCCATTCACGGGTCACATGCATCATCGCACATGGCTGCATTCCGCATCTCCACACGTTCAGCTGTGTGGCCGTGGTGCCATGTAATGTCTGTATTGGGTGCAGGGGTAGCCCAGGATGACAATGGAGTGGTGTTGTCGTGTCTGGTAGGTGGTCATGTAGTTTAACATGTTGTATGTGTTTGGTCACGTGTGCATTCCAATAGTTGTGCGTTACTTATGTGTTGGTGGCTTTGGGGTGTGTGATGTGTTGATTTGGCACTTACCAACGAGCAGTCGCGTTCTATATGTGCCATCCTGAAAGCACTGGTTGATGATGGACTCTCGGAAGATGAAGGAATCATGCACACTGCCTGATGGTGACGACATTGGTGAAGAGTCACCGGTGGTCCACTATTGCTTGCACATTGATGGAATGCTGATGCTTTCTGTTGCGGTAGTGGTGTGCAGTATGCGCAGGGGGCACAAGTGGGACATGTGTGCAGCCAATTGCCCCCAACACGGTCGAGAATCTGGCTATACCGTAGAAGCCTTGTTTTGTCTCCAGCTGTTCCTGCGCAGTGTTCGGGAAGTGAAGGTACTGGGGTATGAAGCTGAGGATGGTATCCAGGACAGGTGTGATGAACTTTGATAGGCCTGGCTGTGAGACCTCTCCGACTCTGGCAGTTGTTGGTTGGAAGGTACCAGAGGCCAACAGATGCAGCACAGCTAGCAGCTTTGTCTGTGGAGGGATGTTGGTTGTCCTCTGTATTGGTACCATCAGCCTGTGGGCACTGTGGGTCAGGATGCGGAGGATGGTTGCCCTTTTGAGCCTGTAGTTGGCAATGACTTCCGCGGGCGTTAGGTCTGTGAGAGTGGTGCGTTTTCGGTAGGTCCGCTGTCTTACTCTGCGCTGCCTCTGTGGTGGTCTGGGAGGGGCGGGTACGGGTCCAGGTGGAGGTCCTGGATGGGTGGCGGTGGTGTTGGGTGTTGTGGCACTGTTGGAGCTCCGAGCTGCATGATGAGTAGCTCCATGGCGTCGTTTGTTCTTCGGGTGTGGCTGTGGGCGGGGCTCCATTGCCTACTGCAGGGAGTCATCCGTCTTTACACCTGCTTGAGGCAGGTGTTAAATACCTGCGGTTACCGCGGCTTATTGCGTGGTTTTGACTCGCATCGCGGATCTGGCAGTTTGTTGTGAAAGTGGTGTAGTGTTTTTTTCGAGTGTTTTTGCACGGGAACGCCTACTCTGCATCTCATTAGCGTTGGTGTCATCCGTGGAGTTGTTTTTTGCGGCTACTATCGCTGGTAAATTGGTGATATCAGCTGTTAGCACCAGCTTGTGAATGGTGTGATGAATTGATCACCACTTTGGCTGCAATAAAGTGCTGCTAACTCGGCGATAGATCCTTGTGAATATGCCCCTAAGTACGCACGAGTGACTGAGCGAAAGGTAGTATATTGTTTCCACAATCCTGGGGGATCAGGGTCGTCATGTTCTGAGGTTGTTGAGAACTGTTCTCTCCCTGATAAGAGGAGGCTCGATTGGCACTGTGAGCTAGAGGCTCTAGTGGAATTGTGAGCTAGCTGATACAGACAGTCTAACGTATCAAGTGGGGGTTCATATAATCAATCTGCCACCGTGACCAAACCCATAGTTTATGTTATCCAAAACGCACAGATCCTTTATAGGTAATATAGGAACTACACGACAATATCAAGAATAGTTTAACAAAAAGAGGATTTAATTTTACTTGAATCACTAAAGTTATCTGCAGGAATAACAAAGCCTACCGTACTCTCTAAGCAAATGATTTCAACAACTTTTAGCATCCAACCTCATCTTAAAATTGTTCCTGATGGGTATGATAGATTATTATTGACCAGGTTCAGACTAGGGATTCTACATAGACTAACAAGCTTCCCAAGAATGAACAACTGGTCAAGAGTCATGAACTTGTGCCCTTTTTATGATCATTCAGACAATCAACACTATGAGGTCCATTAGGATGTCGGGCGGTGACACCACCGCGGTGCGGAAATGCTTTTTTTCACCCGCGAGCAGCGGTCCTCATGTCCGCCAGATTAGTATGGCCAAACATAGCCCATTTCCCCACCGCCGCAGTGCGACCCGCACCGCCATCAAAGTGCATCCGCCACCGCGGCGGTGGGAGTCAATAGAGACTCTCCGCCGTGCGGAATGACATCCGCCCTGCTACACAAATTAGGATGCGTCAATCAAGAGACGCACCGCAGCGGAGATACCGCCCAACCAGAGACGGCAGAAGCTCGACAGCGGAGCACGAAAACCGAGTCCCGGTCCACACCACCCGATCACGACCGCCATGGATCCAGCTCTACACGTCTTTCCGGTGCTGTACCTGCTACATCACCAGGAACTCATGGACTGCCGTGGACGCCGCCGCAGGTACGCAATAACACAAACACAACACACAACACATGGGCAGACACCGGGTCCAAATCCACATGAGACACCATGGTGGGGACAGGGACACATCCAAAAGGACACCCACACATCACCCACCTGCCACCAAGTCACCCCTCTGCATCCTGGACACACAGCTACCGCCACCATGCAGCAGTGTCCCGGTCACGTCACCGCAGCGGTGAACACAAGGGAATACATGCGCACAATGCAGAAGGCGGGCCAGTGCCAGGAATGGGCAGGGACAAAGACCACAGGGCCACACCCCCTCCCACCACACACTAGCACACCTCATGACGGCACATGCCATGTGCCCCTCCTGTGCACCCCTTGCACAACAACAAGCCAGGTGAATACACACCCTGCACCACACAACAAACAATCATGGAGACAGACACTGCAGGAGTGGCTGCACAGGGACACACAACACACAGCACAGTAGCACAGGGCCAGGGAAACACACACACCACCACAACACCACACTCAGGGAAACAGACATGAGGACAAGCACCAAATGAACACATACAAGGAATTAACATCCAAATGGACACACAGCCTGCATAGTCACACATACATACCACAGACTGACACATAGACACATACACACCCCACATGCCAACAGCAATGGAGCACAACAAATAGGGAAACCAAAGTGGGCTGCACTCAAATTGAAGGCATGGAGACACACAACAAGCATATGTGTACATCACATGCAAGACAAGGAACAGAAAACAACACCCTCAGACCATCAAAGCACACATGGCTGGTATAGTCAGTGAGGTCAAACCACAGACATCACAGTGCAACAACACAGGGAGACAGCAAGGCAAACCATGTTTAGGAACAAGGATGAAAGGAAGGCCCTGAAGGCAAACTGTGAACAGCCACACATCTATACAACTACTTCACAGGAGTACACCAGCAGCACTACACACAGGGCCCATTGACACACCCCATGACTGACAAACACCAGTAGGAATCTACACACATACCCCCCCCCCCCCACACCAGCAGCACACAACACCAGTGTCAAACACACTAAAGGCTGGCAATACTTGCCAGTCAATACACACACAAACAATCACACACCCTGGGGGTAGCCACAAACATCACACACACACAGGAATGCCACAACAAATGTCTGCACAAAAACAACAGACAAACACATCACCCAACAGAAACACACACAGAACCACAACAAGAACAGACATGCCCTGTGCAGCTAAACTGTGGAAAAGCAATGGGAGCACAGACACAACAGGAGTGCACAACCTCATCACTCAGGAACAATGCACAGACAACATACCACAACACACACAAGCGCACCATCACAGAACAAAACAGCCACATCAAACAAACAACAGATCCACAGGCAGAAAAATCACACCGCAAACACAGCAGGACATCAGGGGATGCACACTAGGCAATGACAAGGCAACATACACTAGCACTGCATGCTCAACAAGCAGTGTGTGCACACCAAGCATACCAGCCACACACAGACATCAGTGACAGAACAGCAACCCACACAACACCATACAGCACAGCACAAAGACAACAGCACACCCCGGAAGTGAAGCAATAACACAGCCAACACACATACATTCAACACAACACCAACAGATGCACAAGTTTGGGACACAAAGGTGGAAACAACAACACCAGAGGACTGGGCAGCACACACAGTTGAACTGCATAGGAGCAACCATGACTGACAAACAGCACCAGAACATCACATACAACCCATTGGTGAAATGCCCTGAGTGACACATTAACCCTGGCCAAAGAACTGCACCACAAAGCACAGTGGCACAAATGAAGTCATGGGGAGGCACCCACACATGTAAACCAAGGGGACAGCTGACACCAAAGTAAAGTGTACTGCATGTCAGTAGGGGACATAGCAGGAGTGTACCATACACAAAGAGAGGGAGTGCAGACCCACAATGGGTCGGCATTTGAAGCACAGATAAGGGATGGTATGACAACACACGCAATATGCCACACTGGAGGCAAGAAGTCACCATGTGACAGCAATGCACGAGAAAACACAACCACAATGGCAGTGTGGAACAGCAGGTCTGAACAGTCTCCACAAACAGCAACAAGACACATGGATGTGCAACAAAACACAACACTGACTTGCCAGTCACACACTCTGCATACTCACATGTGACAAAACAACAAGTAGGAGTCAGACAGAACTGCAAGGACACACCAACACACTGCACAGTGCACAACTCACACATGTACATATGACCACAACCACAGGGCTGAACAATCAAACCAACAGGCACATAACTCCTGGGTGACACATGTGCAGTTGACAATGCAGGGGCATGCACACATCAACACTCCCGACAAAATCACCCCCTTCACACTGCACACTACCTGACCATCCAAGAGCACAAATGGAAAGTAAGCCGTGGGACTAAGATGATTGGCTATCACAAGATGACCACACACAAACACCACTGGGCACACATAAACATGATGACCCTGGCCAGCCTGCCTGCAATACTGTTTGCAGAAAACTACTCTGTGCTGGCAGTGCCCCCGAACCTGACATGTGTACAATATAGCCAACATGAACAAATTAAGTAAATGACAACTGCTACCCATTGTAAATTGACACAATTTAAGGGCAAAACATCAGTGAACAACAAGGCCAGTGGCCAGGGCAGAGTGAAGAGTATGTCCATGAGAAGCTGCACAGGCAAGAGTAAAACATCAGTGAACAACAAGGCCAGTGGCCAGGGCAAAGTGCAGAGTATGTCCATGAGAAGCTGCACAGGCAAGGGCAAAACAGCAAGTCCAGTGGCTAGGGCAGAGTGGAGAGTATGTCCATGAGAAGCTGCACAGGCGAGGGCAAAACAACAAGGCCAGTGGCCAGGGCAGAGTGCAGAGTATGTCCATGAGAAGCTGCACAGGCGAGGGCAAAACAACAAGGCCAGTGGCCAGAGCAGAGTGCAGAGTATGTCCATGAGAAGCTGCACAGGCAAGGGTAAAACATCAGTGAACAACAAGACCAGTGGCCAGGGCAGAGTACAGAGTATGTCCATGAGAAGCTGCACAGGCAAGGGCAAAACAACAAGGCCACAGGCCAGGGCAGAGTGCAGAGTATGTCCATGAGAAGCTGCACAGGCAAGGGCAAAACATCAGTGAACAACAAGGCCAGTGGCCAGAGCAGAGTGCAGAGAAGCTGCACAGGGAATGTGTGCGACTGTACCTTTCCATGGTCAGCAACACAGTCAGTGGGTAACAATGTGCAGCACAGGCCTATGTGTGTGAGAGACAAGCGTGTGAGGGTGACTAACACTCAGACTTGGCTGTCAGGCGGACTAGGAGCTGGCTGTGTCTCGGGGACAGTCAAGGCACTTGACCGGGGAGAGAGCGGAACAGCTGAGGTAGAGCTATCAGTGGCTTGGCAAGCCGGAGGGCTCCTTGGACCAGGTGGTGTAGTGGCATGTGGAGGTGGAGTCATGCAGACGGGAGACACAGTGTGGCTGGGAGATTGTGGAGGGGTGCCTTTCCACTTCTTGGGGATCCTAAATGGCTTGCCTGACTCTGGATCAATGGGAAGTGGTGTGGACACAACAGGAACACTCACCACCAATGCTTCATCAGGTGCAGACGCTGGCACCCCCTCTGGTGATGTGCTGGACCCAGCGGAACGCTTTGCCTGGCTTCGCCTCTGCCCCCCTTCCTCTTTTTACTAGGTGTCACCCCTACAGTGCCCTCCCTCCCCTGCTTCACTGGGCTTGGAATGGGAGTCGAGGTGGTGGGTGAATCTGCCTTGGAGCCCTTCCTAGGTGTACCCTTGGCATGCACCACCTCCTTGGTGGGCACAGACACTGTATGCTTCTCTTTGCAAGATGCTTTAGGGGCAGGAGAGTCCTTGGATGGGGATACCTCTGAGGCATGTGTGCCTGAGGTCTGCTGCTTTGCTTTTTGTCCCCTGGTGTTGCCTGACGGGCTTTTCTCTCTGCGCTCTGGGGTGGCTTTGGTCTTCTGTGGGGATGGTGTCTGCACCCGGGACCGCTTGGGTTGTTTCTGCTGTGTGCTTCGTGTGGCGTATCGTGACTTTAATGTATGTGGACCGTGTTCACTATCATCAGACGTGGCCACTGCCAGGGGGGTGGATAAAGGGACTGGAACTGGACTGTGAGTATGTGCCTGTTGAAGGGCAGATGTCACTGTTGAGGACAAAGCCTGAACAGTCCAGTGCAGCCCACCCACGTCTGAATGTATGCCCTCCATGATAGCAACCACCTGGGCCAATTTCTTGTCGTGGTCAATGAAGGCATTGAGGAGAGCTGTGTGGCCTACTCACAGCTGGCGTAAAAGGTCCACAGACTCAGCACTGATGGCAGCAGGGGGGACAGGGGCAGGGGCAGCGGTGCCAGGGGTGAAGGACACTCTTCCCCTCTTACTGAGGCAGACACGGGCAGCACCAGAGGAAGTGGCTGGGAGGCTGGGCACTGGCCGCTGTATGGTGGCAGACGATGCAGAGTCCCCGTTCCCTGTGCCCGCCAACATGAATGCATCCCCGCTGGCATCAGATGAAGTCATGCTTTGCGTCTCAGGCTGGGATTCCCCCAGAAGACTCCTGTCCCCCTCTGAGGCGCTGGTGACATCTGTGTCACTGGGCTCCTGTGCAGCTGTTCTGCTAGTTTCACCCCCACTGGTGTCCGTCTCCTGTCCCTCTGTGACCACAGGAGATGCTGCATGAGAGAGAGAGATGTAGGGTCAGGTCAGTGGCAGCAACAGAACAAACATATGCAAACAATGCATAACAAAAGATGACTAAATCTACATGTTGCACACGACCCTGTGCAATCACATCGTGCCAACTCACGATATAGACTCAAGCAGTGCGAGGAAACTGGAAACTCAGGAATGAGTGAGCCATGTGAAGACCACACAGCACAACACCCTGCTTGTGGCTCTGTTCAACCAGACACACAACTAGCTGTGAGCACACCTCGGGACATGATGGGGGCACACTACTTGTTGCCAATGACAGATCTATATGGAACAGGAGGGGACGACACAGACTACAACATGACATGCCAACCACCATGTTGTACTTTGGAGACAAAAGACTGGTGCACATTGTTGTCAGATGTCTAGGTCTCCCCAATCTGGGTGCATGCCATGGATGCATTGATGAAGGAACAGTCAGATTGGGCACACTGCCGTTCCCTCCCATGCGATTCCCAAGACTACCCCAATGCAGAAGAAACCTGAAGAACACAACTCAGAATGCAATGTGAATTCACAGCATCCAAATCACCTTTGTAAGTAGAGGTAGGGCAAATGCATGACACCGGCACCCAGCCCAGCAGCCACTTACATGCCACTGCATCACACTACCAACATCACATAGGCCAGTGCTGGCAAAGGCTCTGTACACATGCAGTCACTCCCAGCCAAAGTCACCCTCCCCAAATGCTCACCCCTGCTTGCTGCTGATGCTCCTTCAAACGTGCATCCTGCTCAGGCTGTGTCACTGCCAAGATGCGCCCCATCAGTGGTGTCATGCTGCACCGTGCCAAAGGCCCAGTGCTAGGAAGCAGCCCCAAGGTCATCTCCGCCACGTTCTTTGCCAACAGGCTGATGTCATCCCATCTCTTGTGGCAGTGGGTGCGCCGTTGGTTTGAGACCCCCAGAGCTTGCACCTTCGCTGCAATGGCCCTCCACACGTCCTTATGCTGGTGTACCTTGAGCTGCAGGCATGGGAGAAAAGAGGGGAAAATGATCAGTGACACAGTGTCATGTACCGACATCTATCAGTATAGCAGCAAGATACAAACTCATCACATATCCAACGATATGTCTATCAGAGACTAGAGTACATCTCAAATGGTACACCTGCATGGGAAAAGGTGATGTAAAAGCATGCAGGTGTGAGGGGGAACACAGTCCCTGCATATCTCACACACACGCAGGATGCTAGCACTGAAACACCTATATGGCCTGCCCACATCTCCAGTCCATTGTTGGCTTGAGCAACACATACATCACATATCAACCTGTGTTTGGGAGTAGACTCTCTGTGTCCAAGACTGGGCAGCCCTCAATGTCCCTGCCCTGTGAATAGATGACTGAGTCATGGATGTCACATTGAGGGACATGATCTCACAAATCCAAAATCCTCTTCACAGGGCCGGTCGTGTGCAATCTACAGTGCTGAGATAGCCGATAGCTGGAGTGCAATGTGAAAAGACTGATGTAATATTTTGTAAGTGAAGTGATGTGTCCATGTCTTTGTGGGCAGGGACTGTGCTGGCCAGCTGGGCTCACACTGAGATGGACTACAGGGGCACACACAGCCATTCAGCCAAGCAATCACTGTCCTGACTCCTGCATTAACAACCTTCTGCGTCACTGTATGGCTGACAACACAACACAGGTCACTCATACATACATGTGCAGGCAGGCAAACCTGTGACATTGGGTACACACACCTTCCCCCTGGAGACAGCATTTCAGGCAGTGCATGACACAACCCCACCCTCCCAGGCACATACTGCATCAGTCCAACTACATGTGTGCCCCCACTGTTGAGGACTTACCACGACATTTGGGGCACCATATAGCCTTGGGTACTGTGGAAGCACCTTGTCCACCAGGACCTCCAGCTCCTCGCTCGTGAAGGGACTGGCACAGATCTTCTCTGTCCTTGCCATCACTGTGGACATGGCACAACAGTGGCGGAATTGGGTGGTGAGGGGTCTCAGGCAGCAGTCCCTGAAGGCAGCAGCAGGTGAGGGGTCTCAGGCAGCAGACTCTTGGAGCAGTGGAAATGTGAGGCTCACTCCCACACATATATAGCCCCCTGGGGTCGTTTCAAAAGTACCAAGCTGCAGCAATTGGTGGTCTAGGTCTGCCTCTTTTAAATGCATCCAATGACCGCCTCCGAGGTGGCGGAGCACGCCTACCGCGATCTTCAAAATTGCATCATGCCACCGCTATCAAGGTTCCCATTGGCTCCAGGGCAAGCTCCATGGTGGTGACACACCTCCGGGGCCCGGTGTGCGCTAGCGCGATGGTGCATCTTTCAAATGCATCCAATGAGCGCCTCCACGGTGGCGGAGCACACCTACCGCGATCTTCAAAATTGCATCATGCCACCATTATCAAGGTTCCCATTGGCTCTAGGGCAAGCTCCATGGTGGTGACACACCGCCGGGGCCCGGTGTGCGCTAGCGCGATGGTGCATCTTTCAAATGCATCCAATGACCGCCTCCGCAGTGGTGGAGCATGCCTACCGTGATCATCAAAATTGCATCATGCCATCTCAATCAAGGTTCCCATTGGCTCTAGGGCAAGCTCCATGGCGGTGACACACTGCAGGGGCCAGGTGTGCGCTACCGCAATTTTGTCGGCGGAGCATGCCTACTGCCATTTCCCCATGTCTCCATGCCTATCACTACCGCACTTGTGTGAAAGGGGGTGCTGGTGACACACTGCCGGGGCCAGGCCGTAGCTAACGCGATATGGATGGCGGAGCATGCGAACCGCCATTTCACCATGTCTCCATGCCTATCACTACCGCACTTGTGTGAATGGGGGTACTGGTGACACACCGCCGGGGCCAGACGGTAGCTACCAAGATTCAGGCACCAGAGCATGTCAACCGACATTTCCCCATGTCTCCATGCCTATCACTACTGCACTTGTGTAAATTGGGGTGCTGGTGACACACCGGCGGGGCCAGGCGATAGCTACCACAATTCAGGTGGCGGAGCATGCCAACCACCATTTCCCCATGTCTCCATGCCTATCACTACTGCACCTGAGTGAATGGGGGTGCTGGTGACACACCGCCGGGGCCAGGCGGCAGCTACCGCGATATGGATGGCGGAGCATGCCAACCGCTGTTTTCCCATGTCTCCATGCCTATCACTACCGCACTTGTGTGAATGGGGGTGCTGGTGACACACCGCCGGGGCCAGGCGGTAGCTACCGCGAAATGGGTGCCATACAATAACAATGGCCATCTGGCAAACATCAACAGTGCACAGTACCCACAGGGTCAATGGCACATCATTGTGCACACAATGCCAATGTTCCATTTACTTCACTGGTGACTACACATGCCATGTTTGTGTGTGTGATTTCATAGATTGGCCTGTACTCACTCACATGTCACTTATGAATTTGATGGTCGTGTAGGCAGGACCGTGTTGTTCTGGACTCTACAATTTGTACACATGTCAATGTGTTGAGGTGCAGTGACAATCACAGCAATGCTCGTCTCAATGAATGATGATCTACTTTGCATGGCCTCTCATGTCTGCTCATGCACACATTCGTCATTCCTGCACCGACTGTGGTCATTGTGTGGTGGATGTGTGCCAGGTTGAAATGACGCATGAAGGTGTGACAGGTACAGCAGCTAGGCAGGAGACAGTGGGCTTGATTTGTTACACATATGCTGGATGCTATACTCCCAGGTGTGCCCATGTGAAATGTGGCCATATCCCTATGTGCATTCACATTGACCATGGTGGTGTTTGAAGTACTTGTTTTGTGTAAGTTGACAGGTGTGCCCTTTGTGTAGCTGAAGGTATCCCTACATGTAAGCTGGTCTGTTACTCAATATTGATGGCAGTCATTGTTGTTGTTGTGTCATCCAGAACGTGAGATGCTGTGCCCATCTCATGATGTATTGCATTGACATGTGTCCACTTTCCTCTCAAATAGGAGGAGGCCAAATCTGATTCGTCACTTGACGGTGCTGGAGGACATGGAGGATGTGGCGATCATCCGTAAATGCCGTCTGGATAGAGCCACTCTAAAAACCCTTTGTGATCTGTTGGAGCCCCTCCTGCAGCCTCGCCAGACATATCCAACAGCTTTCACCCCTACTTATAAGGTGATGGCGGCCCTGTATTTTTTTGCCACTGGATCGTTCCAAGAGACAGTGGCTAGGGCTGGTGGGATATCACAACCGATGTTCAGCATGGTGCTGCGTGATGTACTATCCGCCATGATAATATACAAGGACAGATACAACCATTTCCCCAGGGGTGCTGAATTGCCAACTGTGAAGGGAGACTTCTATCCCCTTGGAAACATCCCCAATGTTGTTTGTGCCACTGATTGCACCCATGTCAGGCTTATGCCACCACAGGCAACTGAGCACATTTTCAGGAATCGCAAACATTACCACTCCATAACTGTGCAAGTGGTGTGCCTGGCAGATATAATCACCTCCCACGTGTGTGCCAAATTCCCAGGCTCAGCCCATGACTCCTACATTCTGCGGAACAGCATCGTGCCCCAGCTGATGGCTAATCTGCTTCCCGAGCATGCATGGATTGTGGGTCGGTATGCCTAGTCGTATGGCGTGCTGGGTGTGTGACCTGCTGCCCTCTGCCTCACCGACATTGCAATGTATATTTGTGTTTGTCATACCTAGGTGACTCAGCGCATCCCAACCGTCCCTGGTTGCTGAGCCCACTGAGGAATCCCAGGAGCCCATCAGAAGTCCGCTACAATGAGGCACATAGGAGAACACGCCATGTGCTGGAGCTTACTTTTGGTCTGCTCAAGTTTCCGCTGCCTGGACAAGACCGGAGGTGCACTGGATACTTGCCCAGGAAGGTGTGTCAGATTGTAGTGGCATGCTGCATGCTCCACAACCTAGCCATTTGCAAGGAGATTCCCCTGCTCCTGGACGATGGTGAGGACCCATGGCCGCAGCCTGCAAACCAACCCGTGTCCAGTGATGAGGACAGTGGAGAGGAAGAAGGTGTTGACCTGCGTGAACAGCTCATCACCCGCTACTTCACTTGAAGGTGGGTGACAATGTACAACATACCCACTGTCTGCTTATATTGCTGTTGTCATGAAGGGGTATGTGAGAATTGTAGCATCAGCCAGTTGTAGTCTCAGCAGTGGTTGGCAATGTTTCTGGGACAGGTCATTTGGGAACATCTGAAGGACGTGTATGTTGATACTTGTTGCCCATTCTGACGTGTGCATGTTGGGTTATCCTGAGGGTAGGTGTTGTGTGATGTCTGTGATGCCACACCCAGACCAGTGAATGTTGTTCTGTTGTGTTTCCCTAGGTGCCTTCAACTTCTCCTTGCCTACATGCAGCCCATACTCCTGGTACATTGTGATCATGCTGAAGACTGTACATCCTGCAATAAAGACGGAGCAGACACGACAACATGTGTGTAAGGATATTTTATTTGCAATGGTGACATGTGAGGGGGGTGTACATTTCCATTGAGGTGGTGGTGAGGCAGTGAGTTGCCAATTATGGTAAATGAGATAATCGAGTAGTCACCACATTGATGTGGTGACCCAGTCCAACAGACAGATGCCATTCACAAGGCAGTGTGGGGAAGGACAGTCCAAAAAGTCAGTGTAATGGTGAAGAGGGTTGCCATCATGGCTGGCTCCATGACTGGCGTCTATCAGGTGCTTTGCCTTCAGATAATCCCAGGGTCTTCTTAGGACGGCCCCTTCGTCGTTTGGTGGGGGGGCCCTAAAGCAGGGCCAGTGGGATCTGAGGACTCACCCCTCTCTGTGGGCACAGGGGAGGATGGTGAACTGTCATCCTGCGGCCCACCAGAGGGAGGTGGAGGTGTTGGTTGTGGTGCAGGCCTGTCCCTCAGTACTGCCACTTGCTGGCCCAAGAGGTCCACAATTGGTCCCATTTTGGTGTTGATGGACCTCATCAGCAGTTCATCCGACCGGTCCGTTCGTCCCTGGGCCTATTCGTATGCGCCAAGGACTCTGGTGATGTGTTCCAGGGATTGGGTCCCAGCCTCCTGGTGTCTGTGGGTGACCCTGCCCCTCCCACCTACCCTGCTGCCACCGACCTGTTGCCTCACCACTGTGGGCACCCGCATCCTCTCCCTGCCCTCCTCCTTCGGTGGTGTGGGGTGGTCATCCTCTGGGACAGGGAGGGTGTTGCAGGCAGTGGTGGTGGTAGTGGTGGCCGTGGCCGCACAGGCCGCAACAGCATGGGTCAGCAGTGAAGTTGTTATTGCCGCACATGTGGTGGGGGGACGATGGGGTCCTGGGACCTGTTGCTCCCTGGCACAGCAGATGGGCCATCTTCCAGCTCATCGTCCAGGGAATCCTGAGAGTCAACATCCGATAGTCCATGTACCGGGGAGGAGACTGGCTCTGCAGGTTGCTGGTGTTGTCCTCTGCAGTGAGTTCTTGGTCACCTGTGGATCAGATGGGAAATGGTCATTGTAGTAAACCCCGCAAGCTTTGTGTTAGCTGTGTGTCATTCATATTTTGTACACTGCACAATTGACTGATCATCACATTGTTTACTATGTGCACTACTGTGCTTCCTGACATGATGCAGTGGCACATGCATTACATGTCCATGGTTTGAGGTGTCAAGGCATACCATGCAACCCGTGCATAATTCATGATTCCCATCTAGGGACTGGCACAACATGTTTTTCATTGGGGACTCTTTGTTGATTTGTCTGACCTGGCAGGCGTCACATCTGGCCATGAACTGGCCATTGTCATCTCCTGCATACCTTTGTCCTGTGCATATCTTGATTTGTACCACCACACATGCTTTCGTATTTTTCAAATGGTCCTTGTTGCACTTGCGTCATGGAGATGCACATGTCAATAGGTGCTGTGCATGATTGTGCCCAGACTTTCTTCTACATGTGCATTGGTGTGTCACACTTTGGTAGCTGTGACAGTTTCCTTAGCTTACCTGTGTGCACACTGTGCATGGCAATGGGGTAGGTGTGCATATTTGTGCAATGTGTGGGCTGGTCTTATCATATGGCACCATTTCTTTTATGACGAATGTGTGGGTGCACGTACCGGCTATTTACCTGTAATGTGCTCACATTTGGCATTGTTATGTGACACATCTGTGTGTGCGTGGGGAGGCTTACATCCTGCTCAGTGGGGTCACAAGACAGAATAATATGTCTACCTACCTGTAAGTTTGTTTGGTGTACTGTAATGGCTTGCAACTGCTTCTGGGTGGGGGAGGGCTCTATCCTGCTCAGGTGTGGGCCAGGGTGCATGGTGGGAGTAGTGGTACAGGCCTCCCACCCACAAACACCCTCACTGTGAAGATGGCTACCTACCTATAAGTTGGTTTGGTGTACTTTTTCAATTCAATTCAAAAGCTTTATTTCGAAATCCAGTATCTTAAAAGCAATTCTATCAATACATACATCAAATAGGAAAAGTTAAAAAGATATAAAACATCAGTTAAAAGAATAAAAACGACCAACATTAAGCTCATCACATACAGGATACCTTCAGATCTAGAGATAAAAGTTGCAAACTTCATTTAAATACCCTTCTAATTAAGGGGATCCCTTTTTTCCCTAATGGTGCAAAATAGCTCTCAGATATAAAGTGACTGTGCAATGGATAGGGAAAGGGGACATAACAATGATGGTGAAGACATAATTGATTGCTAGACTTTGCTCAAATATTTGAACCTTACAATCCAGGCACGACCAAGATATTTAGCTACACCACAGGCGAAAAGAGTTCGCGGGTCGGCCTTCAAAATGCGTAAAGCAGTGCGATAGTCGCGTGTTCTCAGATCTCCACAGATAGGTTTTAGCCATTTTGCCCTTGCGCTTTTGTAGGCGGGGCAAGCAAACAAAAAGTGGGCTAAGCTTTCAGCCGGTGCTTTGCAGCAGGGGCACCCCAAAGGTCTTTGATATGGGGTGCCCCATGTCGCTGTTAGTTCTCTAACCGGCAGAGAGCCAACCCTGAATTGGATATGTAGCGCTCTATCCCGTGGTGTTTTTATAAAGTCAAGGGGGCAGATTCATGAGGCCCGTTGCGCCATCGGAACGTCACTTTTTGTGACGTTCCGTGGCGCAGAAGCCTGCGTGATATTTATCAGGCAGCACTGAGCCACTTTTTTTGGCTTAATACTGCCTCATAAATATCAGTCCCTTTAACGCAGTGTTCTGCGTTAAAGGGGCGTGCAATGGGTGTTGCTGGGGGCGTTCCCAGCAACATCCATGGCCTTTTGACACTGCCCCAGATGTACGAGAAATCGTAAATCTGAGGCAGCGCCAAAAGCTTACGACTCCCCAGGGGAGGCGTAAGGGAGGCGCAACGGGGAGAAATGTCTTTATTTCTCCTCGTTTTTCCTTTTTCTGTGTGTGCTGCATTCTGCAGCACCCATACAAAGAGGAAAACCCTCTTGTGATGATTTTTGTACAGAAAGGTTTCCCTTCCTGTACAAAAATATTCATCCCCGCAACGCAGGCACCCTTGCACCATGGTGCAGAGGTGCCTGCGTTGGCGCAGGCAGTTCATTGTGCGCTGGCGCAGGGGAAAAGGACAGGAATGCGCCGCATTTCATAGATACGGCGCATCCCTGCCCTTTTCTTTTGCCGTAGGGAAGCGCAGCAGGAAGGCCTGCTGCGCTTCCCGACGGCAAAACCTCATAAATCTGCCCCAAGGTATGGTTCAAAAGACGTGCAATTCTTGTGGAGAGAGAATTCTTCCGACATCCTGTCAATTCTTGGGTTGCTATGTTCTTGTGCATCAACCCAGGCCCAGTAATATTTTTTAAGATCTGCCTTGCCAGGGGGCGTTTGCATGTCCCAATGTTCCTTTAGACCTAAGGCTATGGCTTCCAAATGCTTCTGGGTGGGGGAGGGCTCCATCCTGCTCAGGTGTGGGACAAGGTTCATGGTGGGAGTAGTGGTACAGGCCTCCCACCCACAAACACCCTCCCAGGGAAGATGGCTACCTACCTGTAAGTTTGATGAGGGTAATGTAATTGCTGATACTTGCTTCTGGGTGGGGTGGGGGGAGGGTTCCATCTTGCTGATGCTGTGGGACAAGGGGGCCTGGTGGGAGTTGTAGTGCTGTCTGCCTGTACACATACCCCCATGGTAATGTTGCTAGCTACGTTTGGGGTGAATGGGAGTGGGTGAATGTTGGATCTGTGAGACATGTTTTTGTGAGTGTGTGGTGCAGATGGATTGAATTTGTCCTAGGTGGTGTAGCTTTGTAGTTGTGCAAGGCAGTACATATCAGTGTGGTGGTAGTCATTTGTTTGTACTTACCAGCCTCCACTCCCCCGGCTACTCCTGTGAGACTCTCTGGATGCAGTATGGCAAGCACCTTCTCCTCCCATGGTGTGAATGGTTTTGGTGGAATGGGAGGGCCACCGCCAGTCCTCTGAGCCAGCTCACGGTTCTTGCTTCTCCTCTATTTGACAACCCTCTTCAGATCATGCCACCGCTTCATGATCTCCTTTTTGGATCTTGGGGTGGTCCCTACTGCATTGACCCTTTGGACTATCCTTTCCCACATTTGTGTCCGTGTGGCTGATGGTGTCTGTTGGACCAGGCTACCAAACAGTTGTGGTTCCACTCTGACTATCTCATTTACGATGACTGTCAACTCACTCTCAGTGAATCTGGGCATTTTCTGTATTGCCATGGTGTGTGTTTTGTGCAAAGTGGTGGTGGGTGCAGGGGTATGAGTGGTGGGTGTGGTTGTGATGTGTATGGTGTGTGATGTGCAGGGGGTTAGTGGTGCAGGTGTGGAAGTGGTGGTGGTGCTGTGTGTGGTGTGGCTAGTGATGTTGTATTCTTTGCCTCTCCTTTAAGCTGGTTGTGTGTGTCCCTTCTCTCCTGGAGTATTGTAAAGGATTGTGGTCAGGGAAGAGGCTTGTTTTATACTCAGCTATGTGGGTGTGTCCAAATGGGGTATTGCTGTCAGGTGTGGTGTGTGTGTTGTCCTGGGAAATGTATTTTTCTTTTTGCCATGTGGTTGTGTCATTGGGATGTGTTTTGTGTATTTGGGGGGCATGGCTGGTTTGCTGTGTGCACTTTTTAACCTTATTGTGGGTTTTTTGCTTCTTCCGCCATATTTTTCACGGATCGTCCGCAGTGGTGGCTGTGCTGCAGCTCTTCCGCTGGCTCTCCCATTCATCCCAAGGTGCGACCCCGGCGGTCGGAAACAGCGTTACGTACTGTGGGACCGTCGGGGAAATCCTAATTTCCTGTGCGGTGTATCCGACCGCCACGGACGGATTTTGGCAATCACCGCCAGCTACAGGAGTTTTTTTTGCCCTGTTCCACCGCGGTCTGTGTTTTTTTGGCGGATGATCCTAAAATGGACACCGGTTTTTCCACGGTGCCGGCGGGCGGTTGTTTTCCGCTTTCATGGCGGTCGGGGTGGTTTTCCGACCGCCATCCTAATAGGCCCCATAGTTGCAAATTTTATGATGTACAAAGGAAAAATTGATTTTACAAATTTTAAAATCATTGGGTCTTAGACAATGTTGTCCTGCTTCTATATCATTGCAGCTTTTAGAAAATGAACACGTAGTATGGAGATTATCAATGTTTTTAAAAAGCGCACTTAAATGCCGGAAAACTATCACAATATGAATGCTTAACTTATTACGAAAAATATGATAGAAATGAATTTATCTCTCAGATGAGATCGGTAGCGGACCAAAATAATTTTTATATATTATGTCTTTTATTTTTTCCTTTGTAATATTTTGTGATTTTTATGTGCTTTTATGATTCTCCAAACAAAAATTGAATAAAGCTTTGTTGATTGATTGATTGACAGGGACTCTGGTAGCCATGCCCTGTTGCATGTACTCTGATGTCTAAAACAAGTAGTAATTAGCCAGTCTCCTAGTATAAGGTACAAAGTGTATCCAGGACCTGTAAATCAAATGTCCCTAACGGACTGCATCTCCCACTATGCCAACCACTACAGTGACAGTGCAAACATGTTTCCTGGCCTACCATTGTAGTCTGGCTAAGCAGTTTTAAAACTGCAAATTCAACATATCACAATAACCCAGCTCGACAGGCCTAAACCTTCCTTTTAAATATTAATAAATCATCTGTAAGTAGGCCTTGCAGCCCATTTGGCAGTGTGGATGGTATTTAAAAGTAGGACATGTAAAAATTCAATGTAAAGCATACCCTTACAGTCAATAGGCCCCCAAATGCTATTTTCACTCTAGCAGTTTTGGATGTTCCATAGGAAATGATTCGGATACAGTATTAAATGTAATATTAATAATGTTTTGTTCAGCTAGGAAACACCTATAAATGTAATATTAGGCCTTATAAAAATATTTATTGCAACCTCAATTTACTGGTTAAGTCAGATTTGTAACACATATTCTGGAAAGTGTAATCTTAGAAAGTTACTTTTCTCCTGCCTTAAGCCTCAGAAGGCACATTTGCACAAGTGTCAAGTGTCAACTGTCACTGAAGAGTGGAATAGCTATCTTAATGAGGTGTGAACTCTCTCCCATAGCTGAGACAAGGGTCTTGGGTGTGGGGAGGCATTCTCTTCCTTCAGTAGGATGACCATCTGAGCAGTGCCCAGGAACTTGATTACCTTCAAAGAGGCCTATCCTGTCACAGGCAAATATTAGCTGACACTTGGCAGGGCCTTTCTTTGTGGTTTGGAGTGACCACAGAGGAGGGATTGCTCATTTTCCTGGCTACACATTTCAGATGGATACACAGGCTCTATGCTCAAGGGTAGAAGGTTTTCACCATTTTGGCTTTAGGCAGAGTGGGGCACTGTGGGATTGCTTGCAAATGGGCACACATGACTTGCTGAAAAAGTGGGTAGGGCTACCCCTAGCAACCCATTTGTATAAAACAAAAGTGCTGGGACTCTTGTCAGGAGACAGCGTCGACCAGCCCATTTCACCTGTTAGCTCTGCCTGACAAAGAACCAACAAATCCTACAAATGGGAAGCTGCCAACTTCGGAGCTGGGGAACCAGATTCAAGTCTTGTCATCAGCTCAACATCCTGTGATTCTGGGTGACACACTTAGGGGTCCATTAGGATGTCGGGTGGTGGGACCACCGCGGCACTGAAAAATGCCTTTTTCCGCCCGCCAGCAGCAGACATCACGCCCACCAAATTAGTATGGACAAGCATAGGCCAATTCCTGACCGCCGCGGTGCAACATGCACCGCCATCAAAGTGCGTCCGCCAGCACGGCAGTGGGAGCCAATGGAGACTCACCGCCGTGCGCAATGACGTCCGCCTCGCTCCTCAAATTAGGATGACTCAAGCAAGCAGACGCACCACAGCGGAGACACCGCCCAACCAGAGGCGGCAGAAGCTCGACAGCGAAGCGCGAAACCAGAGTCCCGGTCACGACTGCCATGGACCCAGCTCTACATGTCTTTCCAGTGCTGTACCTGCTACATCACCAGGAACTCATGGACCGCCGCGGACACCACCGGAGGTACGCAACCACACAACACATGGCCTGACACCGGGTCCAAATCCACATCAGACACCCTAGGGGGGACAGGGACACATCCACAAGGGCACCCACACATCACCCACCTGCCACAAAGTCATCCCGCTGCATCCTGGACACACAGCTACCACCACCATGCAGCAATATCCTTGTCACGGCACCGCAGCGGCGAACACAAGCAAATACATGCGCACAATGCAGAAGGCAGGGCCAGTGCCAGGCATGGGCAGGGCACAAAGACCACAGGGACACACCCACTCCCACCACACACTAGCACACCCCATGAAGGCACATGCCATGTGCCCCTCCTGTGCACACCATGCACAACAACAAGCCAGGGCAATTCACACCCTGCACCACACAACAAACAATCATGGAGACACACACTGCAGGAGTGGCTGCACAGGAACACACACCATACAGCACAGTAGCACAGGGCCAGGGAAACACACACAACACCACACTCAGGGAAATATAAATGAGGACAAGCAGCAAATGAACACATACAAGGAATCAACATCCAAATGGACACACAGCCTGCACAGTCACACATACATACAACTACCCCACAGGAGCACACCAGCAGCACTACACACAGGGTCCATCTACACACCTCAGGACTGACAAACACGAGTAAGAATCTACACACATACCCCCCTCACACCAGCAGCACACAACACCAGTTCCAAACACACCGAAGGCTGGCAATACTTGACAGACAATACACACACAAACAACCACACACCCTGGGCTCAGCCACAGACATAACACACACACACACACAGGGATGCCACCACAAATGTGGAAACAAGTACAACAGACAAACACATAGCCCAACAGAAACACACACAGAGCCACAACAACAGACATGCCCCGTGCAGCTAAACAGGCGAAAAGCAATGGGAGCACAGACACAACAGGAGTGCACAACCCCATCATCCAGGAACAATGCACAGACAACATACCACAACACACACAAGAAGTGCACCATCACATAACAACATAGCCACAGCAAACAAATAACAGATGCACAGGCAGACCAATCACATAGCAAACACAGCACAGCATCAGGGGATGCACACCAGGCAATCACAAGGCAACATATACACACAGCACTGCATGGACAACAGGCGGTGTGTGCACACCAAGCATACCAGACACACACAGACACCAGTGACAGAACAGCAACCCACACAAAACCTCACAGCACAGCACAAAGACAACAGCACACCCAGGAAGTGAAGAAAAAACACAAACAACACACATAAATACAACACAACACCCAATAGATTCACAAGTCTGGGACACAAAGGTGGAAACAACTTGACCAGGGGACTTGGCAGCACACACAGGTGAACTGCATAGGAGCAACCATGACTGACAAACAGCACCAGAACATCACACATTACCCATTGGGGAAATGCCCTGAGTGACACATTGACCCTGGACAAAGAACTGCACCACAAAACACAGTGGCACAAATGAAGTCATGGGGAGGCACACACACATACAAAGCAAGAGGACAGCTCACACCAAAGTGCAGTGTACTGCATGCCAGTAGGGGACATTGCAGGAGTGTACCATACACAAAGAGAGGGAGTGCAGACCCACAATGGGTAGGCAGCTGTAGCACAGATAGGGGATGGCATGACAACACACACAACATGCCACACTTTAGGCAAGAAGGCACCATGTGACCGCAAGGCATGAGAAAACACAACCACAATGGCAGTGTGGAGCAGCAAGGGGGGTGCGATGTCCTCCAGCCGGAGTGGCGCCTGTAGGCTAGGGTCACGCTGGGGCCGGGCGGCCATCTTGGTGCATGCAGTGGGCACGCGGGCCCGGGGTGGCCGAAGGAGGAAGGCCTATGGACGGGGGAAGTCCGGGTCGGGTGCGTGTGTTCTGGTGGGAAGGATCGGCTAGGCCAGGGGCTCGGGGCTGGTGTGAGGTGCAGGGGTCAGGTCTGACTATGTTACGAGGGCCGGGTCCAACAGGGCACAACACAAGGCCAGTGGCCAGTCCAAGGTGCTGACTGAGTCCATGAGAAGCTGCACAGGCAGGGGGCAAAACACAAGGCCAGTGGCCAGTCCAAGGTGCTGACTGAGTCCATGAGAGGCTGCACAGGCAGGGGGCACACAGCAGTGAACGACAAGGCCAGTGGGCAGAACAAAGTGCAGACTGAGCCCATGAGAAGCTGCACAGGGAAGGGTCCAACACAGCTGTGAACGACAAGGCCAGTGGGCAGGACAAAGTGCAGACTGAGTCCATGAGAAGCTGCACAGGGAAGGGTCCAACACAGCAAAGAGCAACAGGGCCAGTGGCCAGTCCAGGGTGCAGACTGAGTCCATGAGAAGCTGCACAGGCAGGGGCACACAGCAGTGAACGACAAGGCCAGTGGGCAGGACAAAGTGCAGACTGAGTCCATGAGAAGCTGCACAGGGAAGGGTCCAACACAGCAGTGAACGACAAGGCCAGTGGGCAGGACAAAGAGCAGACTGAGTCCATGAGAAGCTGCACAGGGAAGGGTCCAACACAGCAAAGAGCAACAGGGCCAGTGGCCAGTTCAGGGTGCAGACTGAGTCCATGAGAAGCTGCACAGTCAGGGGGCAACAATGTGCAGTACAGGCCCACCTGTGTGAGAGACAGGTGTGTGAGGGTGACTAACACTCAGACTTGTCTGTCAGGCAGACTGGGAGCTGGCTGTGTCTCGGGGACTGTCGGGGCACTTGACGGGGTAGAGAGCGGACCAGCTGAGGTAGAGCTATCAGTGGCTTGGCAAGCCGGAGGTCTGCTTGGACCGGGTGGGCTAGTGGCACGTGGAGGCAGAGTCATGCAGACGGGAGTCACAGTGTGGCAGGGAGATTGTGGAGGGTTGCCTTTCCACTTCTTGGGGATCCTAAATAGCTTGCCTGACTTTGGATCAATGGGAAGTGGTGTGGGCACAACAGGCACACTCACCACTACTGCTGCAGCAGGGGCAGGTGCTGGCAGCCACTCTGGTGATGTGCTGGACCCAGCGTAACGCTTTGCCTTGCTTTACCTCTGCCCCCCCTTCCCCTGTTTACTAGGTGTTACCCCTACAGTGCCCTCCGGCCCCTGCTTCACTGGGCTTGGAATGGGAGTCAAGGTGGTTGGTGATATTACCTTGAAGCCCTTCCTAGGTGTACCCTTGATATGCACCACCTCCTTTGTGGGCACATACACTGTACGATTATCTTTGCGCGATGCTTTAGGGGCAGGAGAGTCCTTGGATGGGGATGCCACTGAGGCATGTGTGCCTGAGGTCTGCTGCTTTGCTATTTGTCCAATGGTGTCGCCTGACAGGCTTTTCCGCCTGTGCTCTGGTGTGCCTCTGGTCTTCTGTGGGGATGGTGTCTGTGCCCGGGACCGCTTGGGTTGCAGCTGCTGTGTGCTCCATGTGCTGTATCTTGACTTTGATGTATGTGTACCGTGGTCACTATCGTCAGACGTGGCCACTGCCAGGGGGGTGGACAAAGGGACTGGAGCTGGACTGTGAGTATGTGCCTTTTGCAGGGCAGACATCACTGTTGATGACAAAGCCTGGACTGTCCGGTGCAGCCCACCCACGTCAGAATGCATGCCCTCCATGAAAGCAACCACCTGGGCCAATTTCTTGCCGTGGTCAATGAAGGCATTGAGGAGAGCTGTCTGGCCTACACACAGCTGGCGCAAAAGGTCCACAGACTCAGCACTGATGGCAGCAGGGGGGACAGGGGCAGGGGCAGGGGCAGCAGTGCCAGGGATGAAGGACACTCTCCCCCTCTTACTGAGGCAGACACGAGCAGCATCAGAGGAAGTGGGTGGGAGGGTGGGCAATGGCCGCTGTGTGGTGGAAGTCGATGCAGAGTCCCCGTTCCCTGTGCCCTCCAACATGGATGCATCCCCGCTGGCATCGGATGATGTGGTGCTTTGCATCTCAGGCTGGGACTCCTCCAGCAGACTCCTGTCCCCCTCTGAGGCGCTGGTGACATCTGTGTCACTGGGCTCCTGGGCAGCTGTGGTGCCAGTTACACCCCCACTGGTGTCCATCTCCTGTCCCTCCGTAACCACAGGTGATTCTGCATAGGGGAGAGAGATGTAGGGTCAGGTCAGTGGCAGCAACAGAACAAACATATGCAAGCAATGCATGACAAACGTTGACCAAATCTACATGTTGCACACCACCCTGTGCAATCACATCATGCAAACTCACTACATTGACTCAAGCAGTGCGTGGAAACAGGATACTCAGGCATGAGTGAGCCATGTGATGACCACACAGCACAACACCCTGCTTGTGGCTCTGTTCAAACAGATACACAACTAGTTCTGAGCACACCTAGGGACAGGATGGGGCCACACTACTTGTTGCCAATGACAGAACTGGATGGAACAGGAGGGGACAACACAGACCCAGACTACAACATGACAGTCCACAATGGACATTAGCCCATGCCACCCACCATGTCGTACCTTGGGGACAATATAATGCTGCACATTGCTGTAAGATGTGTAGGCCTCCCCAATATGGGTGCATGCAATGGACGCATTGATGTTTGCACAGTCAGATTGGCCACACTACCTTTCCCTCCCATGGGATTCCCAACACTACACCAATGCAGAAGAAACCTGAAGAGCACAACTCAGAATGTAATGTGAAGGCACAGCATCCAAATCACCTTTGTAAGTACAGGTAGAGCAAATGCATGCCACAGGCACCCAGGCCAGCAGCCACTTACATGCCACAGCATCACACTACCAACATCACAGAGGCCAGCGCTGGCACAGGCTCTTTAAACATGCAGCCACTCCCAGCCAAATTCAGATTCCCCAAATGCTCACCCCCTGGCTTGTTGCTGATGCTCCTTCAAACGTGCATCCAGCTCAGGCTGTGTCACAGCCAAGATGCGCCCCATTAGTGGTGTCATACTGTGCCGTGCCAGACGCCCGGTGCGAGGAAGCAGCCCCAAGGTCATCTCTGCCACATTCTTTGCCAGCCGGCTGATGTCGTGCCATCTCTTGTGGCAGTGAGTGCGCCGTCGGTTTGAGACCCCAAGGGCTCACACCTTCGCTGCAATGGCCCTCCACACGGCCTTACGCTGGTGTACCTTGAGCAGCAGTCATGGGAGACAAGAGTGGGAGATGATCAGTGACACAGTCCCATGTACCGACATCTATCAGTATAGCAGCAAGATACAAAATCATCACATATCAAACAAAATTGGCAATCAGAGACTATAGTACAGCTCACATGGGACACCTGCATGGAAAAGCTGATGTTAAAGCATGCAGGTGTGAGGGGGAACACAGTCCCTGCACATCTCAAGCACATGCCGGATGCCAGCATTGAAACACCCATGTCGCCTGCCCACACTCCAGTCCATTTTTGGCTTGAGCAACACATACATCACATGTCAACCTGTGTTTGGGGGTGGACTCACTGTGTCCAAGGCTGTGCAGCCAGCAATGTCCCTGTCCTGTGAATAGTTGAATGTGTCATGGTGGGCACATTGAGGGACATGATCACACAAATACAAAATGCCATTCACAAGGGCAGTTGTGTGCAAAATACAGTGATGAGATGGCCCATAGCTGGAGTGCAATGTGAAAAGACTGAAGTCATACTCTGTAAGTTGAGTGAGGTGTCCTTGTCTTTGTAGGCGGGGACTGTGCAGGCCAGCTGGGCTCACACTGAGGACTACAGGGGCACACACAGCCATCCAGCCAAGCAATCCCTGTCCTGACTACAGCATGAACAACCTTCTGTGTCACTGTATGGCTGACAACACAACACAGGTCCCTCATACATACATTTGCAGGGAGGGAAAGCTGTGGCATTGGGTACACACACCCTCCCACTGGAGACAGCATGTCAGGCAGTGCATGACACTACCCCACACTCCATCTACATGTGTGGCCCCCCTGCCCGAGCCCACCCTTGTTGGAAGACTTTCCACGACCTTTGGGGCACCATATAGCCTTGGGTACTGTGTGAGCACCTCGTCCACCATGAACTCAAGCTCCTCGCTCGTGAAGGGACTGGCACGATCTTCTCTGTCCTTGCCATCACTGTGGACATGAGACAACAGCGGCGGAATTGGGTGGTGAGGGTTCTCAGGCAGCAGTCCCTGGAGGCAGGAGCAGGTGAGGGGTCTCAGGCAGCAGTCCCTGGAGGCAGCAGCAGGTGAGGGGTCTCAGGCAGCAGTCCCTGGAGGCAGCAGCAGGTGAGGGGTCACTGGCAGCAGGCTCCTGGAGCACTGGAAATGTGAGGCTCACTCCCACAAATATATAGCCTCCTGGGGTCATTTCAAAGGTGCAAAGCTGCAGCAATTGGTGGTCCAGGTCTGCCTCTTTCAAATGCATCCAATGACCGCCTCCGCGGTGGCGGAGCACGCCTACCGTGATCTTCAAAATTGCATCATGCCACCGCAATCATGGCTCCCATTGGCTGTATGGGCAGGCTCCATGGCGGTGACACAACGCATGGCCCGGGGTGCACTACCGCAATTTTGGCAGAGGATGCCAACCGCAATTTTCCCATGTCTCCATGCCTATCACTACCGCACTTGTGTGAATGGGGGTGCTGGTGACACACCACCAGGGTCAGGCGGTAGTTAGCGCGTATGGGTGCCATACATTGACACGATGCCCCGCCATTCAGGTGGCGGAGCATGCCATCCGCCATTTCCCCATGTCTCCATGCCTATCACTACCTCACTTGTGTGAATGGGGGTGCTGGTGACACACTGCCGGGGTCAGGCGGTAGCTATCGCAATTTGGGTGCCATACATTGACACGAGGCTCCGCCATTCAGGCGGCGGAGCATGCCAACCGCCATTTTCCCATGCCTCCATGCCTATCACTAACGCACTTGTGTGAATGGGGGTGCTGGTGACACACTGCCGGGGCCAGGCGGTAGCTACCGCGATTTGGGTGCCATACAATGACACGAGGCTCCGCCATTCAGGCAGCGGAGCATGCCAACCGCCATTTCCCCATGTCTCCATGCCTATCACCACCGCACTTGTGTGAATGGGGGTGCTGGTGACACACCGCCGGGGCCAGGCGGTAGCTACCGCGATTTGGGTGCCATACAATGGCGATGGCCATCTGTCAAACATCAACAGTGCACAGTGCCAACATATTAAATGGCACATCATTGTGCACATGATGCCAATGCTCAATTCACTCCACTGATGGCTACACATGCCATGTTTGTGTGTGTGTAACGTAGATTTGCCTGTACCCACTCACATGTCACTTATGGATTTGATGTTGGTGTAGGCAGGACAGTGTTGTTCTGGATTAAACAATGTGTTGAGGTCAAGTGACAATCACAGCGATGCTCGTCTCAATTCATGATGATCTATTTAGCATTGTCTCTCATGTCTACTCATGAACACATTCGTCATTCCAGTGCCGAATGTGGTCATTGTGTGGTGGATGTGTGCCAGGTTGTAAGGACGCATTAAGGTGTGACAGGTACAGCAGCTAGGTATGAGACAGTGGTTTTGATTAGTTACACATATGTTGGATGCTATACTCCCAGGCATACCCATGTGAACTGTGGCCATATCCCTTTGTGCATTCACATTGACCATGGTGGTGTTTGAGGTACTTGTCTTGTGTAAGTTGACATGTGTGCCCTTTGTGTAGCTGAAGGTGTCACTCCATGTCAGCTGGTCTTTTAGTCTCTATAGATGTCAGTCATTGTTGTGGTTGTGTCATCCAGAACGTGAAATGCTGTGCACATCTCATGAAGTATTGCATTGACATGTGTCCACTATCATCTCAAATAGGAGGAGGCCAAATTTGACTCGTCACTTGATGCTGCTGGAGGACATGGAGGATGTTGCGATCATACGGAAATGCCGCCTGGACAGAGCCACCCTGAAAACCCTTTGTGATCTGTTGGAGCCCCACCTGCAGCCCTGCAGGGCATATCCAACAGCTTTCACCCCTACTTATAAGGTGATGGCAGCCCTGCATTTTTTTGCCACTGGATCGTTCCACGAGACTGTGGCGAGCGCTGGTGCGATGTCACAACCGATGTTCAGCATGGTGCTGCGTGATGTACTGTCCGCCATGATGCTATACAAGGACAGATACATCCATTTCCCCAGGGGTGCTGAATTGCCAGCTGTGAAGGGAGACTTCTAGCCCCTTGTACACATCCCCAATGTTGTTGGGGCCATTGATTGCATCCATGTCGGTCTTGTGCCACGACAGGCAAGTGAGCACATATACCGCAATCTCAAGCATTACCACTCCATCAATGTGCAGGTGGTGTGCAGGGCAGATATGACCATCTCGCAGGTGTGTGCCAAATTCCCAGGCTCGGCCCATGACTCCTACATCCTGCGGAACAGCATAGTGCCCCCGCTGATGGCTAATCTTCTTCCTGAGCGTGCATGGATTGTGGGTGAGTATGCCTAGTTGTGTGGTGTGCTGTGTGTGTGTCCTGCTGCCCTGAGCCTCATCGAGGTTGCAATGTCTATTTGTGTTTGTCATACCTAGGTGACTCCGCATATCCCAACCGTCCCTGGTTGCTAAGCCCACTGCGGAATCCCAGGTCCCCGGCCTGAAGTCCGCTACAATGAGGCCCATGGGAGGACACGTTGTGTCGTGGAGCGTACTTTTGGTCTGCTCAAGTCATGTTTCCGCTGCCTGGACAAGACCGGAGGTCCACTGGCATACTCGCCCGGGAAGGTGTGTCAGATTGTTGTGGCATGCTGCATGCTCCACAACCTAGCCATTCACAAGGAGATTCCCCTGCTCCTGGATGATGGTGAGGACCCAAGGCCCCAGCCTGCAAACCAAGCCGTGTCCAGTGATGAGGACAGTGGAGTGGAGGAAGGTGTTGACCTGTGTGAACAGCTCATCACCCGCTACTTCACTTGATGGTGGGTGTCAATGTGCAACATACCCATTGTCTGCTGATATTGCTGTTGTCATGAAAGGGCATGTGAGAATTCTAGCATCAGCCAGTTGTAGACTCAGTGGTGGTTGGAAATGTTTCTGGGACATGTCATTCGGGGACATCAACAGGACGTGTATGTTGACACTTGTTGGCCATTGTGACATGTGCATGTTGGGTTATCCTGATGGTAGGTGTTGTGTGATGTCTGTGATGCCACACCCAGACCAGTGACAGTTGTTCTGTTGTGTTTCCCTAGGTGGCTTCGACTTACCCTTGCCTACATGCAGCCCATGCTCCTGGTACATTGTGATCATGTTGAAGACTGTACATTCTGCAATAAAGACGGAGCGGACACGCTAACATGTGTGTGAGTATATTTTATTTACAATGGTGAGATGCAAGGGGGGGTGTACATTTCCATTGGGGGGTGGGGTGGAGCAGTGAGTTGACAGTTGTGGTATAGTCGAGTAGTCACCACATTGCTGTGGTGACCCAGTCCAACAGACAGATGCCATTCACAAGGCAATGTGGGGAAGGACAGTCCAAAAAGTAAATGCAGTGGTGGAGAGGGTTGCCATTATGAATGGCTCTGTGACTGGCGTCTGGCAGGTGCTTGGCCTCCAGATACTCCCAGGGTTTTCTTAGGACGGCCCCTTCGTCGTTTGGCAGAGGGGGCCCTGCTGCAGGGCCAGTGGGGTCTGAGGACTCACCCCTCTCTGTGGGCGCAGGGGAGGATGGTGAACTGTCATCATGTGGCCCACCAGAGGAAGGTGGGGGTGTTGTCTGTGGCGCATGCCTGTCCCTCAGTACCGCCACTTGCTGGCCCAAGAGGTCCACGATTTGTCCCATGCGGGTGTCGATGGACATCATCAGCAGGATAAGCTTGCCCAACAGTTGGTCCGACCGGCCCGTTTGTCCCTGGGCCTGTTCATATGCACCCAGGACTCTGGTGATGTGTTCCAGGGAGTGGGTCTCAACCTCCTGGTGTCCCTGGGTGACCCTGCCCCTCCCACCTGCCCTGCTGGCACAGCCTTTTTGCCTCACCACTGTGGGTACCCGCATCCTCTCCCTGCCCTCCTCCGTTGGTGGTGTGTGCTGGTCATCCTCTGGGACAGGGAGGGTGCTGCAGGCAGCACTGGTGGTGGTGGTGGCGGTGGCTGTGGCCGCACAGGCCGAGACAGCAGGGGTCTGCTGTGGAGTTGTTGTTGGTGCAGATGTGGTGGGGGGACGATGGGGTCCTGGGACCTGTTGCTCCCTGGCACACCAGATGGGCCGGCCTCAAGCTCATCGTCCATGGAATCCGAGAGTCCTTGTACCGGGGGTGGAGACTGGCTCTGCAGTTTGCTGGTGTTGTCCTCTGCAGTGAGTTCTTGGTCATCTGTGGGTCAGATGCGAAATGGTCATTGCAGTGCACCCGGCAAGCTTTGTGTTAGCTGTGTGTCATTCACTTTTTGTACACTGCACAATTGACATATAATCACATTGTTGACTATGTGCAGTACTGTGCTTCCTGACATGATGCAGTGGTACAGGCATTACTTGTCCATGGTGTGAGTCGTCAAGGCATACCATGCGACCCGTGTACAATTGAGGTTTACAGGGTCTTGTTGCCATCTAGGGCCTGGCACAACATGTGTTTCATTGAGAACTCATTGTTTATTTGTCTGACCTGGCAGACGTCACATCTGACCATGGACTGGCCATTGTCATCTCCTGCATACCTTTGTCCTGTCATGTGCATATCTTGATTTTTACCACCACACATGCTTTCTTATTTTTCGAATGTTCCTTGTTGCTCTGGCCCCATGGCGATGCACCTGTCAATAGGTGCTGTGCATGATTGTGCCCTGACTTTCTTCTAGTTGTGCATTGGTGTGTCACAATTTGGTAGCTGTGACAGTTTCCTTAGCTTACCTGTGTGCATACTGTGCTTGGCAATGGGGTAGGTATGCCTCTTTGTGCAAGGAGAGGGCTGGTGTTGTCATATGGCACCATTTAATTATTTAACAATGGGTGGGTGCACGTACTGGCCACTTACCTGTAAGTTTCTTTGGTGTACTGCAATGGCTTCCAACTGCTCCTGGGTGGGGGAGGGTTCCATCCTGCTCAGGTGTGGGACAAGGGGCATGGTGGGAGTAGTGGTGCAGGCCTCCACCCCACAAACAGCCTCATTGTGAAGATGGTTACCTACCTGTAAGTTTGTTTGGTATACTGCAATGGCTTCTGGGTAGGGTGGGGGAGGGCTCCATCCTGCTGAGGTGTGGGACAGGGGACATGGTGGGAGTAGTGGTGCAGGCCTCCCACCCCCAGCCACCCTCTCAGAGAAGATGGCTACCTACGTGTGAGTTTGATGTGGGTTGTGTAAGGGCTGACACATGCTTCGGCGGGGAGGGATCCATCTTGGTAGGCTGTGGGACAGGGGGTATGGTGGGAGTAGTGGTGCAGGACCCCCACCTCCAGACTCCCTCATTGTGAAGATGGCTACCTACCTGTAAGTTTGTTTGGTGTACTGCAATGGCTTCCAACTGCTTCTGGGTAGGGTGGGGGTGGGCTCCATCCTGCTGAGGTGTGGGAAAGGGGGCATGGTGGGAGTAGTGGTGCAGGCCTCCCACCCACAAACACACTCACTGTGAAGATGGCTACCTACCTGTACGTTTGGTGTACTGCAATGGCTTCCTACTGCTTCTGGGTAGGGTGGGGGTGGGCTCCATCCTGCTGAGGTGTGGGAAAGGGGGCATGGTGGGAGTAGTGGTGCAGGCCTCCCACCCCCAGACACCCTCCCAGAGAAGATGGATTCCTACCTGTGAGTTTGGGTTGTGTAATGGTTGAGACATGCTTCTGGGTGGGGTGGGGGGAGGGATCCCTTTTGCTGATGCTGTGTGCCAGGGGCCCTGGTGAGTGTTGTAGTGCTGTCTGTCCGTAGACATGCCCCCATGGTAATGTTGGTAGCTACGTTTGGAGTGAATGGGAGTGGGTGAATGTTGGATCTGTGAGCCATGTTTGTGTGAGTGTGTGGTGCAGATGGATGGTATGTGTCCTAGGTGGTGTAGCTTTGTAGTTGTGCAAGCAAGTACATATCAGTGTGGTGGTAGTCATTTGTTTGTACTTACCAGCCTCCACTCCCCCGGCTGCTCCTGTGAGACTCTCTGGATGCAGTATGGTAAGCACCTTCTCCTCCCATTGTGTGAATGGTTTTGGTGGAATGGGAGGGCCACCGCCAGTCCTCTGAGCCAGCTCACGGTTCTTGCTCCTCCTCTCCTTGACCACCCTCTTCAGATCATTTCACCGCTTCATGATCTCCTTTTTTGATCTTGGGGTGGTCCCTACTGCATTGACCCTTTGGACTATCCTTGCCCACATTTGTGTCCTTGTGGCTAATGGTGTCCGTTGGACCAGGCTACCAAAAAGCTGTGGTTCCACTCTGACTATCTCATCTACCATGCCCTTCAACTCACTCTCAGTGAATTTGGGCATTTTCTATGTGTTAAGTCAATAAGGACATTGTTCCCTGTTGGCGGTGAAACAAAAATGCCGATCACCTGCTCAACAAAGGAGGAAAAGGTGGGAAGGGTGTAAAAAGAGGAGGGGGAAGGAAGAGGGGGGGGGGGGAGAAAAAGGAGAGGGGAATAGAGGTGGGATGAAAAGAGGCAGAGAGAATTTCCCCAGTCTCAAGGATCCACTCCTGAAGGGGAGGACTCTATGAAGCCTCTCGTGAGCCCTCACACACCCCGAAGGATGTCTTGCTTCATCATTGGGCTAGTTGTTGTTCCTCGTCGGGCCGGCGCTGCAATGCCCGACGGTCCCCCGAAGGGTCTCTCTATCGGAGGTCTTTTAAAGAGAAAAGCCGTAAGGTGAATGCGGGTGTGTGGGCAAAAAAGCAGTGAGGTGGATCCGAGAGGTAAGTGATTGGATGCGTGCAAGGTGTGTGGTTTAAAAATGCCTAGGGGTGTCCAAAAGTGGATTTTTAATAATATGGAGCCTCTGGCAGACTAAAAAGACCAGAAGGTCACGGGGTCACTAATCAGCGTAAGGTGCTGGTGTGACTTCAATTAAAAGGTCGACATGTTTCACGCCTTGGATGCCCAGACGGGTCAGTGGCGTTTCATCAGGACCGTAGGAAAGTGAAAGGTAGTGCACGGTGAAGACGGGAGTGCCAGAGATTGGAAGGGTAACTCACGTCTAAGAAAAGGTTAAAAGTGGTACGGGGCTGCGGGGTACAGTGACCTGGTCAGCAATGACAAGAAGAACGTACCAGACTAGTGTAACCCTCGTGTTTCTGTACGGGGCTGCATAGGATCTGCCGAGGCTGCCAGCGCCCTATTTGGGTTGCGTCGGGGGCCGGCTCAGTCGTGAGTTACCCTTCCAATCTCTGGCACTCCCGTCTTCACCGTGCACTACCTTTCACTTTCCTACGGTCCTGATGAAACGCCACTGACCCGTCTGGGCATCCAAGGCGTGAAACATGTTGACCTTTTAATTGAAGTCACACCAGCACCTTACGCTGATTAGTGACCCCGTGACCTTCTGGTCTTTTTAGTCTGCCAGAGGCTCCATATTATTAAAAATCCACTTTTGGACACCCCTAGGCATTTTTAAACCACACACCTTGCACGCATCCAATCACTTACCTCTCGGATCCACCTCACTGCTTTTTTGCCCACACACCCGCATTCACCTTACGGCTTTTCTCTTTAAAAGACCTCCGATAGAGAGACCCTTCGGGGGACCGTCGGGCATTGCAGCGCCGGCCCGACGAGGAACAACAACTAGCCCAATGATGAAGCAAGACATCCTTCGGGGTGTGTGAGGGCTCACGAGAGGCTTCATAGAGTCCTCCCCTTCAGGAGTGGATCCTTGAGACTGGGGAAATTCTCTCTGCCTCTTTTCATCCCACCTCTATTCCCCTCTCCTTTTTCTCCCCCCCCCCCTCTTCCTTCCCCCTCCTCTTTTTACACTCTTCCCACCTTTTCCTCCTTTGTTGAGCAGGTGATCGGCATTTTTGTTTCGCCGCCAACAGGGAACAATGTCCTTATTGACTTAACTGTTACGAGTGGAGCACGGACATTGGACCATAACCAGCTCCTGGTCCCCCCCTCTCCTTTTTTGACTGAGCATTTTCTATGTGGCCATGGTGTGTGGTGTGCAAAGTGCTTGTGGGATTGCAGGAGTACGAGTGTTGGTTGTGGTTGTGCTGTGTATGGTGTGTGTTGTGCAGGGGGTTAGTTGTGCTGGTGTGGAGGTGTTGGTGGTGCTGTGTGTGGTGTGGCTAGTGATGTTGTGTCCTTTGCCTCTCCTGTCAGCTGTGGTATGTGTCCCTTCTCTCCTGGATTGTGGTCAGGGAAGGGGCTGGTTTTATACTCAGCTATGTGGGTGTGTCCAATTGGGGTGTTGCTGACAGGTGTGTTGTCCTGGTATTTGTATTTTCCGTTTTGCCATGTGGTTGTGTCATTGGGGTGTGTTTTGTGTATTTGGGGGGCATGGCTAGTTTTCTGTGTGCACTTTTTGGCCTTCTTGTGGGGTTCTGCTTCGTTCGCCATATTTTTTACGGTTCGTCTGCCACGGTGGCTGGGCTTCAGCTCTTCCGCTGGCTCTCCCATTCATCTCATTGTGCGACCGCGGCGGTCGGAGATGGTGGTACATACTGCGGGACTGTCGGGGATATCCTAATTTCCGGTGCGGTGTCTCCGCTGTACTTGCGGCGGGTTGGTGTTTTTCCGCCACGATTCCGACCGCCGCAGACAGATTTTGCCCATCTCCGCCCGCGGTGGTTTTTCTTGGCCTCGTTCCGCCGTGGTAGGATTTTTTGGGTGGTTAATCCTAATTTGGCCGCCGGTTTTCCCGCGGTGCCGGCGGGCGGTTGTTTTCCGCTTCCATTGCGGTTGGGGTGCTTTTCCGCACGCCATCCTAATGGACCTCTATATCTCCCCGTATTGTCATGTTCTTTAGGATAGCCCTGTCATGTATACCCCATTTTACATACATTGTCCGATCCACACGACAATAACGATGCTAAACAGGTGACCTTTTACCTAGTAGCTTGCTCCTGTCTCTTCAACACCAGGCTCTCGGTACTCTATCACAATTCCTGTACCTGACGTATATAAATATGTCCTCAGGCACGGCATAATTATTCGGTATAAAGGTCACCACTTTTTTCATCCTTGGCCAATAGCCAGCTGTGCATGATTGCATTTGTTTGGAAAAAACATTCATAATTGTTTCCAAAACATTTATGGTTGCTTTAAAAACATATTGATTCTAGAAAAATCCCTGGAGTGACCACTCTAGTATAAAAGACCCTTATTCCCCCTACAAATCAGAGGAGAAATCCTTCCAAGCTGACACGGGGTCTTGCATGCTGAATCTTCGGCACGCAGCAGTCTGACAACCCTTGCGGGGTGTTATCCTTGACGCAGAGATGGGGTCCTTCCTTATAAACTATCAGGTGAGGGGGATGGTGCTTCCCTAGGGGATTCTTGGACACATACATGCATATACATGCTACACATACATATCTAGGCTAGGTACATTCAAGAAAAATTCTTAGGGTGCACATTTTAGGAATATGCAAGTACTACTGTTTTTATCTGAACTCCTTATGTTCATCTTATTAGCACTATGATAGAAATGTATCTACTATTCACTATATTGGTACTTGCAATCTCTTTTGTATGCTTCTGTCTCCTGATTGTCACAGCACATGTGTTTTACACCAGATTATAAATACTCATTGAAACATCCTAATCGTCAACCTGTGCATTTTCTGAGAGTAAGCGAGCATGAGTATCTGAGCGGAACATACTGTACTGTTCTCCACGATCACTGAGGAAACAGGGTTGTCATGTCCAGTGGTTGCCTGAAACTACCTATGCCACTGTAGGATAGGGGGTGGTAGTGGCACTGTTGAGCTAGGTGGTCTAACGGCTGACATATGTGGGGCTGTCCGGAAGCGGTTGGGACACCAAGCCCTCAGTTGAGGTAATCCAAAACACGCAGGTCCTGGGTATTCCTTAGAACTACACGACATGGCGCCGCAAACGTTGGTTTGGTTCTTATATGAACAGTGAAAATCTTAGTAGTTCAGTCGTGCTTTCTTAGAAAGCCCTACTCACACTTTTCAGAGGCGTCTGAAGTGGGAAGGGAGATCCACCTCAGCTGAGAAGATATACTCAGTGTATTGGCTGAAGGTTTAAACAAGCTTATAAGGATAAAAGGTTCCCACATTGTGCAAAAACCTTAGGGGTCGATTATAATGGCGGGCGGATCGCCACCGCCCACATGGCGGTGGCGATCCACCCTCCATAATCCACTGCATGCCTCCCATCCGCCTCCGCCACATTACGATGGTGGGGGGGACCCCGGCGGGCGGAAAGACCGTCTGCCGTTTTCCGCCGGTCGACTCGTCAACCGGGCGGAATATGGGCATGACATGGAGGCGGTATCTGCAAGACACCGCCGTCCATATCATGATGCTGGCGGTCTTTAGCCTTTCCATGGCGGCATTGCCGCCATGGAAAGGCAAGCGGTCCTTGCTGTTGGGGGCCCGTAGCGGGCCCCCAGGGAGTTGGGGGTGGAGGGTGCATATGGGGGGTACCTATGGTATCCCCCTGCATTTGCATGTACAATGGCGCAGGCACAGCGCGGTGCCTCTCACGTTGTGCATTCAAATGCACAACTTGCCTTTTTAACCTTGCAGCGGGTGCTGCTGGCAGCACCGCCCGCCGCAATGTTAAAAATACGGGATGCGCCCACCAGTGTAGCGGGCGGATCATAATTTCATCAACAGGACCGCCGCACCTATGGCGGGCGGTCCCTTCAGCCGTTGTCCGCCCGCCATCGCAATCGACCCCATAGTTACTAGAACTTTTTAGTTCTTCTCCTGAGAAATGACTGAGTCCACGAGTGGTGCTTCAGATAAGAAGAATTTGCAAACGCTCTTAACATCACACGGAACTGCAGACATCCAGTAAGAATCACTGACAGAATATCGAAGGTCAGAATATTGACCTACAAAAATATCGCAGCAAGAATATCGAAGTCAAGAACATCGACATCCTATCTTCATTATGGTAAGTACAAAAATATCTTAGTACATAATATATATAATTGAAATAAACATAGTTGAAATTATTACAAAATGTTTAAAAATTATAAGTAATATATAGATAATGTAAAAATAAATTAAACATATACACATAATACATAATATATATACTTACTTATTAATATGTTTTAATCATTATTTTGATAACTTTTAAATTGTTTAAAAAAATTATACATTATAAATACATCTATCCACATAAAACAATAATATCAATAAAAATGTAATAAATAAATTTAACAAATTAAACAAAAAATATTTTTTAACTTTTTAAAATTAATTATATACTACATTAGCTGAAATAATACAAACAATATTAGATAGCGGAGGGAATAAAATTACTATTCCAACTCCAAACAGTGCAGCAGTAGGGAAAATGTTGGATAGCGTAGGGGTAAAAATTACTATTCCCACCCCACTGAGTGCAACAGTAGAGAAAGTGTTGGATAGCATAGGGTTCAAAATCACTATTCCCACTCCAAGGAGTGCAACAGTAGGGGAAGTGTTGGATAGCGTAGATGTAAAAATTACTATTCACACTCCAGTGAGTGCAACAGTAGGGAAAGTGTTGGATAGCGTAGGTGTAAAAATTACTATTCCCAGTCCAGTGAATGCAACAGTAGGGAAACTGTTGGATAGCGTAGGGGTTAACATTACTATTCCCACTCCAGGGAGTGCAACAGTAGGGAAAGTGTTGGATAGCGTAGGCGTAAAAATTACTATTCCCACTCCAGTGAATGCAACAGTAGAGAAAGTGTTGGATAGCGTAGGGGTTAACATTACTATTCCCATTTCAGGGAGTGCAATAGCAGGGAAAGTGTTGGATAGCATAGGGTCAAAAATAACTATTCCCACTCCAGGGAGTGCACAGTAGGGAAAGTGTTGGATAGTGTAGGGGGTTAAAATCACTATTCCCACTCCAGGGAGTGCAACAGTAGGGAAAGTATTGGATAACGTAGGGGTGAAAATTACTATTCCCAGTCCAGTGAGTGCAACAGTAGGTAAAGTATTGGATAGCGTAGCAGTTAGAATTACTATTCACATTCCAGCGAGTGCAACAGTAGGGAAAGTGTTGGATAGCGTAGGGGTTAACATTACTATTCCCACTCCAGGGAGTGCAACAGTAGGGAAAGTGTTGGATAGCGTAGGCGTAAAAATTACTAATCCCACTCCAGTGAGTGCAACAGTAGGGAAAGTGTTGGATAGCATAGGGGTAAAAATCACTATTCCCACTCCAGTGAGTGCAACAGTAGGGAAGGTTTTGGATAGCGGAGGGGTTAAATTAACATACTTATTAATTAAATATTTTTTGTAAAATAAATAACATATTAATAATTAATTACCAAAAATAATAAATACCAATTCTGGTGCCGATTCCGATCCTGGAAAAATTTTCCCCGTACGAATCGTAACCGGATTTTTTTCTGAACGAATCGTACAAGTACCGTACAAACTGGCAAGTACGATTTGTATGGGAAAAAGTCCATACGAATCGCATTGGGAAAATTCCCCCACACGTCCTCGGGTCGGAAAAAGTGTCCGACACGTCCCCGGACGATTATCCGTACGAATCGGAAAAATGAAGTCCGAGCGCGCAAGTACGATCTGTCCCGTCCGTCCGAATGTACACCCGTATGGAAAAAAGACCGTCCGGAGCGAACTTCAATACCAACCATGGAGACATGTGCCCGCATACGTACGAGACGTACCCCCACCCGTGTATGTACGAGTCGTACCCCCACCCGTGTATGTACGAGACGTACCCCCACCCGTGTATGTATGAGTCGTACCCCCACCCATGTACCCCCACCCGTGTATGTACGAGTCGTACCCCCACCGGTGTATGTACGAGACGTACCCCCACCCGTGTATGTACGGTGCTGACCCCCAGCGCGTAGCTGAGATTGTTCTATATTCTGTCCATCAACTGTTGTTTTTGCATTTGTCACCCCGAGTGGGTCGGGTATGACCAGACGTGGTTCCCGTGTCCTCCATGCCACTGGAATCAAGCTATCCTGGCTGAAGATAGGTGAAACCCTGAAACCGGTCCTAGGATGCTTGTTTCCAGTCCAGGGAGAACCTGGCTTGGCAGTTCGGGCTGGACTGTTCCCATGAGGCACAGGGTCAAGACTGATCTGCATATGGCTGGGTTCAAGCTGGAATGGCATGGTGAGCAAAAAAACGATGGATTTAGGCCCAGATCTCTGTACTGGTGTGAATGTATGACATTGTTCTGCATTCTGTCCATCAACTGTTGTTTTCACCTTTGTGATTGAGGCTCACAAGGTGTTCAGATCTGAAGTATTCTATTCTTGGTTCAGTTCCCACTGACCACAGGCTAGTGGCAGGCATAAATGGTATTAATCTTAGTAACAAGTATGATTTTTCTTTAAATAACATTTATAAATTAATTCCTTGTTTCAGCTAATTTTCTTCTGCTTAGTTCATAACTGACTAGACCCTGCACTTTTTCAGATCCCCCTTTCCTTTAAATTGTCCTTTGCATTAAACTCTGTCTTAATGGACCTATGCTGCATGATGATTCTTATCTGCCTGACTTCAGTTAAACTTAGTTACCTTCTCTCAATGTCCAGGGGCTTTGCTTCTGGGCTCCAATCAGATACAATGCTCATCTGTGCCATTAACGGTGTAAATATATTACTGAGTAAAAACATATCAGTATATTATTTGTGTTGAGAGAATACTGATTTGACTGTGATGAGTCCTTTTTCTAAAAACTACTAAGCGATGGTTCCCAGATGGTCCCGAGCCAATATCCAATATCCAGTGCCTATCCCTAACCTGTGGCTCCAGTGTCTTTTATTTGTCCCATTTTTTCCCTGGTAGCTATTTGAGACATTTACCGATACAGTGTTTCAGGCAGAACTGGTGGGGTAGTGGGATTCTCAGGGGGCCTAATAAAAAGATAGGACAGGCTTATCTTTTTATATGCGGAGTTCTCCGCCAGACTGCAAATTCTCCACAGTCGTAAAGTTACTATAAAATCGTAGTTTGTGAATACAAAAAAAGAGTACATTTATTCAAAAGTATAATTTTACCTTTGTGAATTAGGCCCTCGTTGATCATCATAAACTTTCTCAAGGTGTCACCAGCTCCCACATCTTCTTGGTGGGCAGCACATTACTGCTCAATTTGATGTGGAAAGGACTAATGAATCATCTGATTTAATCTTGAGTGTTTCCATAAAGGCTAGTTCATTGGCAGACAAATGTTTGGCATAGCTGTAGTATTAGCCTCAGTGCAAGAAACTGGACTATTATTTGAGGTGTTTGACTACCCACCTCAAGAAATTTTCACGATTCTCAAAATTGATAAATAAGTTTGAACTCAACGCTCTTGTAGCTAAGTCACGGATGTGACAGGCTTAACTTAGGGCAGTATGGAAACTATTTGTGCAATACCAAAATAGTAATAAAGTCAAAATGCAAAACAATAAAAATACGAAACCGCATTACAAAATAGAGTAAAATATATCAACCAAAATTACACCAATATTACAAAAATCCAATAAGAAGAACTGGAAATTTCGTAAAAAATTTTAAATAGAGAAAGCATCAAAAGCTCCAGTGATAGTCAAGGCTCACAATAGAGCAGGACCTACGCACCATTTGAGGCGGACTACATTGGAACATGGCTTAAATACATCTACTAGGTTTGTCCTGGTCAAACATTTTACCTTGTGACTTAGAGCCTGATTTATACTTTGGGGGATGGGATACTCCGTCACAAATGTGATAGATATTCTGAATGCTGTATTACAAATGCCAGAAGATATAATGTAATTGTAATACTGCGGACGGGATGTCCGTCACAATTGTGATGGTGTATACCATACGCCAAAGTATAAATCAGGCCCCAAGTCTTTTACATCCCTATCAACCAATGGAGTACAATTTTAAAGCCCCTAGGAAGTCAGGGGAGGCACTTAGAGATGCACAGCGTGGCAGGCAAAAGTGACTAGCAGGGTCCAGTCCAGATGCAGTTGCCACTGATCAGCTGGGCACTTCCAGGAAAGGCCTCCTGTAGCTTGTTGTCTCTCTCGATCTACACAGGAGGTCATCCAACTGACCCATGGAGTCCACTTTTTTGTCCTGGGTACAAGATGAAGTGGGTGCAGTCCTTCAGGGCTCCTCTCAGGTCACAAACAGAAGGTCCAGTCCATTTCTGACCTTCCTCAGGTCCAGAAAGTGCTCTTAGTATTTCAATTCTGTATTGGGTTTTTAGAATATTTTTAAAGCATGGCCAAGCATGGTTATCAGAAATGTATATACTCAAAGTACAAAGAAACAAAGGACAACATTGCCATTAAACATATTTCACCTTCCTCCACTTACTTAAGAGAGATAGAATTGTTCAATGGTATCAAACGTCCCTAATATGCATCTTATATAAATCTTCTTTACCTCCTCAGCACCTTGAGCATATTTATTATTAAAAGTCTAAAGTTCTGGTTGTGACTGTCAACCAAGGGCTGTTCATATTTTCAAAAGAGAGGAAAATTAGGAGATAGGCCGACCATATAGATTACAAAATAGATTGCTGGTCCTGCAGAAAATAGATAATGCATTCATAAGATGCAACTGAAAACATACATTGGATCCAGTCATTATGTGTAGGTGTGGCTGATTATTTCTAACATCTCACATTTTGGCCACTGCTAAAAAGGTATCAGTCCAGCGCTTCAGATGACGGGTCAGGTCTGATAAATCGTCTGCATAACTAACAGGATACGCTTTATAGAAAAGCCTAATTGGATAGAAGAGTTGATTCATGATAGCAGCTACCTTATGAGAAGAAATATGAAGAGCATGGCAAGACCATAATAAATGTGCCATATGTCCTCCTCTGTTACCGAACCTCCAGCAATTAGAGGAATTCAATACATTTGCATGGTGAAACCTGTGGGGAGGCCAGTTCCAGTTATGCAGACTCTTGTAGTAGCTACATTTTAGTGTGGTTTCTCTCATCCCTCAGTCATGTGAGTGCAAGAGGGATAGCCATGCCTCACTGGAATACTCCAAACTCAAAACAGTTTGCAATCTTGTCTTAAGAGTAGTCCTCATTGCCTTAGAGTGAATCTCTTCCTAATATGTTGAGTAAAGTGTGGAGATGACCCCCTTAAATTCAGCAATGAATTGAAGAGTCTAACAATGGCTGTGTAAGAGAGTTTTGAACTCAAGCAGTCCTTTAATCGGAGGAATCTCCAAAACTGAGACATTCCAAGGTGAAATTATGCTCCTAGATCTTCGAAGGACTTTACTTTGTCATCATCTATTAATCATCTCAGTTGAACCTTGTCCTTTTTTGGGGGGTTATCCACAAACGTTTTGCCTTCTTCCTCCTATTTTTTCTGATGTGTTTTTGTTGTTTTTTTTGGACTCTGAGCACTTTAACACTGCTAATAAGAGTTAAAGTGCATATACTCTCTGTCTAAATTGTATTGTGATTGTTTTATCCATGAATGGCATATTTGATTACTGGTAAGTCCCTATTAAAGTGCATGGTGTGTGCCCAGGGTCTACAAATCAAATGCTACTATTGGGACTGCAGCACTGATTGTGCCACCCACATCGGTAGCCCTGCAACCGTGACAGACCTGTCACTACAGTGTCTGTGTGGATAGTTTTAAACTGCCATGTTTACCTGGCAAGTGCACCCACTTAGAACACACTAGCCCTGGTATGTGACCAGGGATGGGAACTAGAGGCACAGGGCACTAGGTGCTAGCCAGCCTCCAACACGAAATTTGAACGCAAGTGGGGCTGCTCCTAGTGAAGTGATCTACAGGTGCCTAGAGATGCGTTATTGGTGGGGGCATCTTACAAAAAGTGAAGGACTGGCCTCAAACACTCCTGGTGTCATGCTTCATCATAGGCCGTCCTCGCCCTCTATAAACTCAGTTTGATAGAGGGCGGGCATTCACCTGATGACAAGGATGCACTTCTAAACTAAGTGGGGGCCCGTGTATGGTGTTAAAAAAAGTGTGCGATGACTAGGGAAATAATTATCCCTTCACCGTGGTGTTTGTGGTCAACATGTTTCTGCCCAATGTCCCATGCAGTTACGTGGCATTTGTCAGGACCTTATATCTAATGGGCTCTGTCTTTATAATTGAATAACTAAATAAAGATCAACCACTTTAAGGGATGTGAATTATCACTATTCCCACTGTTATTGGACTTCAAGTCTAGCCTGTAGAAAAAGAAACCGACCTCTCCCAACAATGATGGAATGTCGCAGAGGGCGAACGCGATAAAGACAGGAAGGTGCCAATGCTCACCTTCGGTGAGACGGCCAAAGTCAGGCAGTCAGGCATCAGCTAGCGGGGACACCGGATCCCACTAAGGTGCTACCAATATACCTTAATTGGCACCAATTACATACAAAGGAGGACTATATAAGGCCCTACAAAACCCGCTTCCATTTACAGATGGGGAGGCGAAGCAGACACAATTAGGTCACACGGCGGAAGGCGCACCGAGAGACAGTAAGAGTATGGATGTGGGTGTGTGTGTGGGTGCGTGTGAAATGCCCTGTTTAGGGTACTTTCTCTGCCTCTCCCCAAAAACAGTTTTTAAAAAAAAACTTCAGCTTCTATGTTGAAACTTGATATATCATCATCAGGTTGATGGCTGAGGTGGAGGAGTGTGGCTCAATGGTTAGAGCGGCAGACCCTTAAGCAGAGTTCTGGCCAGGGACCAGGGTTCGATTCCTGCCTCGGCGGGGCTCGGGCTCAATTTCCTCGGACCTGTCTATTCTCGCCTCGGTGCCTATTCTAATCACGGGCCCCATCGCTGCAACTCTGGGCAATAGCTTGCTTAGCCTCCACACCGGCCCCAACAGCGCTAAGGATGCCTGGCTTCGCCCTGGGGGTGCCCAGGAGTGGACACTTCACAGGGAAAGCCAGGAGGGGTTCCACAGCGGTATGAGTATCAGCGCCAGGAAACCGCAAAGGCGACACCGCAAGGTGTCCGTCTGGTGACAGTGCGCTCTATAAGTACCTTGACATTTACAGGTTTGTTTTCCTTTCTTTCCCACTTTCCCAGAATGTTGATAGAGGGGCCTTCCCCCACGCCTCCCATGGAGAAAGTAGGTTAGAGTTCTAGGGTAAGTTATAAGAGATACTCTCTCGTAGTTTCTATAGGAGTGCACACAAGTATGAGTGACACGTGTCATGCGCCTTGAACAACCACGCGCGATAAGCAGTGTGGTGATGGATGGTTACTTCTGCAATAACCAGCGGAAACTTACATATCACGTCAGTGTTTGTTTTCTTTCTTTTTCTACAGGCTAGACTTGAAGTCCCATAACAGTGGGGATACAGATAATTCACACCCCATTTAGTGGTTGATCTTTATTTAATTATTTAATTATAAAGACGGAGCCCATTAGATATAAGATCCCGACGAATGCCACATTGGGCAGAAAAATGTTGACCACAAACACCACAGTGAAGGGATAATTATTTCTCTAGTCACCACACACTTCTTTTAACACCATACAGTTGCCCAATTTATTAAAATTAATCTTTATGACAACTGTAATGGTTTTTAGATCACTTTCACTACCCACGGGCCCCCACTTAGTTTAGAAGTCCATCCTTGTCGTCAGGTATATGCCCGCCCTCTATCAAACCGAGTTTTTAGAGGGCGAGGACGGCCTATGATGAAGCATGACACCAGGTGGTGTGTGAGGCCAGTCCTCAACATTTTGTAGGATGCCCCCACCAATCACACATCTCTAGGCACCTGTAGATCACTTCACTAGGAGCAGCCCCACTTGTGTTCAAAGTGCACCCACCTGCCAGGCCTACCCTTCCCTTTTACTACATGTGAGGCACCCCTAAGATAGACCCAAGGTGGCCCCATGGGCAGGCCGCAGTGTATTTGAAAGGTAGGACATAAACTGGTGTGTTTTACATATCCTAATAGTGAAATACTGCTATATTCGTTTTTCACTATTGCAAGGACTATCTCACCCATAACTTATCATTGGAGCTGCAGTGTAACCGCTAACCTCCAATTGGGAAGAGATAAAGAGGCTTGAAGTTTGTGGTCCCTGAACTCACAATTTAAATGTACATCTTCTAGAGAAGTTGCTTTTTAATTTGCTTGTTTGAAAATGGCACTTTTAGAAAGTGGGCATTTTCTTGCTTTACCATTGTGTGCCTCTGACTGCCTGTGGCATCCACGTCTGAGGGAGTGTGACAGTTGGGCTGTTTGTGCATTCACTTCCGACAGCCACACAAAAGGAGCTGAGGTGTGCCCTGCATATCTTGATGGCCCATCGCCTGGCAGATCGGTCTTTCCGAGCTAGAGTGGTGGGAAGAGTTGTCACTGAAAACTTGAACAGGGCCTCACATAAATCTGTCTCCACACCCCCCATCCCCTGTAGTGTGCCTGGAGCCAAGTCAGGGAAGGGCAGGGCCTTCAGCACTACAAAGGCTTTCATTTGAAGCTTGCCTACTTCAAAGGAAGAAGGTGGTATTAGTACTGGAGCTGTGACACCATAACTTCAGAACACTACTGGACTAAGAGGACATTCTCCCAAGAAAAAGAGCTGGAGAAACTTTCAGAATGGACTACCGTTTGCTGTCTGCTTTGGTGTTTTGGCCTGCTGCTTGCTGCTTTTATCTTGGGCAATGAAAGGAGTGGAATTTGCTTTCTACATCCTGCTTGCCAAGGGCTTGTGTGTGCTTGACTCCTGTTAAGACGTCTCAGGGCCATCAAAGACTTCATCTGCAGTCCCTGAGCTCCTGTGCTGGGAGTTCACACCTGGGCCCTTGGAGGTAATTTTGCTGCAAAGAACCAAGAAAATCCATGCATGGACTCTCAGTGTCTGTTTTTACCGACCAAAGCATTGCTGTGTGCGGCTGCAGAATCGACACAGTGCCTGCCGTATGGCTGAAGCATCACTGCAACTCAAATCCCAAGCACCATTTCACAGAAATCCGTGGCGCATGCTCCAACTCCGACACGGGCCCTGCTGTGCGGCTGAAAAAAGCAACGCATCACCTGCTTCGTGACTGGGAAATCAACGCAGCCTCTGTTCCGCCACTGCCTCATCGACCCAGTGCATCCGGATTTTCGGCGCATCGTCCCTGTGAGCCAAGTTCTTCATTAACGTGGCCCTGCCGTAAGGAATTAAGGGCACGTGTCCAAAGATCGACGCATCCCCTCCCTTCACAGTAAGGAATCATCGGATCACCTCCCCTGGTAGAAAGGAATCAACCAGAGCAGAACTCTCTTATGTACACTTTCCGTGTTGAGAGTCCTGCTCTGGTTGCACGTCGGTTCTTACTTGGAGGCATAATTACGAAAAAATGTCAGAGTGCAGGGATGTGCCAAATTTGGCAGTGCAGTGCTCTGACATTTTCACAGAGCAGGGCTGTGCCGTATTCACAAGAATACAGTGCACCCCTGTGTTTTCCCTAGCGATGCGTTAAATTTAGCTGCCCAATGCTAATGCATGCACCCTTGCACTGTAGCATCCTTTTGGAACCTGCACATCCCTGCAAAAGTCACGCATCGCAGCTGCCTGCACCAAAGCCGTGGACATTACTCACCAAGTGCACAACGCAACGACCTTGACCTAGACTTTCAACGAAGCCCCAACTTTGCCCAGCACCTCCGAAGAACTGCTTTTACGTGAGTCTTGGACTCCGCATCACTGTTGGAAATGGCCCTTTTTGCCGGGTTTTCCCCAAACTTTTTGCTTCTTCCTCCCTATTTTTTCCTGACCTGTCTTTGTTGGTTTTAGGACTGTGGGCACTTTACCACTTCTGAACAGTGCTAAAGTGCATATGTTCTCTGTGTAAATTGTGTTATGGTATAGTGTTTCCATGATTGGCATATTTGATTCAATAAGTCCCTAGTACAGTGCACTGAGAGTGCCCGGGCCTGTAAATCAAAGGCTACTAGTGGCCTTGCAGCACTGATTGTGCCACCCACAGAAGTAGTCCTGTAAAGGTGACTCAGATCTGCCACTGCAAAGATTGCGCACAATTTGTAACTGCCATGTCGACTTGACAAGTGCACCCACTTGCCAGGCTGTTATCTTCCCTTTTTTTACATATGCGTCACCCCTAAGGTAGGCCCAAGGTACCCCTGTGGGCAGGGTGCTATGTTTGTTAAAGGTAGGACATGTACTGGTGTGTGTGACATGTCCTGGTAGTGAATTACAGTGCATTTCATTTTTCACTATGGAAAGGCTATCTGTCCCATAGGTTAGAGTGGGAGTTTATTTATAACATTTTATAAATATAACTTTCCCTTGGGACAAGATAGGAAGGTAAAGTTTAGTATGCCTGAATGCAGAATTTTTGAAATGCATCTTTTAGTAAAGATGATTTTGATGTTCTGTGTTTGAAAATACCACTTTTAGAAAGTAGGTATTTTCTTGCTTAGTCATTCTATGTGCCTCTGCTGGTTTGTGTATTGACTGTCTGGCTTTGGAGTGACAGGGGTTGGGAGGTGCATTCTCTCAGATGGCCACCGGGGGGGGGGGGGGCGGTGATGTGTGTCCTGCCATTCGTGAATGAGTCAGGGCCTGGGCTGAATAAACGATAGGCTGTATTCAGTAGTGGGAGGAGTTTTCACTAGCACCTGAATAGACCTTGGCTGCATTTAGAGTAGTGGGAGGAGATTTCCTTGCACATGAATGGGCCTGGTTTGCCTTGAATAATCCTGCCAGGAAGCTGGGCTAGAGAGGACAGAACTGGTTTGGACTAAGCACAGACACCCTCTGCCTGAGAGAACAAAGGACTTTTAAATATAAATACTGGGGCACAGACCCCAGAATGTTAGAACTCGCTGGAATCAAGGAACCTGCCAAGGAGAAGAGCTGCCAGGAGGAGTACTGCCCCTTTGCTGTGTTGTTGCTTTGTTGGGTTGGCCTGTAGTTGCTGCTTCTGCCTTGGGCAATGAAAGGACTGGACTGAACTTTATTTGACCTGTGCTGAGTATCTCCAAGGGCTTGAAGTAGAGCTTGCCTCCTGTACTGAAGTCTCAGGGACTGCAAAGACTTCACCAACTTCTGGGTACCGCTTCTGCAACCCCTGCCTCAGTTGCCACAGAGAAGGGAAACGCAACCGACTCCATTGCTGGCTCTGTGTCCTAACGGCACCTCATAAGGCACTGTCCGCATCTCGCACCGCAACCCTGGTCTCACTGGCGACGACGACCAACTCCGCATCCACCGAGTCGTTGCACGCACCGAGACCTCTGGGCACCACACTCCACACCGCCTAGCTTCACTTTGCCATCCTGGTCTCACCAATGCCGTCACTGCTGTTGACTTCAACACCCGTGACCGCATCGTGGCTGGGGGCACCACTCGTAAGTCTCACGGTGCACTGCCTCGTCCCACACAGCAGTCTGGGCTGACCAACGCCAGCTCCCACTAACCGGCTCTGTCCCTTGCACCACAGCCTGCCAGCACTGCATCGAGCTCTGCCTTACCCTGCACCGTAAGCCTTGGTCTCACCAACACCATCTGGACGATCGTCCCCGAGCTGCTGCCTGCACCGCATCGAGACTAGGGCACCGTACCCAGCACTGCTTTCATTTTGCAACGCAACCGCCACGATGATCTCACACCAAGGTGCCAGCCGTAACGAGAAAGGTACTGTTACCGAGTCTGTCCACGCTTTCATTGGCCAGTACCGACACCATCAGCTGGAACTGGTTTTTTTTATTCTTTTGTTTTCAGCATCGAGGTAGCCCCGGACGGAGCTACCAACTCGTACGAACTGTTTTTGAAGTATTTCTACAATTTTAAGGATATTTTGCAAAGTATAAAAAAAAATTAAGTACTGTATGTTGGATTCTTATCATTTTTGGTCTTGTTTTGGATATATAAAAATATTGGATATTTTTTTAAACGGGTGTGGTGTCCTTTTGTAGTGTTTTTCACTGTATTACTGATGGTTATGTGCCAATACTTTACACACTGCCTCTGAGATAAACCTGACTGCTTGTGCCATGCTACTAAGGGGGTGAGCAGAGGTTATTTCAGGAGTGTAACTCCCTTACCATGACTAGGAAGAAGGGTCCCCACTTGGACAAAGGTACCTATCTCTGTCAACTGGAGACCCCCATTTCTAACAATCACCGACAATGGTACCTACCTCTGTCAACTGGAGACCACCATTTCTAACAATCACCGACATCCATGGTGCACCGTCCTTACTCCAGGGCCGTAATGGGAACTTCAAGCAGCCCTGGCAAAAATTATAAATTCAGCCCCCATTTACACCAAGTGAGTCCTCCCCTCAAAGTACATTTCTAAATCCTGCTACTCCAAATCCAAGCAGGACGATTATTATCTACAATTGATTCCTCAAGAATAAAAAAAAAAAAATTGTCAGGTAAACATATTGGGACATATTTACAAGCCCCTTGCGCCTCTTTTATGCTGCTGTTGCGTCACTTTTGCCATGCTGCGGGGTATTTACAACGTGACGCATCTGGGAGATGCGTCACGTTGTAAAGCCCTGCGCCAGAAGTTGGCGTCCCTGTGCGGGGGGGGAGGGGGGGGGCGTTCCATCGCAGGAAAACGTCTTAAAATGGGCTGAGTGAAATCTACAAGATTTCACTCAGTCACTTTTGAGCCCATGCTGCGTCAAAACCCTGCGCCTGCTTGAAGCAGGCATAAGGATTGACGCAGCTTTGTAAACATAGGGCACCCCAGAGCCTTGCTGGAGCTGTGTCGCACTTGCAAAATGTTTTCCTTTACAGTTGCTGTCGAACGTTCATACGCGCTGGTGAATTAAACAAAGCGGCCTGCATCTAAAGATGCATAGAAGAGAAATGCTTCTCTCCAAAAACAAAGGGAAATAAACTTCAACCCAAAAAAACATGCCTGCTACTTCTGTCAAGAAAAACACTCACAGATACATACTGTGGGCCCCGCTCAAAGTGCCACGAGTGCTGTCATTGCAATAACCGTGAGGATGAAGTGCATGTAGGTATCCATGCAGCCTATCCAAAATGTATGTAGTTACCCATGCAGCCTACCCCAAGTGTCTGTTTCGGCAACCAAGCACATGACTAATAGCATGCTCTGGGAGTGCATGACTTGGGTAGCTTTAACTGCCTTGCATGCCCCTTCCGACCACTTTTCTGATGTATGACATGCGTGATCTGTTAAAGTGGGCAGGCGCCAATGTGGCTGTTATAGGGTCAGAAGTACAGACGCATGCATGACGTGCGCATTTACCCTAAAACCACATCAAAAAAAATCTCAAACTGGCAACATTGCAAGTTGCTGCAGGACTGCGTAACTGCACCACCACTTCCGTGGAGTGAAACCGGCCTCCTGGGGACTGAAACCGGCCTCTAAGGGTCTAGCCTCCCGGGCATTTGCCCGCTTGCCCGGCTGGCCAGTCCGGCCATGCCCGACTCCAATGCTTTCCCGGCCCTGAGTGGCTGTTGACTGACACACCGCTTTCAGGCCAGCGGTTCAAGTACGACACCATGCAATTGACTCACTGTGCTCTTGACATTGACACATCACTGACGCTGCAACCAAAGCCTCGCAACCACAACTGGTGCATCACCTACTTTGCGCAATCATCGTCCCCAAGTGCCAACACCTCAACAACCTTGCACTTCCCCCAGAACCGACACATCAACTGCACCTGCGATGCATCCTCTTCCATTGAACATTGCATCGTCCCCAATCATCGATGTATACAAGGTACTGTCAGCTGGTCTGCATGACTCCTGTCTCCTGCCCACGCTCCATCGCAGTCGGAGAGAACGTTTGCTTTTGCGCCAGCCAAGCGTGACTTGATAGCCTCTGTTGGAGTTGTTGCCCCGGTTACTTACCAGTAATTTTCATTACTCCGAGTATAGTCTTCCTCGCCACAGCAGAACCCTACAAGTAATTTTTTGTTCCAATCCTCCCATTCCTCCCCAACATGGATGACCATCTTCACCCTTGAACAAGTACAAGAGGAGACACGACCCACCCCATTTCCTGTACAACAACCATGCCCAGCAAGAAACCACATGAACCGATAGTCAAACATGGAGGGAGGGATAGGAACTCTTGTGGCGAGGAAGACTATACTCGGAGTAATAAAGATTACTGGTAAGTAACAGGGGCATTACCTCCTCGTTAGTCTTCCTCGCCAGCTGAGTTACACAGTGAGCATATACCAAAGCCAAGCAGCTTCACGGTCCCCAACAAGAAACCACATACCAAAGGTTGAGGAACACATCAAGATTTTAATCCAAACAATAAAACAGAGGGGGAAAAAATAAACAGATACCCAACAGAAGGAGCTCCAATCAAGTGCAAAGCAAAGCCAGCCTATAGAACAGCCTCAGCAAAACCCCCAGCAGCAGGACCACCCAACACCAGACAATAGTGGTCCATGAACATGTGTGGAGAGGCCCGCATAGAGGTCCTACATATATCCTTAATCAAGACTCCCTTCAAAGAGGCCCAGGATACAAATACCCTGGGTAGACCGACCCTGGATCCGAGCTGACACCTCAGACCTCTGGGAACCATAGGCCAGAAGGATTTCCTGCTAAATCCACCAACTCAGGGTGGAAAGAGAAGGCTTATGACCCGATCTTACTCGGCCACGCACCGGGGAGAAAGTAGGCAGAACGATCTCCCTGAAACGGTTGGCAACTAAGGGGACCTTGGGCAAGAGCTTAGGATCGGAGCAAAAGACAACATGATGTGGCATGACACGCAAAAAAGGGGGAGAACCCCAAAACGACCTCAATTTTCCAATCTAACCAGCGGACACAATGGCCCTCAGAGGATAAGGAGAATTGGGAATTGGATACCACGGGCGGTGAGCCCAGCCCAACACAATCAACAGAACAAATGCCTTGTCCAGGCAAATCTTGCACAGAACCCGGGCAATCGAAGGGATCAGAGGAAATGGTAAAGCAGAGTGTCCGGCCACCTGAATGACATTTCATCTCCCCTCCATGCCTCTGAACAGGAAATAATTATGCAGAAGCGGGGCAGCTGAGCATTGTCCTTGGCCGCAAGCAAGACCACTGTGCGGCACTTAAACTTCGTTTTCAACACATGGAACACCTTTCCCGACATTGAAATCAAACACATGGGGTAAAATCCCTGCCCAGTTGATCTGCAGCACAGTTCTCTCTTCCTTGGAGATACACCACCCGCAGAGACAACACAGTGGCTTCCCAGGTCAGAATCTCCTGAGCCATGAGCCACAGGGAAAGAACTCTGCAGCCCCCCTGGGGATTGAGGTAACCCATCACCACCTGATTGTTCTTCCGGACCAGAACATGATGCCCCCGAAGGGCCGATGCAAACTCCAGACAAGCCATCTGAACCGCCTTCAGTTCCCGGAAGTTGGACGAGCAACCAGCCTGCAGGTGATCCCAGAGACCCTGCACAGACCAGGAATCCAACGTCACCCCCCCCAGCCCAACCGGCTGGCATCTGTTGTCACCACCTGGGAAGGGGACACCTGAAAAGGAAGGAGTCCCTGGTCGAATTGGGCTCCACCAACCACCAACCCAGGGCGATCCGAATCTGAGGGGACACTACCACTGGCAGATCGTCAGCAGTGGAACAAGGGGACGAATGGGACAGGAGATGGTTTACCAATGGTACAAATGCAAATGAGCCCATTGCAGTACATCTATCGCCGCCAACATCAAGCCCTGCAACCTCAACCACTGATGCACCAGGGGACAATACAAGGCCAGCAGACAACCAGGTCCCTCCTCAAGATTACCCTCCTCACGGCCAGCAAAACAACATTCCCTTGACCATGTCCAGGTGACCCCAATAAACCATCAATAAACACAACAGATGCAACTCTTTGTGGTTGATCAGGAAGCTGTGCCTCTCCAGAATCTCACAGACCCTCTGGATGTGAAGAGTCGCTTTTGAAAAAGAAGAGGCAGAAATCAGCCAGTCATTAAGGTACAAGAATGCCCGAATTCCCTCTCTAAGGATGAGCCCAACAAAGGACGTTTGTGAAGACCCTCAGGGCTTAAGACAAACCAAATGGCAGTACCTGGAATTGCAAATGTTTGGGTCCCACACAAAACCTGAGGAACCACTGGGACGCAGGATGAATGGGCACGTGGAGGTAGGCATCGAGCAGATCTAAGGAAGCTACTACATCCCCCTGAACCAGTAAGGGAATAATCTACTGCAAAGACAGCATCCTAAACTTAACATGAGGGACAAACAAGTTCCCCCTTTTCAAATCCAGCACAGGATGGAAGTCCATGGAAACCTTCCCTACCAGAAAAAGAATGGAGTAGACCCCTTAACACCTTTGACAGGCCAAAACAGGATGAATGGCCCCTTTCTCGAGAAGATCCTGATCACCTGCTGAAAAATGCTGGAGGTGGAGAGTCGCAGAAAATCGAGTAACCCTCCCTGGCAATTCACAGGACCCACTGTTTTGATATCAACCTTTCCAAAGTCTCCACGATAGTCAACAATCAACCCCCACAGGGGGCCAACCTGCAAGGCCCCATGGATATTCTGGACTTTCCGTGAAAAAAGAGGCAGGCATAGGGGCAGAGCTGCAACCAGCGCCCGTGATGCACGGCCCTGACACCCCAGAATGAGCCCGCTGAAGCAGGGGGGGGGGGGATTAACACTCACTCCAGCAAAGATGAGGTGTAGATTTCAAGGTCTCTGCAGCTGGTTATGCCCCTGTAGCTCACACAGAAGGCAAGCCAACTATTCCTTGGACTCATGTCTGGAGGTCCTGCTTTCATGGAGATGGCCCAGTTCTCCTTCAAGCATCGAGACAGGCCACAGGCAGCAGGGAAGTCCTCTGGGAAGCAGCAGTGCAGTGCAGACCTCCGGGAACCAAGGCAGGCCTCAAGCAGCTGGGTGGTCCTCTAGGGCACCAGGAAGTCATTCTGAAGTAGTCCACAAGTTAAGAAATGTACTGAAGAGGTGTTCTGGGGTGCAATATTTATACCTTGTGCCAGCCTTCGAAGTGGGGGGCTTTCTCATGCTACCCCCACATCTGGTTCTGGAATTTTCTTCCCTTAGCCTACCAAGGCTCCAATAAGTCTGGGGTGAAAAAAGGCCGGTGCCAGGTTCTTTAGTATGTGTTCTGGAGACAGCCCTTTGAACTGTAGTTGGGCAGGGAACATCAAAATCAGTCCACCCCAGCCCATCACCCCCCTGCCTCAGACAGGTAAAAACTTCAATACATCAAACATAATTGATCAAGTGTAGTGCATTTCATCAGTAAGAAAAATATCATCTAGAGAAAATATCAATACATAACAACCCCATTAAAACACAGCCAATGACATGTGCAAACTCCCTCTAACAAAATAACAGCCATTTTTGGCCTGAAAACCACAAGGGAGAATACAAACATATGTTCTATCATACCCTACTTTGACCTTGACTCCATATACACAGGGGATCCCAAATTGTCATGCCTATTTGGCTTAAGCGATTCCCTTTCCGCTTATATATCACTGATTCCAGACTATACATTGCTAATAACCTGGCTAACCATTGCTGAAATACGAGTGATCTAGAGTTCAGCCAGGCGCAGGCAATACACAGCCTTAAAACCACCATAGAAATCCCTAACAAAATTACATCATTTGATCATAGATTGTGACATCTCATACACATACCTAAAAGTCTCAGCTGAAACCCCCACTTTAAACTGCCATCTTTGAAAACATTTATCCAAATCATCCGGCATAGCAGCATTTATAAGGCCATAGATCTCGCCGATAGAACTTACTTTAGCTTTTACTATTCTTTGAATGGTTTCGAATCTCTCAAACTTGGCCCGTCCACCTCCTTTTCGTAAGAGAAAATCTCTGATCTGGAGAAACTTTAAAAAATCCCTCTAAACGAGAGTATATTCCTTTTTCATCTCGTCAAAGGACCGAAGTCCTGGGGGAGAGAAAACAACAGTCAATCTGATCAATGCCTGCCCTAATCCACTTTCCCACACAGAACTCTCCAGAAACCACCGGAAGATTGTGATTATTAAATATGTGTGTATAAAAAGATAAGGCTTCCTGATGTGATTTTGTTCACTGTGGTGCCCCAATATACTGCAAAGGCCTCAGGGTGAGCCCAGAAGAAGAAGGTGCCAGTGGCAGGTGAACCTTGGGAGGGGATGCAGTGTATGCAGCCTCTGCTTCCAAATCATTGGTGTAATGTAGCACCCCCTCATTTTGTCAAAGTAGGTGCTGCAGGGGCCGAGTGCATGATCCTGTAACCTAGTTCGGTGCTATTTGATGGTCTAGAGGAACCCTTGTGGGAGAACCTCCACTGTGGAGGACAGGGCTCCCGCGGCCTGGCTCCACCTGACTAAAGCGGTCAGTAGAACTCTGGGCCAGTCCGTATGCATGTGTAGCCCCCCAACAGCAGGATTTCTCTGCAACCCCTAGAAAGGTGAGAGATGCCACAGATGTAGCAATGGTTGCAAGTAGTAGCACTTATGTATAAGGGCAGTGACCGGTCTGTGATGTTATATGTGCAAGAAGGGAGAACGGTGTACTCCACTCAATAACACAGAGACCTAGCGGGAGATAAGGGTCCATGCACGAGCAATAAGAACATGCTGGGTGAATTCTTTCTCATGCTTCAAAGAACCATAGATTTAGCTACAATGCACGGTGGCAGCAACATGTACAAATAGGCTCTCTCATGAGTACACAACGTGCGGAGCATCATAATTCAAATAACGGAATACATTACATGTCTTCTTGTCTTTAAAGCAACTTTTATTTATCATTGCATGATGTGTCATTTCAAACATCTTCAGTAAGGTCTGGCTTTTCAGTCAACAGTACAAAGAAAAGTTAAACTATATGTCTCAGAATGCAACTTTATATTGGATAAGAAATGTCGTACGTGCTGAAAATGTAACACATTATAAGGGCTACTTTTGGAAAGTAGTTTACCTGCCTTGGCACAACTTCATGTTGCTCTATAGCCATCAGCTCAGGTCTAACTCCCTGCCCTTCGCATGCGTGCACCCGGCACCCAAACGTATTCAAAATCAGCGTTTGTACTTTATGCGACAGTTCATATTTGCATTTTTTAGAAGAATTTTTTTTCTTTCTGCTTGTGCTCACATCACCAAGCCTGCAGTCTCTTAATATCATGGTTATAAATTTGTTTAATTATAATGAAGTTGCAAGGTCACTAATGCCCTTCCATGTCATTTACTTTAAACACAGTTTTAAAATCTTTTTAGAGTTTCTTGTTGCTCAAATGGACCATGGGTGTAATTTCCTAAATATTTATATATGTTTCCCTAGTCTTCATTGTTTCATTTTGTTCGCAAAAATGTGACACTCATTGTCGTCGAATGTCACTGAAATTATGAAAATGCCACAGATAAGCAATCTGAAATCTTGGCAGCTATGTATGAACCAGGGCACAGGCAGCAGGCACCAAATGTTCTACCCTTCTGCTCATCTCTGTTCTACCCTGACATTTACTGCCAGAGCTGTTGACATTGGAACTGGGTATCCAGATTCAAGTCTCAACATCTGCTCAACATTTTGGGATTGTGGGCAAATCCCTTAACCTCCCCATGCCAAAAGAAATGTGACCATGTTTAATGTAAATATTTCTGATATAAACCACCCCAATACCTTAGTGTTAATTTTGCGTTATATACAAATAGCAGAATAAGGCACAAGGAGGAAAAAACAAAACTATAACATAATAAGGAGACAAAATCATGCCCATTTAGTGAAACCAGAAAGTGTGGCTAAATCACGGCTTCCCTGCTTAAATTGTGTGATCTTAGGCATATATTGTATTTCTCAAGTACTTTCAAATGAGTGAATTCAGAATACCAGCTGCACAAAAGCCTACTGTGTTTGATTTAATAGACCATAATGTTGCTTGATAGAGATCTGGGACGCAGACAGGGTTAACATACAAACTGTCCTGCCTCTTATTTTACTAATGGCACTGTCACCAGTGTAGGGGCAGGGGAGAAATTATTCTAAATCCAAGTTTAAGAAACTATCACATTTAATAAGTACTTTTACGTGCAGCGCTGTCATGAGACCTATTAATATCTAAGCTTCCAAATGTTAATACAACTATTTTCAAGGTTCAGCTCGTGCACGGGCTCTAAGAGCCAAGGCTGCACCGCGGCCCGGCAGTCCATGTTAACTGGTTTTATAATCATCTCTGGGCTGACTAGAGAGTCAGAGATGTGTCATATTAGGTATCACCACCAGGCACATGCCTACACACAAATAAGGAAGGCTTTCGCTGTTTCTGTCCATGTAGTATCTTTAAGACTTTGAACATGTTTTTTTTTAAACAGCCAAAATGTTTTCTTTCTCCATTTTGCTGTCATGCATTCTCTCGTCCTTTTGTAGTCCTGAAATTATTCATTGTTCCCTCTTTAATTTTTGCATTATTTCCTTGCTTTTTCCATTACTGTGATACTTTCACCTCCCTTTTAGTTATGTTTAGTTCCTCGTGATTTAATTCCAATGTTTTCGTTTAATTTTGCATTCAAGATATCCCTTTATTTTTTAGGTCACGCTGAGCCCAGCGCATGCGCTGGCTCGGAGAGACATTTTATAGGTGAGTTTTCAAAGTGCTGCTGGCTGGCCTAGCGCTTGAGTTCACGCGATCGTGCACGCGCGAACCGCCAGCCTTCAGCAGCACTTTGAAAACTGTGCTTTAGCATGTCATCGTGATCGCGATCACTTTCGCTTTCAGAGCGATCGCGATCGTGATGACTTTCGCTTTTACCACCGCGCGGCGTCACTTTTACTGCCGCGCGGCCAATGCTTGTCTTAGCAATTCTTGAGTGTTTTAACTATGCTTTCAGGGTATAGCAAATCAAAGGCAATGTCACATTTCTTTGCACCACCAAGCATCATTATTATAATGCGCAGGATGCATTCTTACTGCAGGAAAGAGTTGCCCTTTCTCCCGGAAGTAGATGCCAGTGAAAAAGGTACTTCCGCTGTATCCGGCCCTTCACGCAAACTTGTTTAAGAATAACACAAACGTAAGAGTTGTATTTTGAATGACCGCCCCCGGGATCGCCCACTCCTGTAACCGCAGACATTCTGCCATACGGATGAATTGTCTCAAGTCATAAGTAAGATTTGCAACCACAAATGTCCACTGATTCAGTCTGTGGGATCAGGGAATTTCTTTCTGCCTGCAGGTCCTTTTGAGATTATGCGGCACCCCTTGTTGAGCTGGCTATCTGATTCCAGGCACTATTTGGCTTCAGAAATATGCTTTTCTTCAACCAGAACTCAAACTCTGATCTCTAATTTACTGTCCCTTGACGCAGATTTTAAGAAACAGAATTGGATTAAACAGAGTTCCTCTTTCTGCGTCTATGCACAAATAATTCAATATCACGCCCTTTGAGCTTATTATATAACGTCTTCAAAGCCGCAACCAATTAATGTTAATTATCGAGTCTAAACATGTTCAAGGAAAATTTTGCAGCAAACTGCGATTATTTTACAGAACCGACTAACTCTAAAATCCCAATTAACAATCAGAAATATGTTTTCTCAGTTTCATTGAAGCCACTGGGTCTTTATTCTTGAAGTCATACATATAAAATAATTTAAAACAAGCATTTGCAATGCAATTGGTCTCGCATTAGTTAAATGCAGAGCTATTGGCTTTGCAGATGTAAAAGTAATACAGCGGGCAAACAACTTTTTTCCTGATGTTTTCACTTTTGTAACAATGGTGGCATGCCGCGTGGCGTGCCGCCATTACTACAACAGTTAATAAATTAAAAATAAATTAAGTTTTAAAAAAAGTTTTTGGACCGACGTATTACTTTTCCATTTGCAAAGCTAATAGTTCTGCATTTAAGTAATGGGAGTCCTATTGCATTGCAAATGCTTGCTTGCCCAGGTGCCAAGTATCTGTCAAAATATTGTCCACAACCCTTCGCCCCTGAAAGTGCCTCAACAACAACATTTTCTATTAAGACAGGTTTTTCCGAACTCTTTGCTGCTCAAATAAAGAGTAAAAACGCGAGTCCAGAGCAGGCCCGGTTCTAGAGGGTAGGCCGGGTGGGCCAGGCCCAACCAAAGATGAGCCTGGCCCACCAAAACATGAGCCTTGGCCCTCGCAGTGAATCTGCCACCGATGTACAACAATAAAAAATGTTCAGATAACTGGTGATTTATGATCCTGCTGGAGAGCAGTCATTTGTCTGTTGGTAGTTTTTAAATGCAGATAGACTGTATTTTATGTGGATAGCTCAGTGGGTTACTGTCTTTGTCACAGAGATCCTTGTGTTACTTGCAGTTCAGAAGTTACAATCCTAAAATAGGACAGTGACCTCTGAACTGTGATCAAAGAGCTGCATGCAAACTTTGTTTTTTTTTGTGTTGTGATATAGTTAGAATTTACCCAGTCTTTCATTATTATAATGTTGCTAAAAGGAGTTTGTTCGGGCAGATATACATTTTATCAGTAAAGCCAACCCGCAACCACTGGAGTACTCTTTAAATCCTGTGCTTGTGCTTCTCCAGACCAAACCCTCTTAAAATATATTGCCCACCTGTACAGATGACGTGATTCCAACACCTTGTAATCCTCATTAATTTATGTGACACTCCCTGTAGACTGATTTATTGTCTCTGTATAATGTGTGCATGATGTAAAGTACTGTGACACCCAGAGGAAGACGCTTCCTCTTCATGCATAATCGGCCACCCTTTCTATTCGGAACCACCCTTTCATCCCCACCACCGTGCAGCCACAGACAGCCTTTTGTACCAACGCTTTGTTTTCCTGACAAGCTTTTATTTCCTTAAACATTTTAACTGTTGGTCGTTGCAGCCATTAACATATACAGACTAATCAGTAGTGGTCCATTCAAGCCGTGAATTCGTTAAACAAACCGGAAATCGCCTATTAATACCCAGTAAACCCACACAGAGAAACCAATATTTCACATTCTTGGATTTGAGGGAAGAGTAATAAAAACCGGGCTCTCTTTATTCTCAACAATGTAGCCCTGTCTTCAGGAAGAAACGTCAGATTGAAAGAGACCAAGCTTGAGATAGAGAAACAAGTCACTGCCACTAAATAACCATACATTAAGATCCTGGCTGTGTCTGCTCCTTTCCAAGCTTGCACATAAATGGATCTGAAATGGAGGCGTGCGGCCCGTGAGGAGGGAGTCTCTGCTCCAGTGTGATGTCTGCACTTTAGGTCCTCTTTCACAGGCACAGCGTACACTGCTTCCTTTGAGTTGTCATTTGGCAGCCCGTTACACATAGCAGCATGACCGGCATTTTCACAAAGGAGTGCAAAGCAGGCATTTATTTGATAATGCCCCTTCCAATTAATGTAATTAGACTTGTTTGCTACAGCGGCACTGGATTTTATTTTATTTTTCAAATAGCCCTCCACGCTAATGAAAATACCAGCACTCCTAACGTGTGGTAGAGACCAGTCAACCATTTGAAAAAATAAAAAAGTAGTTCAGAAACACTGGATGAAAATGGCCGCTGTGTAAGTTGAAAAGTAGTTGGGCGGTGCTCTCGAGGAGGGCAAAACACCAGAAGAGTAATGACTTATGCATTTAATTGACAAACTGGAAAAAAGAACAAGCATTGGCATAGCCAATAGGTCTCGCCTTTGGGACCTTATAAGTGTTTAGCCATGCAACAGTTGATGTTGTTGGACCATGGATATTGTGCTGCATAACTAAATACTTATAATGTTCCAAAAGCGAGACCTATTGGCTATGACAATGCTTGTCTCTTTTGTTTTACATGAGGTTATTATATGGAGGCTTTCCCTTCAAATGGTCAGAGGTCAGGGCAGGGTAAACAAATGAAAGAGTTAAGGTAGTTATTGACACCCTTTTTGAGTGTCCCAGTAAGCGCACAAAGCAGATAGATGCATGCATTACTGACAGCGGCTCGGCGCGCTGCTGCTTCTGTCTGCTAAAGCCGAGGCTCGCCTTTGCTCTCCTGAGGTGGGCGGGGCTGCTTGAGGGCCCGTCTGAGCTGTCCAATAGGCAGGATTTCCGAAGTCTGCCGAAGCCAGGGGATACACAAACAATCCCGAGGGGATACCAGATATTATATAACACCGGCATCCAAGCGACCCGATGCACTATCAGTGGTTGAAAAGCTGAACTTTAAACTGAAAGAAAAGCAAGACTTCTTCGAGCAGATCTATCGATCAGGGATTTTTATGCTTAACTTGTGAACATGATATTGTGCACCAGTACGGTTACCTAGTATGTTCTAACGTGAATAGGCCTATGTATGAATGGCTCCTCTTAGGTGTCCATTATTCCTTTAAATCATATTTCAATGAAATAGTGTTCATATCTTAATTACACTACAGTATTGGATTGGAAATCTAGAAGTATGATGTCATCCTTATTGAAATCCTGTACGGGAATTGTCATTAACACATAAGCTTAAAACAGGGAATAAAAACATCTGAATTCTGATTCTGCTACCTCAATACAGTACCGGCCATCCCAAGGAGAAATGGAGCACAATGGCACGTTACCTCTTGAGAGGAAATCAGCACCACGCTCAATGGAAGATAGCTGATGAGAAGAACTAATTACTTTATTTTTTCAAACACATAGTACGGGGCTAACACAGTATTAAAAGAAGGTAAAAACATTTCTGACTTAAGATACTCGCAGGGCCTACAGATTTCTTACTGCAAATGAGTTTCATGTGCTGCAGAGTTCTACTTGCAAATATTGCTATATTCCATTACTGCTTATCATAAAAAAGTGTTCAAATAGTTGCAAGAGTCGTCATTACGTAATCTCGTGGCATTTCGGTGGTGTTTTGTGAGACCATGAGGACCACCATGGCAGGCCTGAAATACCTACTGGCGCAGATACGTCTAGAATATGGATTAACAAACCAGACGCAGGCCAGACAAGGAGTCCTGGCCAAATATTACTGGTGAATGAGGGCTGCCAAAGACAACACGCTAGCCCACCACTGCTGGGAGGAGGTTGAAGAACAATCAAGATACAAAAATCCTATATGCCAAATTTTAAAACCAGCGCTTCTAACGCTAAACCTGGAGGAAGTCTGGCAAACACCCGTCATACCCTGTTTTAAAAAAAATCACAAATCAATCAACTAAAAAAATATCGTTAAAAACCGATAAAACCTTACTTGCCGGTAAAAGTCAACCATGGTCGGTGATGCCAACCTACAAGCAAATGAAACCACAACCCTACCTGCAAGAATGCTTCAGAGACCATTATAAGCGGAAACTGACCTTACTGAGATTGGGTTATTTTTCAAATAAAGATCTCACTCCAAAATAGCTACAGACTTGGCCATCCCTGGACTGCCGCCTCTGCAGAAACGGAGCAGAGTCACTATTACATCTATTATGCATCTGTCCGGCATTACATCATTTAAGGACGTCACTTTTAAGGCCAATCCTAAGAGAAACTCAAATCCGGACTTGCAGAGCGGCCATCATAAAATGCCTCAGTGGTTCCTCAGTCCAACTCTTTTGCAATACTGTCAAATTTTTATCACTAGTAGCACAAGAACTAGAAAAGAAAGAAACAGAACAAGAACTTGGAAAGAAAGAAATATCAAAATAGGAATTGGGAAGAAGGGTATAAAGTAGCCGGCCTAAGTCTTTTTCAGACCTTTTTTTGTACTCCCTTTCTTTCAAAGCTCCTTTCTGCGACAAGTCCTAGGCACAAACACGATCATACCAGTAAATGACCAGGATAGGAAACCCTAGTGACTTAAGAAACTGGAAAGAAGATTATGCGTAGCAGTTCTGTACTTTGCTCCTTTCCCATTTTTCATTGGCATTAGCACTTTAAATACAATAGAAAGCATGCATATGTTTACATTGCTGTTATAATAATCCGATGTACTTTGGTACCATATCAAGTGAGGGTTACGACAACTAAAAATGTTTTATTGCAATTTTTATTCTGTATCTGAATTATGATGTTTTCATCATGGTGGTATGTTCCACTCTTTTTATGATTTTAACAGATCACAATAAAAGTATTATTATATACTGGCAGAGCCGAATTTATGAATTCAATTCACAAAAGTAAACTTCCACTTTTGTGGGTTTTCTCTTTTTCGGTATTTCCAAACAATTTAATAGTAAGTTTATGGCTGCAGAGACCCCTCAGTCAGGCTGAAGAACTCCACACCTAAAAGGACAAGCCTATCTTTTTATGTGTGGAGTTCTCTGCCCTGAGTGAGGAGTCTCAACAATCGTAAAGTTACTAGACTGGCCAATATTTTTATGTGCAGAGCTCTCTGTCCTGACTAAGGATTCTCAACAGTGATAAAGTTACTATTAATATCATTTTTTTGGAAAGGCCAACATTTTTATGTTCAGAGTTCTCAACCCCAACTGTGGTGTCTACACAGTCATAAAGTTACAATTAAATGGTTTGTTTATGAATACCAAAATAGAGTAAACTTACACAAGATTGTAAGATTAGGTTTGTGAATCGCCCTCATAGTAGTGATGATGCTTGGAACTAACTGCAGACTGAACATATTTTAATGATACTTGAATTTATAATATGAATTTATCAACACATGGTGGACAGACCTCCCCAAAGATAGTAGAATCATGCTGTTTTACTCCATGTTTACTTGTTGGCACCACCTCCCAGTAGCCATACAGAATATTCCAAATTATAAATTTCCAAATAATGTGTCCATATATGATTTGAGGATTCAGACTAATACTGTGAATGACTTTTCAGGCTTTGTCTCCAGTCAACAACAGCAGGTGGATAAACTATCCATGCAGCAACAGTAGCCGACCCATTGCTGACAAACTGTCCGGTCGACATCACATCAAGAGGGAGATAAAGGAAGATTCAAGAGCAGACTTTGAATCCTATTGTCTCAGAGCTTCAGTCTCTTCTGCTGAATGGAGTCATGAATTTCGTGTGTCATTGGAACATAGCAAGCTATTTTGTCATCCATAAAGTAGAGTGGATCACTAATCACAGACGGGTTGAAGCCTTCCTTCACTAGATTCCCTTTACATTGTTTGTATGTCCCTGTGACCTCAATTGAGCCCTAGAAAAAAGACAGAACACAGTTAGGTTCAGAGAGAAAGCCATGCATACATGGGCAAGGATCCAACACAAACAGGAGGTCTCAGTCTCTTGGGTCCATTGTGAGTTGGTTAACGGCTTACCTTTTCTATGGTCCTCTTTTTAGTTTGTTTTGGTTACAAGACTCCAGTATTGAGCATCAAAGAATATCACAGAAATAGAAGAACTTATTGAGGATTGAGAAATATAGAACACTCATTAAAGTGAATGCTGAAATGGGAAAGGTGAGATTTATGCAAACCCTAAAAGCAGTGTGTAATGTGTGCACTCAAGACACCTGACACAAGGGTTATCAATACATTCTTCCCTATATTCAGACTTCTATTTCAAATGATTTTAAATGATCTAACTGATAATTCTAATTTACAGAAAATATCATTAATGCAATAAACAATTCAGTAAGGCATGCAGACGTCTGGTCTCTTCCCAACTCCATTTACTCATCCACCAATCCCTACATATTTGAACACCAATCCACCATACAATAGTCAGCAAATATTTGACTTACCACATCATAGCTGACTACGCAGCAATTTTGGCCAGGGTGATTCATAGTCATTAGTTATCACAGCTCATTTGATTCAGCTCGTTCATGAAGTATAAATCACTAGATACTAGACAAATGTGTGAATCGTTCAAGAGAGTGGCTATAAAAGGTATCCCTAATTGCACAGAATGACCAAAGCAGCTGTGCTTTATCCTCCCTGGAAGGGCTCTGGGTTAGTGCTAGTCTGAGAAATATTGTCCTAAATTAGGACCAAATGGTACTTTTCATAAAGTTTGACCAACGGATGAGCTAATATTTTTTCACCCAGTTAAGAAGGCACACTCAATAAACTAATCAAAAAAAGCACTGGCAAAGCCAATAGGTCTCTGCTCTAAATAGCAGAGTGATTGGCTTTGCCAGTGCCTTTTTCCCAATGATGTGACACATGCACACGCATGGTTGGCAGCTGTTGAGTTGGTCTTCCATTAAAAAAATAAAACATTCCAAGATGGAGCTAATGTGCACTGATGATGCATACATTCTGTCTCACTGCCTCCCTGCAATCCTTTTTTGTTTTCTTCCTTTCATTTTCAATTTGTATCTTCTTTTCATTTATCTCCACGTCTCTCTCTCTTGACTGTTTATTAAGCTCTAACCAAATTCTGTTCTATACAATCTGCTAATTCTTTTGTCCAGGAAAATAGCCACTTTTTGGAGTTATGGCCATTTTAATTGACTGTGCTGCTATTTTACACTTTTTCTGTTGGTTTTATAAAGTTCTTGGGTGTGACAGGGGGAGGTTTTTGGATCACTTTGGGCTGTGTAACATGAAAAGCTTTGGTGGTTTTTCACTTTAGCCATCAATCAATTAACCAATCAGCGGAATTGTAAGTGCACTACTCACCCGTGAGGGTCTCAAGGAGCTGTGGGGGAGATGGGTAACCAACTCCGTTCCGTTCAAGCCAGGTGTTGAGTGTCTTCCTGCAGATGTTCCGGGAGGGTGCGTGACTGATGTCAATCGAGAGCGTGTTCCAGGTCTTGGCTGCAATGTAGGAGAAAGCTCTTTGATTTGCTCTGGCTCTGTGGATGCGTGGGATTTCGGTGAGGGCGAGGTCAGTGGATATGTGGTTCCTCTTAGGTTGGTGGAAGGGGATTCTTTTGTTGAGCCATGCAGCTTAGGTCTTTGTTTCACGTGCACATGCTTCCTTGGGCAAACTTGTTCAAGGTCCTACTTACCTGACCAGTACGACCGCCATTTTTACACTTCCAGGAATGTTGTACCGTTGACAGCTCTTCTTTGTTGGCACACTAATGTTTGCAGGACAGGCTCTATGACTCAAACTTTTGGGTGAGGAGTTGCCCTTATTAAGGCCTAGTTCTGCTGAATACAAACTGCTGATACTTTTATCTAGCACATGAGCCACTTTTTGGAGTTGCAGCCATTTTAATCTGATTTGCTACTATTTCACACTTATTACTATTGGTTTTTAATCTGCTAGCTTGGGTGCAGATATAGTGTGAGGCTCTTGAATCACTTTGTGCAGTGCAACAAACATTTTTGACGGTTTCGCTTTTTAGACCTGGAGTCGAGGTTTTTAACCCCTTAACAAACGTTGCCATGGGCAAAATGGTGCAAGGTCCTACTGCTCATCATGTTTCCGCCGGAAGTTTTTCAGTAACATCAGCTACTGTTGTTGCTGCACTAGTATTTGAAGTGTAGGCTCCATGACTAAAGCTGGTGGTGAAGATTTAAGGAAACACTCAGCGAGTGCATGTACAGTGTCAAGGGCAAGCTGTCAGTTCCATTCATGTCTGGACCACACGCTGCACCCAGGCATGCGGTTGGTTTCTTTCTACATCCGATGGGAAGTGTTTTGTTTTGATGTCATACAGCCACAAAACTCTCCTGAACTTTTTTTTCTCCTATCCATGTTCTGGATGCAGAGGTAGCAGAGGTCTTGAGGCATCTGACTTGTATTTTGAGAAAAGAATCACCTCAATCCTGTTTTCACCATCAGACTCATGTCAAAAGAACTTTTTAATTAGGCCTGCTCATAAATGTATGGCTAGCCCTGAAAACCTGTATAGCCATAGATATTAAATATATGGTGATCAATCACAATAGTGACATTGACTGACTCACAGAAACTTGGTTAGGGAGGACAGGATGGATATCTTCAATACCATTACTTCAGCTACTCATGCTCAGTTGACTGCACATCGCTCTGGGAGAAACAAATCAAAAATGTGTAAATCTGGATTTGTGCTGCTGTCTTATCCTCAATAACTTTTCAGTTACAATCAGGGACCCTTCTAGTGCCTCGTGATCCTGCTGATGTACCAACGCCCTCAGAGGCAGCCTGGGCGTGTGATATCTTGGCTGCAGCTCTCTCTTAGGTTTCTACCATTGGTGCCCTCACCATAGTTTTAGACGATTTACATACTCGCTTCAGTTCCACCGGACTGGGGACAGCAAATAAATTCATGAAAGTATTTTCTTTATTCGACCTAAATTTGAGTCCTTCATTTCCCAATAATCTTTTGGGTCATGTCTTGGGCATTATCTGCTCTAGGTCCTCAAGGTGCTAAGGATTAGTTACTTACCTGTAATCCTAGTTCTTATCCAGGGGTATACTCATCAAAGTCATAATCTATGAATAATCCCCACCCGTGTGCGGGATCCCGGAGCATACAGAAAATACATATATATACATATATATGCATATGTTAAAACATATACATGCAGCCTAAAATGTTTCCAACATGGCAAAAATGCTGACATTACTTAGGTTTGCATTGTAGTACCCATACCTTCCTAACCCATAAGGAAAAAAGGAAGCAGTAAACAATTGTCATACAATAATGCTTTATTGCCATAAAGCAAACTTGTAATTGCAGGCATTTGCCTGCAGGCTGCAGCAGAGTACTAACAAACAAAGAAAACTGACACCTTGCCTTTAAGGCATTAGAGTAGGGGTACTGTGCCTTTAAGACCTGCAGGAGACCCCTTGCTCCCATGATGCACCACAGGTGGCAGTTAGGTCAGTTCTTTTTGACGGTGCATCCGCACCTGAGTAGACCTGCAATCAATAAACAATAACTTTAAGAGAATGCTTGTCCGGGGAGGTGGGTGGGTCGCTTATGACTTTGATGAGTATACCCCTGGATGAGAACTAGGATTACAGGTAAGTAACTAATCCTTCTCATCCAGGGGATACTCATCAATAGTCATAATCTATGAATAGAGTAGCAAGCCCATACCCAGAGTCTCGTGGACGAGCAACAGAGCATATAGAACATGAAGTAACATCACATTCAAACAGCAGTTATGCAAACAAATTCCTCAAAGAGACCTGCCCCACCTGGGCATCGGCTTGTGCATCTGAATCTAGGCAGTAATGGCGTGTAAAGGTATGTGTCGAGCGCCATGTAGCCGCCTTACAAATCTCAGATATAGGAATGTTGCGAAGGAGAGCTGTAGTAGAAGCTTTCCCCCTGGTAGAGGGTGCTCGTGGTCTGCCCTGCAGAACCTTGTTGCCCAGTTGGTAGGACAAAGCTATACAGGAGACGATCCATCTAGAAATAGATCTTTTGGAAGCAGCCAGCCCGGTGTTTGTTGAACCATAATTGACAAAGAGCCGGTCAGACTTCCTAAGTGGAAGGGTTTTATCAAGGTAAAACTTCAATACCCTCCGGAGGTCTGGAGAATGTAAAGCTCTCTCCGGGGAGTGGTTGGCTGAGGAAAGAAAGTGGGCAACGTGATAATCTGATTAATGCGGAAATCCGAGACCACCTTGGGCAGGAAGCTCAGATGAGTCCGCAGCACCACTCTATTGGCGTAGAAAACCGTGTAAGGATCCTTGCAGCACAGGGCCTGAATCTCACTCACCCTGCGGGCTGAAGTGATGGCTACTAAGAAAGCAGCCTTCCAGGTCAAACGCTGCAAAGATGCCTTATGAATAGGCTCGAAAGGAGCACCCATCAATTTGGTGAGGACAATGTTAAGCTCACAGGGAGGCGAAGGGGACCTCACTGGTGGAAACACTTTCTTAAGCCCCTCTAGGAAATCTTTGACTACAGGCATTTGAAAGAATGAGGTCTGTGTAGGAGACTTTCTATAAGCTGTGATAGCCGCTAAGTGGACCCTGATGGAGGGGTACTTCAGGCCTGACCTTGCCAAGTGCAGTAAGTATGGAAGAATCACTTGCTCTTGACCTTGAGTCGGATCAAGAGCGTTGTTCCTACACCAAAGGTAAAATCTCTTCCACTTGAAAGCATAAGACTCTCTGGTGGAGGGCCTCTTTGCTTCTCTAAGAATGTCCATACAGTCAGCCGAAAGGTCTAGATGTCCGTACTGAATGACTTCAGGAGCCATGCAGTCAACCGGAGGGAGGGGAGGTTGGGATGAAACATTCTCCCCTTGTTCTTGGTCAGTAAGTCCGAGCGGCAGGGCAGCCTCCGGTGTGGAACCTCTGACAGTTGGAGGAGATCCGGGTACCACCACTGGCGTGGCCGCTATCAGGATCATTCTGGTGTTGGTCCTGTAGAATTTCTGTATGACTGCCGGGATTAGAGGGAGCGGAGGAAAAGCGTACAGCAATGTCTGCGACCAGCTGATCAAAAGTGCATTCCCCCATGATCCCTGCTGGGGGAATCTGGACGCGAAGACGGGGCATTTCGTGTGTTTGCCGCATCTGCGAACAGATCGATGTCCGGCACTCCCCATTGCCGAAAAACCTCCTGAGCAACATCTTCGTTGAGCACCCAGTCGTGCGCTTCTATGAAGTCTCTGCTGAGGCCGTCTGCCTGCACAATTCAGGCTTCTGGAAGGTGGACTGTGACGATTGAGAGACCTCTCGCCAGCAGCCACTGCCAAATGGATTGGGCTTCCAGAGACAGGACTCGTGACCTGGTGCCTCCTTGCTTGTTCAGATAGAACATCGTTGTTGTGTTGTCTTTCTGAATCTGAATGTGGCTGGATTGAAGAGACGGATACAGGGACTTGAGTGCCAGATGGACTGCCCGTAGCTCCAAGAAGTTGATGTGATAACTTCTTTCTGTCTCGGACCAGAGACCTTGTACCTGAAGCTGGCCCATATGAGCTCCCCAGCCTTGCATTGAGGCATCTGTGACCACTGTCTGTGTTGGAGGCGTCTGATGAAAAGGGACCCTTTGCAGCAGGTGAGAACGTTTCATCCACCATCTGATGGAGTCCCTGGCAGCTTGGTGAAGAGAGACACGATCTTCCCAGCGACCTGACCTCTGAGACCATTGATCTTCGAGTGCCTGTTGTAGAGGCCGCATGTGAAGGCGTGCATTGGGCACAATGTAGATGCACGAGGCCATCGATCCCAGTAGTGAAGACACTTGCCTGGCTGTGTGAAGTGCAGTGTCGAGAAGAGCGTGGCACTTGAGAAGCATTGATGACAACCTCTCCTCCGAAGGACACACGCTTGCCTCTCTGGAGTCCAGGGAGGCGCCCAGATAGTGTATCCGTTGAGTGGGGTTGAGGACCGACTTCTTGTAGTTGACTTGCAACCCCAAGGAATGCAGCAGGTTGAGGCAGTATGAGAGATGCCTCTGGAGTAGCACAGGTGTGGAGCTTTTCAGAAGCCAGTTGTCTAGGTATGGATAGACTAAGATCTTCCGCCTGTGGAGGAAGGCAGCCACCACTGCCATGCACTTGGAGAATGTCCGTGGGGCGAATTTGAGGCCGAACGGAAGCACTCGATACTGGTAGTGGTGACGAGAGACCTGAAACATGAGAAATTTGCGATGTTTCACTGAGACAGGAATGTGAAAGTAGGCATCCTGCAGGTCGATGGCACGCATCCAGTCTTCCTGGTGAAGGTGCGGAAAGATTTGATGCAGGGCAAGTATTCGGAATTTTTCCTTTCTGATAAACCTGTTCAGCAGGCGCAGGTCGAGGATAGGTCTGTACTCTTTGGCTACTCCTCACTTTTGGACTAGGAAGTAGTAAGAGTATACCCCCTGGTTTCTTTGGAGAGGTGGGACCTCCCCTTTGGCCCTCATGGAGAGGAGGATAGATACTTCGTCCTGTAAAAGCCGACTTTGAAGTTGAGGAAGGCGCTTCAATTGCGGGGGTACTTGCGGAGGGGGAGACTTGAACCTTAGCAAGTAACCATGCTGCACAATTTTCAGCACCCATTTGTCTCTTGTTATGGTTTCCCACTCTTCCTGGTGAAAAACGATACTCCCTCCTACCGGAGTGGCGAACAGGTGCGGAGGAAGCAATGCCTCACTGTTTGGGAAGCTGCTTAGTGGTGGACTGTTGCTGCTTGTTGTTCCCTCTTCCTCTGCCACGACCCCTCTGTTGGAATTGGGACCTCTACTGGTTCTGGAAGGACCATTGAGGGGTTTGAACCCTCTACCTAAAGCAACGTTTGTCGTCCTGTCGAAAGCGCTTCCAGTATTCTTTGCGCTTCTCCAGACCTACAGCCTTGACAAAATCCAGCTCTGCTTTCATCTTGTTCATCTCCTCATCGGCGTGACCCCCGAACAAGGAGGAGCCGTTAAATAGAAGATTCAGAATCTTCTTCTGTGCATCAGGCTTGAGGCCTGTGAGGCACAGCCAGGCTGAGCACAGACGCCATGGGAGTAACCATGAGCGGCGAGATCTGAAGCGTCCGCTGCCGCACTTGATTGGCTAGTAGCCCACCTTCTAGCAGAATTTCGCTGAAGTCCTGCCGGTCTTCTTTGGGGAGCTTTTCGGTGAACCTTGAAAGGGAGTCCCAAAGAGACCTGTCATATCGCCCGAGAAGGGCTGAGGCACTTGCAATCTTCATGGAAGCTGCCGAAGTATTGCACATTTTTCTGCCATAGGAGTCCATCTGCTTACCTTCCTTCTCTGGGGGGACAGAAGATGACGCAGACGCCAAATGAGACCTCATGGCTGCCGCCACAATGACGGAGTCTGCTGGTGGATCAGCTCTTAGAAATAAGGGATCCTCGGCTTGCGGCTTAAACTTTTTGGCAATCCTGGATGGTACGGAGCCCACCGTAGAGGGGTGAGGAATGTGGCCATAGCTGGTTCCAAGAATCCTGGCACCAAAGGAAGCAGCGGTCTAGGAGCTGTGCGATGGTGTAAGGTGTCGAAGATGATAGATGTGGGAACTACAGGGGTATGCAAAGTGATGTTTAGTTTCTTCGCACCCCTACCCAGGACATCTGAGAAGGTCGCGATGTCATCAATGGGAGACACCCGCGATGGAGGAGTAGAGGAGAAGGTCGGAGAATAGTCCCGGACCGAGTACTTCGTGGAGGAAGACCATGTGGGCGATCTCGTGCGTCTTCTCTTATGGGGACGGTCGTGATGAGAGCTGCGACTACCCCTGGACCTTGATCGGTGCCTGGAAGGTGATCTTGGTCTTCTGGGGGGGGACTGGCGACCCCTGGACCGTGACTTGCTTCTCTGAGAAGAGATCCTGGAAGGCGAGTAAGTGTGAGAGTAGTCCGAGCCCAGACTTCTGCAGTCACCTGTCCCAACACCTTCCAGCCAGGGAGGCGACAGACCATACTTCTCTCCACCTTTGGGAGATTTCTCCGGTGAAATTTGCACAATATGCAGTCCTGGGGATGATGACTGGTCCCCGGATGACGATCAGGACCTGGACATTGCCTTACACCGGGTCTCCTCTGTGGCCGCTGCACTTTTGTCCCTCGACGTCGAATGCCTCGACGTCGATGAAGTCTGCGTCACCATCGGTGTAGATCGAGGGGATTTGCTATGGGAACGCCGTCCCGCTCTCGACGGTGGTCTCGACGTCGATCGCCTACGGCGATGTGGAGACCTCGACGTCGACCTTCGCCGTGGGTCTGGTGATCTCGACGTCGCCCTCCCATGGCGCCGATCTTCTTGACGTCGAGTGATGGGACTTCGACGAAGCTCTCGACGTTGACAAGCCCACTTGCGGCGAGATGTTTGCCGTTGTGACTCACGACGCCGACCCCCTCCAGGGTGACGGAGAGTGTCTTGATGTCGACGGAAGCCTCGACGTCGACTGAGACTTTTCAGGCCTCGCAGGACCCACAGCCTTCGAGCACGAAGTGCTGTGCCTCAACGCGGACTTACTTGCATGCGGCGGAGAATCTCGACGTCGAGATGGTGATTTTTTCCTCGACGCTGAAGAGTGTCTGGGTCTCTTCGATGGCGACTTTGACGGCGAATCTCCTGTTACCTTCTCCTTTCTGAACTCAGGAGAGGGGGTATGTCACCGTTTTCGGTGTTGTTTGCTTGAAGAAGGTGGTTTGAAGACTTCATGGTCACCTCCATGACGGCTTCCGTTCTTATCCAGCTGGGCATGAAGTTTTATGCGTTCTCTGTCACACAGAGTCTGCCTGGAAAATTTCTGGCAGTGGTAACATTGGTCAGGATTGTGTGAGGATGGAAGGCACACAATATACACAGAGTGTGGATCTGCCAGTGCCATCATCTTGCCACAGGAAGGGCTTTTCCTGAATAAGGCAGGCATTCTGACTGGAAAAAAATTATGGTAGGACCAAAAACCCAGTAGAGAGAAAATGTTGAGTTTTCTGAAACAAATCTCTATTAAATTACTTTCAGTCAAAAAACTGAGGAGCTCAAGCTCCAGGATCCTCATAGAAGGAGCCGGGAAAAAGAATTGTCCTAACTGCCACCTGTGGTGCATCATGGGATCAAGGGGTCTCCTGCAGGCCTTAAAGGCACGGTGCCCCTACTCTAATACCTTAAAGGCAAGGTGTCAGTTTTCTTTGTTTCTTAGTACTCTGCTGCAGCCTACAGGCAAATGCCTGCAATTACAAGTTTGCTTTATGGCAATAAAACATTATTGTATGACAATTGTTTACTGCTTCCTTTTTTCCTTATGGGTTAGGAAGGTATGGGTACTACAATGCAGACCTATGTAATTTCAGCATTTTTGCCATGTTGGAAACATTTTAGACTGCATGTATATGTTTTCACACATGCATATATATGTATATATATATGTATTTCTATATGCTCCGGGATCCCGCACATGGGTGGGGATTATTCATAGATTATGACTATTGATGAGTATCCCCTGGATAAGAATCATATTATCCTTTCTCTTGCTTCTTCCAGAAGCAGATCAAGACGGTCCTATGGCCTTTTCCGTCTATTGAATTCCGTAACTTGAAGAATGCATCTGCAGTGGCTTTGGTTCATCTTCTTTGGCGAGCTCTTCAAAAGCTACTAGACTCTTATGATGCCCAATTAACAAAACTTTTAAACCAAACTATCTGCTTCTTTAAAAACTACCGACAAATAGCTTCACGTATCAACGCATCTGGTTTCAGAGGATCTAGCTGCCATCAAACGCTCTCTACATACATCAGAGCGGTGCTGCACCATGGTTAATAACCCACAATGAAAACTGAATGCTACACACTAAATTACACTTATTATATGGGCATTTAAATAAACCAAGCCTCCCTTCTATTGCAACAAAATGAATAATATCCTGACTATGGCACCAGCAATTTTTTTAGTCATAAAATACATTAGAGATCGGAGTCCCATCAGCCAGAAGGTAAATACAATTGTACATCTGTTTTCTAGATAAAATTACCACAATCAAGACAACCTTATTGGGTCACATCTTCCCTTTCCTTCTCTCCTCAAATTCTCAAAATGTACCTCCCTCACTACCCATGGTTTTGTTGCTCTAGTCCAGGACAGCAAGCTCTCCGGCTGTCCAGCTCAATTACTTACATCCGAATTGCATAGATGTTTGCTACTATCCAATCACTCTTCACAGTGCTACATTAGATTCTTCTTTACTACTGAGTCTGGGTCCCATGGGTCTAAAGCTTGCTGATGTCCCACTCTTGTCGAATAAAAAATTCTCTAAATCCTCAAAATTTGGCAGACTAATTTCTAATCTCCCAACTGCCCTACCTAGATAAATTGCTAGAACGAGCTGTCTTGCTTGAAATGAAAGGTTTCATAACATCCTCCTCAGATTGGTTACCACCCTGGCTACAATGCAGAGGTGGCAGCAGCAGATGATCTATGCCGCTGCACAAATAATAATGTTTTGGTTGGGCTCACATTCATTGACCTGCAAGAAAATTACCAAGCCACACGAGTACTAAATCTAGGACCCCTCCTTCCTAATTATTTAGCAGAATTTGGTAGATTGTCATGCCCCCACATCTCCCTCTTTGGGAACAAAGCTCACCCTTGTTAGATGATTGAAAAGTCTGAGGGGCAGATTTACAAGAAGGTGCCGCAGCATGGCACCGCAAGCCCTTTGGCTCAGCCACGCTACGGCACTTTCAGAGCACAGGAATGCGACATATTTACAATGATATGTCGCATTCCTGTGCTCTCCCCTGCGCTGGCGCACAAACAGCTGCCATGCGCCGGTGCAGGCACCCTTGCACCATGGTGCAAGGATGCCTGCGTCATGGGGAGATTGTTTTTGAGCAGGAAGGGGAACATTTCTGCATAAAAACAATCACTACAGGCATTTTCCTCTTTTAATGTGTGCTGTAGAATGAAGCACGCATTGAAAGAGGAAAAACACAAGAGAAACATTTCTCCTTGCTACGCCACCCCTACGGTGGCGTAGCATACTGACACATTTCCAGGTTTACGAATCATCGTAAATCTGGAAATGTGTCTGGTTCCATGGGTGTTGCGTGGGACCACCAACAGCAACACCTATGGAACGCCCCTTTCCACGCAGAGTGCTGCATGTAAAGGGGCCGTATTTACAAGGACAGGAAAAGCCGCGCAGGGTAGCTTTTCCTGTCCTTGTAAATATGGGGCAGAGAAATGCGCTGCCAGTGCGTCACAAAACGTAACGTACTGGCAGCTCAAGGGGCTTGTAAATCTGCCCCTGAGTATTTAAATTGCTTCTGCTCTGATGATAGCAGAACAATAGTAATGCACCGAAACATATTTTGTATCTGTGCTCCTTCTTTTTTAGATTTTAATTCTCAGTGCTTTTATTTCTGCCAGTCTCGATTAGAGAAACTTAGTTTATCTTGACCTTCCTGATTATCAGATTCAGACACTGCAGTGAATTCAGAATTACTCTACTAGAATTGTGCTGAGTCTAAAATTTAGGGGCTCATTTATGAGCTTTTGACGCAGTGCAGCACAGCACAGCAAGTCCCCTTGCTGCACTGCGTGACAGGGAAAGGCAGGAATGCACCATATTTATGTCAGTGCGGCACATTCCTGTCCTTTCTCTTGCACCCTTTTGGCTGCTTAGCCCCAACACAGGTACCCGTGCACCACGGTGCAAGGGTGCCTGTTTTGCATGCAGGATTGTTTTTGAGCAGAAAGGGGTGCCTTCCTGCACCAAAACTAACTCTGGGAAGCATATTCCTCTTTCTATGTGTGCAGAATGAAGCATACATAGGAAGAGAAAGAAATAGAGATGTGTATCCTCGTTAAACCTCCCCTGGGTAGGTATAAGATTTTGGCACATCCCCAGGTTTAGAAATTCCTGTAAATCTGAGTATGCATCAAAATCCATGGGAATTGCATGGGAACACGCAATGCCCATGGCATGCCTAACCAGGTCAGAGTAGTATCACACACAATCTTATGGAAGCCACTCAAAGCCACGCAAAAGTGGCTTGGCACGGATTCAAAAATCTGACTTAGAGGTTTGTGTCATGGATGTACCACATTGTGGTACATCCTAATGGGCTTCTCAGATCCAGGGATACATTTTGAAATCCCTAATCCCTAAACAATGCATTCGGAAGGATGGCAATCTGTGCAATTTTAGGAAAGTCTTGAAAATATGGCTGTTTCATTCTTGTTGTCAATTTTAACCTCTTGACCTCCACATGTCCTAGAGTAGTCTGTGTGGTTCAATTAGTTGGTCTCAACGCCAACGTTGCAACACATAACTACCTTTCTACACTATTTGCCTTGTTTTAACTTTTTATTCTTCCTATTCATCAGGTCTCTGTGAAAGCAAAGTCGCTTCATGGACAAAATAATAAGCAACAACAGATGCACAATGTATGTCAGGGCCTTGTACAAAATGTTCTAGGTGTTCTGAAAGTGTTCTTGTGAAGTGATTTTGTAAATAAAGTTGTTTTGAAGAAACTGACATTGCACTGTCACACAAGCAAATGTGTGCCAAATGCCATTGTGTAAAAGAGAAGGCAACTTAAGAAGCATGCCCATGTTAAAATAGCAATGTTTCTTACCAGGCCTAACTGAGCCATATGACAAGGGGCTATGTCTACAGAAAAGTGAGTTCTGTCTTGTTGGCCCATGGTGGGAAGAATAGGAAGATGCCTATTACTTCACTATCGGACTATAAGACGACATGAACATTTAAACAAAAGCAATAGGTGCCTTTAAATAGTGGAAGGTTCTGGGACTATTTGTTAGTAAAATTAGTCTCAGATGGAGTTAACCTTGCTGACAATTTAAAAACCATATTAAATGCAACTCTCTCAAACAAACATTCCTGTGGACTTCCATCAGGAAGGCTATTTGTCTTTTAATGCCTAATCAATCATTTCATTCTTTTAGGATTGTATTCCCATAAAGTGTTATGGAACGGGCTCTATGGCCCCCTTGATAAAGGGAACCAAGAAGCTCATCCTGAAGCAGGTGTTGGTATTCTGGGGAAAGGACGTGTCTGCCAGTTGGTATGCAGGGTGGTGTGGAAGTGAGCTGCAGTCAGTAAGCGTGTTGAATGATGTCTAATACCCACTGGTCTGAGCTGACATGTTGCCAGGTGGGGCAGGTGGGGAAGAACAACTGAAGTCGCACATGCAAATCATGTGTATCTACAGCCACATATGTCTTTAACATATATTAACCGCCAGGATACTTTTAGTCTGCTGTACGTGTTCCCTTTTCTGAAACAGAGTCGAGATTCATGAATGGCAGAGTTCACATAATTGCACACGCCATTATCGCTTGCCCGCTCCTGCGCACACAGGCCGCTGCACCCCGGCCCCTCCCGCCGTCCAGCGATGATTGCCCGCCCCTGCACACACAGGCCTCACTGCTCACCTTCTGCCACCGGCGTGTCTCCAAGATGGCTCACCACGTGATGATGAAATCTCCAAGCCCATGGCCGCGACCTTGGCAGCCTCCACATCATACAGCCCCGCACCGCGGGCCACAAGGTCACACACGTGATTCTGGGTCATGATTTCGCAATGGCAGAGAACATATCAGTGCACACGGCATCATCGCAGGCTGCACACCCGCTCAGCCCTGTAGGTGCCACTAACTCTGTGAACTGCGAGGCCACGCCACGTGGCGGTAGGCGCATGCAGCCCGCTGGCTCAGGCCTACACTGCGGTCCAGCAGGGCATACACAAATCAAACCAGTCCCGGCCACAAGGATGGCGCATCATCACAGGCTGCACACACGCTCAGCACTTAAGGTGCCCCTACCTCTGTGCACTGAAAGTCACCGTCCCGTGGCGGTAGGCCCGTGCGGTCCGCAGTGTATTCTGTGCCACCAAGTCTGTGCAGCGCAAGTCATGGGCCCTTTATGATTGAGTCTCCTGGTGCGGACACCATAATGTCACCTCCGGCAGTGGGGAATGTGATGTGGTAGTGCCCTAGGCCCTCATGCATGAATAATAACCACACGCATACACCCTGATATAGAGTGGAAATGGCGTCCAGCACATGCGCCCGCCACTTTTTATTGGCAGGGTCACATGTCCTGTGATGCGTGTGCTGGATGGGTGTGGCGTGGGTGTGAACCAGCCGTGAGGGAGTGGCTGCGGCATGCTGACAACTAGACCTGTGATCAGCAGATCACTACAGGGAAGACCTAGCAGATGTAGCGTTGTCGTCCCCCCCTGTGAGCAGAGTGGGCTGGCCTGGCATGTGCCAGTCCAGCGTAGGGGTGTGAACATTGACCCTGGGGCACTGGGCATGGTTCCGTCCTGGCCAGGGCAAGGAAGTAACTGATGCGTGTGTCTTTGTTGTAGTGTCTGTGCCACCCGGACCGCAATCGGCAATGTTGCACCCTGTGACTCAAGTCCTACAACATGAGCAACATGGACATAAGGGGGACTCGATGACCCTACATCCATCCATACTCACACACTTGAATGATAATAGACATGACACATCTGTGTGAAAATGAATGTTTAATGCACATTCAGTGGAGTGTTGTAGCTGGAGCAGTATATGGCCATGCAAACCCCACTTTACATTGTTGGCGCGTGGAGGGCCAGCCAGAGTTCTTTGGGGAATGACAAGTTCATTGGAAGAGGAAGAGTCCAGTCCACAAGTGGGTTTCCTGTGTCAATGGTAACAAAACAGAATATGGCAGTCCATGTCGAGGTCCAAGGTGAGTGTCGCAGAGTGTATCGGTGGACAGTGGAAGGTGATGATGCAGAGGGCAGAACCAAGCAGAAACCTCAGGGGCCGGAGTTGGAATGTCTGCCGCACCATGTGGCACTGACACTTCAGGGGGCGGAGATGTGATTGGAGCGGTAGCAGCAGCATTCATCTGTGCCAGGCCTTGTGGCAGCAATGCCATGAGGAGGGTCTTTAGGGCACTGAGGAACCCAGCTACCTCTCGCTGGTGCGCAGACGTGGCAGCTGCTCTTTCCACCTGCATCCGCTCCATGTTCACCATAATCCTCTAATAGTGTCCCATCTCCCGGGTGACAATGCTGGAGCCACTCTGACTAGATGTCAGCGATGTCAGCCATGGATCGTTGGAGAGCATGGAGCGGACTGTGGGTGTCCGTTAGGGACTGTGAGTGGTCCCTGATGGGACTTAGACACCCACGTATGGCATCTAGTTTGGCTGCCATGTGGTCAAACCCCACCCGCACCTGTTCAGCCATCCTCTCCTGGCACCCCAACACACGGCGCTGGAAGGCCATGTGTTGTTCTTGGGGGTCCTGGGAGGCAGCGGTGGTGGTGGGTGCTGCCTGCTGTGTGGTTGGTGCAGGGGTTGGGGTCTCAGCAATGCAGCTGGGCTGTCCTGCTCCTGGAGGTGAGTTGACGTAGCTGTTGATGAACTCTTGGAGGGCATCGGTGTCGAAGGTGTGGAGGTCCTCTTCGTCATCAGAGAAGAGAGGTTCAAACTGCTCAGCAGGAGGTGTTGGTTTTACCCCTGTAATGTGAAGAGGAGATGCAATTTAACATTGTGTTCACATGTATGTTGATGCATTGAACATGTTTACATACAGACTGCATGTGACTGTTTGGGAGGAGGTGCCTATTTGATGCGCAACAGGGGACATTTCGATAATATCACGGATGTGTGTTTGTACTTGTGCATCGCCAACTCACATTTCCCTGATATGCCAGATGTGATTGGCCAGTTTCTACAGACAAGCAGCCCCAGTTGTGTCCCCTGTTCTGTTTTGTACGTGTCGCGGTTTGTATCACATTGTTGTCAATGTTGATGTGCTCTGCATGTTATGTGTGTGTGTGCAGCATTTTGGGAGAGTTGCCCCTGCAGCTCTGTATTTGCTGCCCCTTATCCCTTTCATGCGGTGGGCCTTTGACTTCTGTGCTTCTACAGTGTTCTGAGATGTGGCATACTTGGGTACATTGGTGTCTCGGTGGGAGTTGGTGGTCTGGGACATGGTTTGTCCACAGATGTGTTGTTGACGTCAGGGGTTGTTTCTGCACGTGGATGTGTCAGAGTGTGACCTGCTCCTTTATGGATGTGGTCCACACTCAGCCATCTCAGTGTCATTGCATGCAGCATTTCATGGTATATTGACTGCAGCAATGCTAGTCGTCAGGCAGTGTCACTGCATTGTCAGTGTTGCTCACAGACACGTCGCATTGCTGGGTTTGACATATGTGCAAGGGTTGGTTGTGAGATTGGTGGTGTATGGGATGGGCTCCCTCTGGGCACACAGTCGACGGTGGTCTACTTGCTGTTCCTAGGTGTGCTGCAGTGTGCCAAGGGGATCAGAGACATGCTCCAGAGTCAATGTGGGTGTGCAGTGTGCTCTACTTAATTGTGCATGTGTGCCATTGTGCCCATCTCCCCCGTCCCCCCAGTCCCTGTTGGGTACTCACCATGTTGCTGTTAGGTCATGTTGAGCAGTGTTCGGTCCCCCAACTCCTGCCACCGTCTCCCCACTGATGACGGTGGACACCATTTCCTCCATCTCATCCAGCTCCTCTTGTGGCGCTGGACTGCCACCTCCAGTCTGCATTGCTGCCTCCTGGTTGTTTGCGAGTTTCTTCTTGGTTTTGTGCTTCACATCATTCCAGCGCCTCTTGACCTCTTCCATTGTCCTCTTCAGCACTACGACTGTATTCACCTTGTCCACGATTGACTGCCATATGCCATTTTTTGTTGCCAATGACACAGTGGAGGTGACGAACAGTAGTTGATGGTGTTCTATCACCTCCGTTATCAGGATCCTGTTTTCCAGCGGACTGAACCGTGTCTTCCTCTTCTTCTTGTCCTTGCCTTTTCCTGACCCGAGGTCCCAGCCTGGGCCTCCGGGGGGCTTGTGGGGTTCTGGTTCTCCTCTGTACTTGCTCCAGCTCCCTCCATTGTGCTTCGCAGTTGTTTTGCTTTTTTTTTTTTTATTCTACTTTTATAGTGATTTTTCCCGCCTGACGTGTGTGAGTTGCAGGCCTGATGCAGCTTAACGCGGATTTTTTTTATTGTGGTTGGGCCCATCGCAGGTTTTTTCAGGTTGGGCGTTCGATTTTTATCGTAGTCTCGGTGACTTTATCGCGGACATTTGACGCGTTATCGGGAGACTATCGCCTGCTACCGCCGTGTTGTGAATAGGACGTTATCACAGAGTTATTTTCCCGCGATAGACGGCGATATGTGACATTGCGTTAACCGAATTTGGCGTTGATTATCGCAGGTTCTTGAGAATATCACCCAATGGGTGTAAAAATTCAGGAATGGACCTGTCCCAAATCAATAGGTTTTGTACTGACACTTCAAAATGGAGGGGATACATCTGTTAATGGGTATCCTCTGAGCCGAAGATTACATGGTACGATAGCTCTCAAGGATACCTATTTTACAATTCCAGTACAGAGGGAGCATTTGCGCAATTTATTTGTTGCCCTTTTGTTTCTTTATCTGCACCATGATGTTTTTATACATTGTTGAAGCCTGTTATGGGTTTCTTGTGGCAAATGATTGATTGTTTATTTGTAGGCCTGGGAAAAACTTTAATTACACCTGCATAATTCACGCAATACAAAACTCCCCAAATTACGCCACTATGCCATTTCTCGCAATTTTGCACTGTTGTGAATGGTGCAATTTGAGGTAATTTGCTATGAACACACAGGAACACAGGAACAACTGCTGTGGTTTGCATTGCTCTTGTTTAAATACTTCCTCACTAAAATATAGTGCAAATATTCCATATTTGTATTTAGTATAATTTTGCGTAGTTTTGCTGGAATTTCGCATAACTGCGTTAAAGCCAATTACTCGAAGTTGACACACCCCTCTTTATTTGGATGCCATCTTGTTAATGGCTCAGGGTCGGATGGTTTTGTTGCAAAAGATGCAAATGACTGTCTTCTGGGACCCTTAGAATATATAGTAAACATAGAGAAGTGACTGTTGGATCTAGTGAGGAATATTTGGGGGCATATCATCAAGCCCCGGAGATAAAATTATCGCCGCTTTAGCGTCCGTTTTCGGACAGAAAGAGGCAATAACGTTGTTGCCTAATCAGCAAGGTCACGCTATCGCGTGAATCCTTGCATTATTGCCCTTTCCCCCAATGCCCATCTTTGCATCTCTAATGAGATGCAAAGTGGGCGTTCCTGCCCTGACATAACTGGAGAAATGTCGCTAAGCGACATTTCTCCAATTATCAATGGGCACGCTAACCTGCAGAGCGACAAGCAAAGTAGCGATAACCTCTGTTATCGCTACTTTCCTTACGCCTGCTTCAAAACTGACTTAGCCATGATATCCTATGTAAGGTGGATATCATGGCTAAGTATGCCTTGCCCTATAAGCAAGCTTTTGCCAAACCTTGTGCGATTATCGTTGTATTTCCAGCGATAATCGCTCAATTGGCAGCTTCCGCTCTGAATTTTATCGCTTTGGAGATAAGTGTTGCTGATAGCACGCTATCTCCGCGATAAAATTCAGAGTTGGCCGGCGATAATTATCCTCGCGCTAAGAGCGCTGAGCGATAATTATCGCATGGCCTTATTGATATGCCCCATAATTCTTAGATTTTGTAGTGGACTCCAGGTATTGATGTTGAGTCTCCCTGCAGAGAAAATATGCCAGTGAGGTACAAATTGAGAAAATTGTTGCGCAAAGGACACTTTCTCTTGGAGTATATAGTCAAGGTTACAGGACTTCTGGCTTTATAATAACCCTGCTGTCCAACATTCTTCTTCTTTAAAAGCTCCTCAACAGTTAACTATCTTGGATTTAACCTCTGGGAAAGAGGATAATAGAGGAGTTTTGAGTAGAAAAGAAGGGGGCTAACTGGTACAGTACGATAAGAAAAGATGTGGGTCATTCCTTTTCATCTGTGAGAGCATTATGCTGGAGATTAGATGGTTACTTTAGCAATGGTGTTTATTTTAGTATTAACAGGTGATTTCTAATTCATTTCAATCTTGTAAATGTCAACCCTGCACAGCTATACAAGCACAAGACAGTGAACGTTTTGATAAATGTTTAGCTTTTTCAATGCAGAGCATAAGATCATCAAATCCTCTGTATTTCCTTTGCAGTGTTGAGGATGTGAACTTCTAGTCCTCTGCATATGAGGCAAAAGTCCTTATGGCGCCTGGCCCAGCCACATAGGTTGGGTATAGCTTTTATGAGGAGAAGTGTGGGAATGCTGGGTGGTAAGACGTTTGTGGATGCCCCAGATTCGGAAATTTTCCCTCCATAAATGTGAGATAAAAATGCAATTTGGGTGAAAGTTTGACTCTTGCAGGGCATTCTGGATAACAAAACATAGTGGGGTCCACAAAAGCCGCATTGTTAATAAAATCTAGATTCTCCTGTTACTAAACCTGGTCACTCCCCTGAGTCTTTTAATTTTCTAATGAAAGTTTGTATTTAGTGGTGATTGTTTTAGTTGTACGAAGTTCACAAATGCTGAAAACACCTAAATAAAATGGTTCCGTTTGGGTCTGGACATGACTCTCAGTCAAGAATAGATTAAAAAATGTTGTATCAAAAACTTAACTGCCAATGTATTACACTTTGAAATTGTTTTTATTCTTGTTTCTGACCATGTGTCCGTGATATTTGACTTTGGTTGGTCATGCGTAGTCAAACAATCAAACAATTGCCTGATGTGCAGCGAAAAAACACTAAGGGAGCCAGGGCCATTGTCTTTTTGAGCAGGGGAGGCTGGTGCATAGGGGCGAGATGGGCGTCGCCCTCCCACCCTGGGGGACCAAAAAAATGCCTGATGAAAAACACTGAGCAGCTAGGAATAAATTGTGCTGGCTGCTAGTGCTCAGTGAACAAACATGTACAAAATTGGGGTTTTCTTTAGGGGGGTGTGGGGGTATGGCCTTTGCTCTGCTCTGCAGTGTCTCTGCACATGCTTTTGGCTGGGCGAAGATTTCTTCGCCCTAGAGCCAGAAAGCAGGGCAGTGACGACAAACTGGTGGGTGCAGCCTATTGCTAACTCGCAGAATAGCATGTCGATTTTGGGCGTTATTCCCTTGGCCCAGGGCGGAGCTGGAGGCCCTCCATTAATTCCAATGGCCGAGGGTGGAGCATTCCGGCAGGTTTAGAGTTTGTGGGGGTGTGGCAGTGGCCTTTGTCTCCTCCACCAGACCCAGCAACAGTTGTTGTTGTTCAAGTGATTGGTTTGCTGGGGTCTGGGGGAGGAGTCGATTCGAAATCGAAAGACCAACAATTCCAGATTTTTCCAGTTTGGGCTTCTGCTTGCATGCTCTCATTGCCACGCTCTGCACTCTGCTGCAGTCCAGGAGGAGCTCCGAGCCTTGATTCATTGACTCGAGAGCACCGATCGAGGCAGCCTGTAATTTCATTCATAGTCATCATCATGCACATCATGTTTAACACGGGGTAAGTGAAGTCGACTGGACTTTAAGTAAAGTTAAAGTCTGTCTGTCTCACTCAGAGTGAAAGTGAAAGTAAGTGTTTCAATGGCTGTTTAAGGTGTAAGAGAGGCCTAACTTCCCCCCAGATAACAGGCGCGCGCCAAAGTATTTCTTCCTGAGAGTTATTATTATTCTTTTGTCACAAGTTCGCCCACACTGCTCTGTTCTGACCCGGCCTCGGTGAGTATTTCCTTTTAAAAACACGTTTTGGGCTGAGTGAGTTCATCCAAAAGGCCTCCTGCGTTCTCAGGAAAAAGCCTTCCGTGGCTGGCATGTGAGAGAGAATTGTGACAGCAGAATAATATCTGCCTAGTGTGTCATCCGAATCCGATAAGAGTATGTTTCATGGTTTAATTAAATAAAGTATTGAACCATTCATTCAACCCCGCCCCGAGCCTGGACGGTGTGCTGAGCTCCTGCGCTGCGTGTGCGGACAGGCTCCGGGGCCGTGGGAGCCTGTCTGAGCCCGGGAGGGTTGGTGGGGAGGGGTGTTAAATTTGGGCATAATCACAGAGCCTGCAGACGCACACACATTATTAGTAATTTCCAACAAGGGGGGCGTTACAATGCGGGCCCTCAGAATTTCCACAAAGAAGTGCGAGGCTAGAAAACACACGGTCCGGGTGCAAGGAGGTACCCAAGGGTGTTATCAAGGGATGACTATCACAGGAGTGATCATCTCACATCAGTAAGACACTCTCAGAATCTCAGAGGACAAGCCACACATGATTTCTTGTTTACTTAAAAACAGAACTATACACAATAAATTGCTATAGAGGTGCGGTTTCTCTTGTTCTACTGGGTTAAAAAGCATATTTACATATCTGTAAAAAATAATGAATTGTATACAACTAACGTGCTATTAGCCACACCATCAACCAATGTACAACGACTATTACCACAACACACAGCCTGGAACACTTTTTCTTTTATCACCTGACAGAGTTGTGCTATCAAGGCAATTGTTAAAGAGGCACACGTCCAAACACCCCAGGCACTCAGGGCTCTCAACCACAAACTCAAACGTAGGCAGAAATAAACAAAAGGGAATCTGGTAATTCGATTCTTTAGAATGAAAGGATTAGGCAGATATTATATTTTAAAGGTGGGTGTAAAACTTGCGCCAAATAGGCTACTGTGCTAAAGATTTAGATAGCCTCCAGGAACGAGGTCGAGTTGGAACTCATTGAACTGATTTTAGGAGAAGGGACATTTATTTTTCCCAGGCAGAGGCGTGGAATCAAAGGCAATCAAAATACAAATATGCAAACAAATCAGCAGTGCACGGAACACACAGGAAACACTAAACACATACTGTAGATTAACAAATGTAGTCCACAGTGCTACTGTACATTTTTAAGTTTAAGGCACATTGTTCAGGCGTGTTTGCCTTTTACATTCATGTTGTGCGCTTTACCCTTTCCCCATACTTGGGGAAGGGTAAGCTTGGCCTGTAGTGACCACACCGTCATCCGCTTCAGTCAACACGCATACACAGACGTCACCCAAAGATTACACTGACACTTTATTTGTGGGTGAAGAACTGCTGCAGGTTTATTTCATACAACACAGTATGATAATAAAATTGGGTTATCTTACGGGCGATCCAGGGCAGGCAGCCCCTTGCTGCTCCGCCCGCCTGGTGAGCCAGCACACACGGTGGGTCGATGCCCGGCAGTGTGGCACATAATTATTTACAGATCATCCACTGGGTCACGTGATCTGTCTCCTACTCCCGCCCCTTCCGACAGGGGCGGAGCGTGTTGTGGCACACCCCCGGTTGGTCAGGCCCCCCAACCGCCCGAAGGACTAACGGGGCGCCGTCGCGGTCTTCCAGAACCCCCTTCGGCTCCTGGACCTTGGCTCGGGCACCCTTACTGTGCCGGACAGGGGTACCCTTACTGTACCGCCTGTCGCAGAGGTACCCTTACTGTACCCGTCTGCATCCAGATCGCCCTGTAACTCCGCCTGCAACGCAAAAAAAAAGAAAACATTAAAACATTCCAATAACGCGCTGTGCCTGACACGTGGGGTAAGTGGAAAGGGTGGGATAACGCGTGTCCAGGCTGGAGCGGCGCGCAGGGATCAGAGGAGGAACTGGGCGAGAGGGCCTCCTAAGTAGAGGGGGCCAGCCGCGCCCCCCGCCCCCAACGGCCCGCCTCCAGCTCCACACTATTGGGGGTCATAACCCTAGTGGGCGTAGCCTCGCGCGCGAGGCAGCAAGGGGGAAGGCTCCGACGGGCGGCCACTAGAGTGCTGCCCTGCTGATGTCCCACTGCTTGGGACGCGGGCAGCGGCATAGTGACCACACCGTCATCCGCTTCAGTCAACACGCATACACAGACGTCACCCAAAGATTACACTGACACTTTATTTGTGGGTGAAGAACTGCTGCAGGTTTATTTCATACAACACAGTATGATAATAAAATTGGGTTATCTTACGGGCGATCCAGGGCAGGCAGCCCCTTGCTGCTCCGCCCGCCTGGTGAGCCAGCACACACGGTGGGTCGATGCCCGGCAGTGTGGCACATAATTATTTACAGATCATCCACTGGGTCACGTGATCTGTCTCCTACTCCCGCCCCTTCCGACAGGGGCGGAGCGTGTTGTGGCACACCCCCGGTTGGTCAGGCCCCCCAACCGCCCGAAGGACTAACGGGGCGCCGTCGCGGTCTTCCAGAACCCCCTTCGGCTCCTGGACCTTGGCTCGGGCACCCTTACTGTGCCGGACAGGGGTACCCTTACTGTACCGCCTGTCGCAGAGGTACCCTTACTGTACCCGTCTGCATCCAGATCGCCCTGTAACTCCGCCACAGCTCTGGGGAGGCTACCGTCGCTGCCAGAGCCCCCCCTTCCTCCCTTTGCTGTTATATGTGCCCTGCCCCTGCAAGCCAGCTTAATGGGCTAGATTAGGGGTCCTGTTCTGCAACCCGTAAGAGACGGCATTAATTTGCAACATTCAAAGAAGCCCCAGGGCAGACGAACAAAGGATGTCTGTTGGCCCCACTGCCGTAAGCTTAGACGTGACTGGTGTTCCTAACCTTCTAAGCGAAGCCACAGCAGATCATCCTAACGTAATTATGGGAAGATCTAGCACCTGCATATGGAGCCAGAACTGAACCATAGCTGAATTCCCCAATCCATCGATTCCCTTCATCTCCTGGCACGAAGTTTTTAATTTCCACTCTATCTACAAAGGTGATGTATTGATAGCGTCATGGTTTCTGAGTTGCTGCTGCTACTGCGGGGGTTGCATGATTTCTCGGCTGGGCAAAACATTGATAACGCCACTGCTAATCGGACGCCGTTTATCATGACTCCCGATAAAGCCAATATGACTGACTGAGCTGCCGAAGGATACATCTCTCAGCTCGGGGACCCAAATATGTGAATGTTTCCCAACTCCCTGGCTCCAAGAAAGGCTGAGCGGGAAGAGCAACACCTAAATCTGTTTCTCAGGCTGGGCAATATGGCATTGGTAACAAGGCTTAGGTGAATTGGCACTTATGGACCTGTCATCCTATTGAGGTTTTCCAATTGGCCAGCTTGGGTGCCTACCTGGCTTGTAATTGTGTTCCCAACAGCACAACAAGCAGGGTAAGGTAGCGTGTGATTCAGCCGCTTACCTACATATATAAACAAGCTGACATCACGGGTATATACATTTGCTTCCTTTCACAAGGTGTTTATCCTATTGCTTACTGCAACTGACCCATATCTTAGCGCATCTCCTCGTTTATCGTTTTCGCCTTTCTACTTGTAAATTAAGTTACATTAAATTAGACGACAGAGTCTTATACTAGTCCCGCTGTCCAACCCAATCATTTCTTGCTCTCCCGTGGGACAGCGTATACAATTGCCTCGCTTGCTGAATAGAAGCTAGCTTTCGGACTTTTATTGCTGCTGGAAAGGATCAGGAGGTGTGCCTACAGTCCTTGTTATACCGGTGTTGTTGTGCTATAGGTAATTCGTGGTGCCGCCATAGTGGCTTGAAAATGAAACGTCATATTTTATCACATGATTTGCTGTGAACCCCAGCTGTGATATCGTTCATATCAGCATAGTTGACAGTGTCTCTATCTTGCCAATACCTGGGGCACGTCCGCCTTCATGCCGACATTACATCTGGCTTTTCCGCTAGCCTTGCCCATCAACCCGCCCAATGTCTGTGGAGAGCAGCACGTCTCTGCTCATGGTCGCTCTCTGCTCTCTAATTGTTACCATGGGCTGAGGGCATGCTATACACGGGTGTCTGGTTAAAGTATGCACAGGTCATTAACACCCTCCCACGCGCAGTGCTGTGAACCGTTTGAAGTAGTTCACCCGATTCAGCCAGCCACCCCCTAGGTGGAGGCTTGCACTCCCAAACTTCTGCTCGTGTAAAACCACGGCCCACCTCCAGTTCAGTGAAATTTAGCACTCCACGACACTGACAACCCCAGGGGCCAAATGCTGGGCTGTGTAAATGCAGCCCAAAACCATCATGAACAATTAGCTTGGAGTGGATGGGTGTTGCCTAGGCTGGCTGGGGGCAAAAACTTTGACCATCACTCCTGGCAAGATGTGCCAACGCAGGTAGAATAAAGAGTTGTCCAGCCCTCCTTTCTATATACGCTAAGCCGTCACTATGACTAATTTGAGAAACCTTACCCCAGCTGTTTTTTTTTTTTTTAAAATAGCAAGGCGAAGATGAGAGACAGCAGCATCTCCTGACTCAAGCGTCGACTGACATCAATAACATTGGTTGCTCAATTTCTGTGTTACACCTTTCCACAAGCTGACCATTGCATCATGGTTGAGACTGGGATTTAGGCTGAACCTTGACATATTTGTACACCTGCTGCCAGGGTACATATATCTACCTATAGACCTGCCCTTATCCTGTTGCACCACTTGGGACACAACTTCGTCCCGTCGTACCCACCGGCATGGAACTAATGCCAACGAGATTCCCCCCTAGTACCAGATAATCCGTATAAATGCTGCATTTTGGGACAAAGATACCAGGGAATAAATGCAAGGGGGGGGGGGCTCTCGAGTGCGTGTGAACCCATGTCATTGCGATTAGTAAAAGTTGCTCTGTTCGAGCTATAACATGCGACTTTATTCCTTTAATCAATTAATCGGCAAAGCATGCCACTCCCCAACTTGGACATACACACAACCGCCTCTAGTGTCCTGCAATACCAGCTATCCCGAGTCTGGCGGACGAAAACTACCATTGGCCAAAAGCTAAACTGGTAAAAACTATACCATATGCTTCTCAAAACGCTTACCATAAACCGTGATGAGTACAGACTCATCATATATCACCCTGGCCCCCCAAACCTTTCCCAGGGAACTGGAGAAAAATGAACTGGTGCAGCTCCTGCCAAGATTAGCAGCAGAGCGTGCCGGACCTGTTTGGAGCGGAAGGGTGCAGGATGAGTGTTGTGCGCACATTTGCTCGCAAAGTGCTCCAGAAATTACCCCTCTCCAACAGATGTATCTTTCTTGAATGACTGACAGGCGAAACCAAGGCAACCAGCAACAGCTGTATTTCCAAACAAAGCATTCTTAGTCTGGGCAAACTGTATACAGTGAGGGGCTGGGCACAACTTCCTAAAACTTACAGTGAACTCAAAGAACAAGGTTGTATCGTTTATAACAGTGGCTGCTGCGAAGTAATGTCTGGGAGGGGGCTGATGCTCATTGGTAGGGGCTGTTTGTCTCTACTAGAGATAATTGCCCGACGTAAGTCAAACGTAAATCCTATTTAAAAAGAGTGAACTCAATCGAAGATATGTATTGGTCACTTCAAATTCAGTATGTGGTCAATAAACCACCAGTAGGTCAAACCCAAACACTATCCGTATATATAATTCAGCTCATAATAATCATTACATTATTATCTATAGTTTGGCAACATTTCCATTCGCAAGAACACAACGTAATGGCGCACAACCGTTGAGAAGCTCCAAGCATGTTCATAGTACATTAACCCAGGAAAGAAATCGTTCAGAGCTTTTTAATTTGTATTCATGCCTTGATGTGTATATAGGGGAACCGCCTTTAGAAAATAACCTCGTTGTTTGAAAGCACGTGCTTCATTCTTTCATTATATGATGCGCGTTCTGCTGAAAGACAGCACTGGCACTGAACTCCACTTCCACTCTGCCCCTGTGGCATCAAATCATATTACTGCTAAATTAACCGTTGTGAAAAAACGCTGGCCTGGTAGCCCCATCCTGCATAGCCTTAAATGCCATTTCAGTTCCTAATACAGCTAATACAGTGAAGGTCACTACGAAATAAATCTTCATTACATCTCACAGAAAGTAACTGCCTGCAACTAGTTGTTTTCTTTAGTTAAACACTAATGTAACAGGAACGAAAAATGGCTTCAGGCTTCGGCGACGTCCTGATGTAATACCACCAAACCCCGCCTCCCAACGCAGGATGGCATTTTTTTTTTTTTTTTTTTTTTTTTTTTTTTAAATGGCATGTTAAATTGCGATAGCCTTACTCCGAAGATCCAGCATCCATACTGAGGACCCCACAAGAAAAAGGACATTTTGAAAGCGCAATAAGAGGAATACCTTTTACTGGCCTGAAGACCAGCTGTCCAAAACTCGTATGACCCGCTTCCTTTCCCTAAAAGCAGCTTAATAAGAGAAGGCGATACTCGTGCCTGGCCAACTAAGTCTGTTCCCATGGTTTATTTACTCACGGTTCTCCGCAGGCTGTTCGAGAAATGTGTACATGGCACAGCGCGGCCTGTAGAAAGACGTCGCAAAACCTGCCAAAAGCCTACATCATGAATGCTCCCTCAATTTATTTATTTATTTATTTATTTATTTATTTATTTATTTTTTTTATTCTTTTTTTTATTTTTTTTTAACCCACAGCAGGCACTAGACAGAATCACTGCTGTCGCACTATGCTAGATTACTGGTCAAGGGGAAGGTGGGGCAGGGGGCAGACAGGTCCACATCTGATTGACCGTTACAGACAAGTTCTGCTTTTCTAGTTATCGACTTATAACCACCATTTTGCAGGTGCCGGGCGCAGTGCTGCGCTCGTCAAAATAACCACTTGATCTGCAGATGCTACGGAGTGCCGTCACCTGCCAGGAGCAGGCGAGGTGCAGGGTGACGGATGACACCCAAGCCGCACCAAACAAGATGTGAGAGGTAAGGAATGCGATGACTCGAGCGTGCCGGCAAGATCTCCCTCGAGTGACCCTTTCCATGCTGCCCTACACACATGCAGGCTGAAGAAGTTCCTGAGAGCGATCGGGGTTTGTTTACACTGTGCATAGGAAGGTGAATCTACACCACAGGAACTTTAAAAACAGCTGTAATGCACGTTTAATCATATTCCATTCTACGGAAGCAGCTGGGTGAAGCATTTTTGCGTTACCTCCAGGGGCATAATGTCGTAGCGCAATGCCTTGGTTCCTGATATCTAGCCACTAGGCTTTCACACACAGTCCTTCCCTCCATGTACCGGTAGACAATAGCTTCCGACCGCTATACCTCCGTGAGGCCTCTCTACATTTAAGGTGCCTTGGTCATGCGCTCAGAAACACCCCGTGCCGCGGCACCCAGCAGGCCTATACCATATCTACACTCCTCATCTATGTCCGCCTCCCAGGTCCATCCGGGCTACCCTGCCACTGTCCACGCTCTAACAATTGCACAGTGTGAAGGAGGGCCACAGGGACAAGTTCCTGCCTGGGGAGCACGGCAAGCAAGGGAACACCAGCAAGGAGCGCTGAGCCCATCGCTTTGTTGCTTTCCACAATCGCTGTTCTCACCACAGTCGGGGCCCGGGCTCACCACGCCGCGGGCTCTTTACATGCGCAGTTCCCCATGTCCCAGCCTCTTCCAAAGCAGCCCATCACGCGGTGGACGCAGCCCCCCACTCTGCCTGAAAATTATACTCCCGACACCCTCAAGGGAGGGAAGGGAGAGGACAGTGCTGCCAGCTCCGCCCCAGGCCCCCCGCATTGTTTTGTCAGAAGTTTCATATTGCACGCACTGGACCAGAAGGTATCAGAGCGCTTTACATACCATGAGTTTCGTCACAATTGTACGCGTAAATTCTTTCTTTTTTTATGCCCGGGGAGATTAAGTGATTTGTCCAGGACCACAGGCTTTGACGGTCGGTGCGGAGGGCTGGGCTGGAAGCGTCATGTGTCGTACGGAAACATCTAGCCTAGTTGGTATAGTTGGTAAGCAGCGCCCGGCAGTCGCGCACCGAGGTGTCCTAAGCGACCCCTGGCTGGAACAGCCTCCGGACCTGGGACGAGGTGCGGCCACTACAATCCAAAGGCGACCCGTGGCACCCTGTATCTGAGACTCTGTACCTGGGGCAGCGGACACAGTATCATACGAACGGTGCCCGTCCCCCAAGGCAATATCCACCCCTAAGTAGCGCCCAGTAGGGAGGGTTCCGCGCGGAGGGGGGGGGGAGCGGATGTGCCCCGGTTCCCGGGATGTGGACGCGACCACAGAGCTCGACCCCTGGATCCTGCCACTAAGGCTGCACCGCAGCCAATGGACCACCGGAGCGCCGAGCGAACGGTCCGAGCAGCGCTGGCGATAGCCCGAGGGCGCAGCGGGAGAAACTAACTCACACGACAGCGCCACGCGGGGAGGCGGGCACCCGCCATCGTGTGGGTCCTCCACATGATTCGGACTCTATGCCGCACTTCGCCCACCCCCATCGGGGTCGCCATGCCGGAACTAGCAGACCACGTGCACGCAGGGAGAGCGGTGACCTACTCGCCCCCCCCCCCCACCTGATAGTATCACCGGCATCGTGAGAGGTAAGGAGTCGATGCTAAAACCGCGGAGGCACCAGCTGCCGGGAACGGGGGGGGTGGGGTTGGCGGTCAGCATTCCCAGGAGGCTACGCTAGCTACAACAATATCGACTCTCGCACCCTGGTCCCCCGCTCCAAGGATACTGACGGAATAGAACCCCGGGGCCTCAGCCCCACAGCAAACCAAGCCGACTCTCGCACCCTGGTCCCCCAAACAATGCCGACTCTCGCACCCTAGTCTCCCGCTCCGAGGCGAAGATACGGAATCGAACCCCGGGGCCTCAGCCCCACAGCAAACAAGCCGACTCTCGCACCCTGATCCCACGCTCTGAGGCGAAACACTTGCGCCCCCCACCACACACGAAACAGTAAGGCCGACGCCTTGAGCCTAGCTCCGAGCACGGTCCCCCCCCCCGCCCGTGGTACTCCCACCACAGGGCCCCGTCGCCTGGAAATGCCCAGGGACAGGGCCGGGGCGAGAGGAAGGTCACCGGCAAACTCACCGAGCAGGAGTGCGGAAAGCTGGGCGCACGACGGACAACTTGCGACGGCGAGACGATCGGGCAGCGACCTGCTCGGTGGACGGCTAACGGCGATAACGCGTGTCCAGGCTGGAGCGGCGCGCAGGGATCAGAGGAGGAACTGGGCGAGAGGGCCTCCTAAGTAGAGGGGGCCAGCCGCGCCCCCCGCCCCCAACGGCCCGCCTCCAGCTCCACACTATTGGGGGTCATAACCCTAGTGGGCGTAGCCTCGCGCGCGAGGCAGCAAGGGGGAAGGCTCCGACGGGCGGCCACTAGAGTGCTGCCCTGCTGATGTCCCACTGCTTGGGACGCGGGCAGCGGCATTCTTCAAACCATTCACTCCCGAGCCTGGACGGTGTGCTGAGCTCCTGCGCTGCGTGTGCGGACAGGCTCCGGGGCCGTGGGAGCCTGTCTGAGCCCGAGAGGGTTGGTGGGGAGGGGTGTTAAATTTGGGCATAATCACAGAGCCTGCAGACGCACACACATTATTTTATTAGTAATTTCCAACACCCCCGAGCCCAGGGCACAGGCTGTCAGACTCGCTCCCCGGGGCGCTGCGAGGGGGAGGAGGAGGGGCGGACATGTATTGCGGTTCCGTGACCGTCAAGGAATGCACCCACACTGGTAGCCTGTGCGGCAGAGCTCAGGAACCCGGCTCCTTCGGTCCTTCCTAAAAGAGTTATGTGCCCTCGTGCTGAGTGACTTTACAGACTTATTAAAAGGGTAGCCGGGTTTTTATTTATTTTATTTATTTATTTATTTTATGCGTTTTTATATAGCGCGGACTTTACCCGAAGGTGTCAGAGCGCTTCACAATAGGAGCAGTAATGATACATAAGGAGAAAAATTACAAGTGAGCATGTTACAAAAGCAAACGTTACGTTCCATGAGGCAATAGTAGCATTTGTGCAAGTATCAGGAGCAAACAAAATACAAGAGGTAGCACACTATACGTTACAAAAGGAAAAAAAGTGACGTGTGCAGGTTACAAGGGGGGCGTTACAATGCGGGCCCTCATAACGTAAGTAGCCGGGTTTACATCTCGACGGCTCCGGGAAAGAGGATACCTACTAGTTGGTTTAGAGGGAGTGTCATCCCATGTGGGGACGCCTGCAGATTTGTGCAACATTCAGTGCTAGAGAAAACATGTTCTAGATAAAAGCAGTGTAGTTCACAGTCAGTGGGTCAGTCGCACACGCACTCCTTTAATTACAGCAAGAGTTGGCGTTTGTTTCCATTACTGAGGTGAGTCTGAGTTGGGAGGGCAATGACGTCACGTGGGTTGTGTACCTCAAATACGCATGCCATTTAAGGCTTTCCTCCTCAGTTCATGGCAGCAGCGTGCAATGTTCCTCTTCCTAATTGTCCTGTGAATCCATTGTAATTAGAGGTGTCTAATGAAAGCCAATGTTCACGAGTCAATGCACTGTGTGCAGTTAGTTTACGTCTATTACCGAGCTGCTTTGTTTTGACACTAAATGAATAACACAGCTTTGGCTTCATATGTCGAGCACATAAAGTTACTCAGCCGTCAGATCTGGTAATATTTTTATGGGGTTTCCAGACCTGCTCCGTGTGGTAGGTTCACTCGTCTTGGTTAGTGACGTCTCATTTCAGCCGGTTTACAGCAGCTTTAAAGTTTTTCATAGTTTTGCATTTCTCCAAAGTAGGTCATTTGTGATATTTATTTCTTTTCATGGGTGTTTGGTCTTTTCATGGGTGTCATTGCTTGGTGTTATCCTTGAAGAGTCGCATGAAGTGTCACACATTCGACAGTGGAATGTCACTCATGTACATAATTAGATCATGGATGCGTCACACATAAGCAAGCTGAAATCTTGACTGCTATGACTGTTAGTTTCTGAGTGCACTGCCCGCAGACGGACACAAACATACATATAACTGTGCATATATCTCAATGGCTGAAAGTTCCAGTACAATCCATCCAAGAATTAATGTGCACGTTATGAGTGTACAGCCCGCCACAAAACGGGGAAGATATGATGTATATAAAATTGATTAAAATAGCAAGAACACAATGTTAAGGATTATTTCAATTTGAAACCACATACTTTCCTGGGGGCATATCAACAAGGGCTTTATCTCTGCTTTTTTGGCTTTAAAAGCCAAAAAAGCAGAGATAAAACTAGCGCCCTATCGTGCCACATCATGGTGTCTTACAAAAAGGTGTCATAGTGTGTCAGGGACTATCTTTCCTCTTTTCGATTTAATAAAGATATCGCTTGACTGGATGACTTGCCATATTTCCATGCTAACGGGCCACTTGGACAGTAATACTTTTTAAATATACGGATGCTGCGGAAAGGCTCGTACACGTGGAACGGAGTCAGTAGCATGTTAAAAGACCGTCGTGTGAGTGACTCTGCCCCACAGCTACCAGCCTTTCGGGATGCGTTGCGTTGTTATTAATATTTATGAATGCGGCAGTCCTGTTGGTTTAAAAAAGGCTTGGAATTGTCACAGAAACGCTGGCATTGGGAATATGCCGTTTGTTATCCGCACTGAAAACCAGCTATGCGCAACAGGCTCGATATGTGGCAAAACACAGTGACAGGCTAATATTTTTGAGACTGCTGCTTATGTACAGTACATGCCATTCTATACATATAAGTTGGTTTACGGTCGGTGTTCTCTACAGTTCCATGACGATATGCCGGGCTTTAAGTAGGCCACGTCCGCTGCGGCCAGCTTGCAGCAGGGCTGGGAGTGCCGAACCCTGGGCCCCGGAAAGTGGCACCCTGTTCGCTTCTCGTCTGACATATGTACTGCTGCCAAGGGGCCCAATGTGCAGTGTCACAATTTTACTCAGCACTGAATTCCAGTACCTGCGTGGTTGCCTTTGCCACTGTAGAAGGTAAAGGTAAACCCAATGTGCGTAGTGTGACAGGCTAAAAAGGAAGGACCATGTGAAAGGGTCAAACATGACCTTAGGTAACATAACAGCTGTGCACAACAGGCCGTCCATATGGATTTACAATGTGAGTTAAAGACTGATTGAAACAAAGTGCCCCGGCCCCTTGTAATTACTGTACTCATGTCCACCACGCTTACTTTGTCGGTTGCGTTCGACCAGGTAAATAGCTAGCTTGTATAGGCTTCAGGGGCGTAGCATGCATTGGTGCAGCAGGTGCAGTTGCACCGGGCCAATCAGCCTGAGAGCCCCATTGAACTGTGATAATTGCTATATTTTATAATTCAAACAGGGGCGATTTTCTTCTTTGCACTAGGGTCATCCAACACTGGCTACGGCACTGATAGGACTGAGAGGTTAAAGTGTATCGATTTTGCACATAGTAGTGAACAAACTGGGTGTACAGCAACCAGCTACAGCAGAAATCAACGCAAGATGTCCTATAGCCTGTCTTCATTCTACTCAGGATAAAAATAATCACAACTAGCAAATGTGTATTATTTGCAGACCAACTCAACGGAACTCATTTTATCATACCAATACATTCGCTGGTGGCGAATGAAACATTCCCCATGCACTTTCCAAGTGTTTATTTGCAGCTTGGCTACAACATACTGACCTACCTCACCAGATTTGGAGCTTGCACCCTGCTCTCTGTGACAAATGATGAACCCACTGAGTGAGAACAGAAGCGAAGCGAGTATGGCCCTACACGAACCCAAAACAACAGAGGGCTGGGTATCTGATCTTAGGCTCTGATTTCTGAAATGCACGATTTTGGCCTGAGGCAGTGCCAGTTTCCGCATGACACTCTTCGTGATTTACTTATCTATTTGGAGGTTTTGCAAAGCGCTGCATCTTGACTTTCCGGAATTTCGGAGCGCTAAAATTAAGATTGGGACATGTAATACATATTAAAACATGCGCAGTGCAGGGCATAGCCTTACCCAAGAGCAGCACGGTCAGGAGTACAAGGCTCCCCCTTAATAAATGCGCCATAATAATGCTCCGGACCGTCATTGAATTCGGCCTCCCCTGTCCTGAGATGGAGGCTGGCAGGCTGCCCAACGGTTACGTAGGCCGTGTCCGGTGTCGTGCTACAGCTAAGCCTTGCCAAGGATGGCTGCGCCGATGGAAGGGCCCACAGGTCCGTGTCCTTCGGCCCATGGCTCGGCAGGGCAGTGCAAGTCAGGAGAGTGCACTGCTGGGAAGAACTGACAGGTAACCTAACTTTTATAGCGCAGCGCACTGTGACGGAGGAGTGGCTATTTCTATGCACGAATTTAAAAAGTGAACCCATGGAGACAACATAAGTACGCAAAATCGGTTGTGAATCACTTCTGTGCGTCAGAACCCGTAGCTCCGCATTTGTGATGGGGAAAGGCAAAGCTGCGAGCGGCTGGCATCAGAAAGACGGGCACTTTGTCAGACAAAGGCTCGAGGCACTGACAGACAGACATCCATCAGCACTTTTTGTGTGCACGAGAGGGCCAGGATTCCCAGGCTTCGGTGAAGCCAGACAGTGTTTTTAAGGAACACCCTGTTTTCATTGGGGGATTCCAGTGTAAACCAGACCTCCAGTAGCGCCTCAAAGGCACGGGCCCCTAAGAGCTGTGGGCGCGAGGCCGGGATTAGGGCCCAGGAGAGGCGAGGCCCTTCTCACCTGCACACTTGTCTTCAATAGTGAGCGATAGTGCCTGTAATGCTTCCAGGCGCTGCAGCAGGTGCGAAGAGAGGGGCCCATAGATTGAAGCTTCGCAGCGCGCTCTCTACTACAAGCTTACGTTTAGGTGTATTCCTCTTTGGCACATTTATACTATGCCCAAAGGCACGCAGTGCAGCGGGCACGCTTTTCACATAGAAGCGTGGACTTAAGAGTGTTTAAAAGATCGAGCGACAGGGAGAGGACATGCGTCATCACCCTTCTGCCCAGACCCCCAAGCTCCTCATAGCTCACCCTACCCGTCTCTGTACCCCAATCTCCTCACGATGCCTGTGTGCCCCAAGCTCCTCATACTGCCCGTGTGCCCCTAGCTCCTCACACTATGTGCCCCAAGCTCCTCACGCCGCCTGTGTGCCCAAAGCTCTACACACTGCCCGGGTGCCCCCAGCTCCTCACACTATGTGCCCCAAGCTCCTCACACAGTCTATGTGCCACAAGCTCTCACACTACCTGTCCATGCACCAAACTCCTCGCACTGTCTGCCCATGTGCCTCAACTTCCTCACGCTTCTACTATATTCCCCAAGGACATCACCATTCCCCTGATGCCCCAAGCTCCCCATACTACCCCTCTAAGTACCCCAAGATCCTCACGCTGCTTGTCCTTGCACCAAACTCCTTGCACTGCCTGACTGTGTGCCGTGAGCTCCTCAGGCAGTGCAGAGTCTCTCCAGATAAGCTACTCAAGATAAGTGCCCTCAGCTCCTCACACTGAATATCAAGGTACCTGTAGCTCCTTACACTGTCTGTCTATGTGCCCTTCCCTCTTCTCTCTGTCTATCCTTAGCTCCTTACACTGTCAGTCCTTGTGCCCTTCTGAGGGCAGCAGGAAGGCCTACTGTTCTGCCCTACAGCAAAACCTCATAAATGAGGCCCTAAATGCAAACTACTTTCTTCACTGATTTCAATTTTTGTTCTTGTAATGCTCTACATTTATGTTTTATTATTTATGTTTCAATTTAAAAATTAAACTTGTGTTAACTCCTTTTTCTCTATTGTAAATTTTGAAACACTTTATAAACCATATCTGTCTTTTTCAGTATATCTTTGCTTTCCACCCAAAATCTTGTCGTCAGGTTTGTATGTTTTGCACCTCAATATCTGTTATGTGGAGTTTCTGTCAGTGTACATTTATAGTATATAAATTCTATATTTTGCAAAATAAACACAGTTTGGTGAAATATAATTCCTGTTTGTCTGGCTCATCTTAAAAAAATCAAGGATGAACTGCAATCCTGGGATGGATCTCTTTCGCCATCTAATTTTCAAAGTATTTGCAATGTACGGTCTTACCAATGGTGTGAGCCTTGATGACTTCTTTAACCAATACAGTAAAGAGGAAGAGATGTGTTACAGGTAGAAAACACTTAGAGGGCCTCTTCCCATTGGCTGTGTGTGCTTGGCTTGGGGGTCGTTTTGCAAGCAGACCAGTTAGAGGATTGGGCACATTTTTGATATGTTTGTAATGTTTTCTTCACACTTGTGCTTTAAAATGCTATATTTGGATCCCGTTTTTGCAAAAATTTACAGTAAATATGTGGTGTAAAACCCACCATTTGAATACATTTTTGCAAAATTTTCTTGCGGGGGGAATCCCCCCCGCACCCTCCTTTTTCAGTTCGGGCTCGCTCGCTTCGCTCGCTCGCTCGCGCATTGTACAAGGGTACAAATTTTTCGCCCCACCACTTTCAAAATCCACCAGCCGCCCCTGTTTTTGAGTGCCTATTTTGAGCAGGTGGTTCCAGGTGGGTGCACCGGCAGTTATTTGGAGAGTGGCACTCATTTTTCCTCATCAGACTTTCAACCCAGTACAACAGAGAAAAAAAACACAAGGGGGAACGAAGGAGGAAGAGAAAACAGTGATAAAGGGAGAAATCAGGAAAGAAAAGAAGGGGGGGGGGGTATGGCTAGGCTTCCAGCGAGTATGGCGGCGTCTCTGTGAGGCTCCCTGGACCGGTGCGGCAGAGTCATGCTTGAAGACCATTTAGCGCGAAGCTGCCCGGAGGAATGCCTTCCTGAGGAGCCGCTCGTCCCCTTGTGACTTCGTTCGCCGCTCACCACAACAGCAAACTGGCTAATTTTTAAGGTAAACATCCAGCTATGAGGTCGTTCTACTGCGGCCGCCATTTTGTTTTATCGTACCGTGCCGTGGATGTTTATCTTCCTCCCTAAGCGGCGAAAATGATTTCTATCTTTGAGCGACTCAACTTGCAGTGCACAGAATCTCTTAAATAACTCCTCTCAGCAAAGATTGAGTGCGGTGAGGCACCCCAATTTCACCTCATTAACCCACATATTCTGTGGAGATATGGGTGTAACCGCCATTTTGAGGAATACCTTTGCACTCAAAATGATGAGCACTTAAGTTCTGGTGTGGAGTGGGCTTGCTCTCACTTTATTTTCACATGCACAGCGTTTTTATAAGAAGATTTTCCTGCATCTTTTTCTTTTTTGCTCATATTGAATTCAGGGAAAAGGAACGCCACGAAATGTATCTGTTTGCGCTGCAAAGGAGGCTATAGTGATCCTTGCTGTAAAGCGTTTTTAATCACCTCACGGAACGCATTATAATACAATACTCATTTTGACTGCATAATTTTGCCGGAGTTGCTTCTCCTTATAGACTGAACTTATTCCTTCTGTTTTTCTCCAACCAATAATTGTTTTTGGTCTGGTTACTCAAATTCCCTATCTTACTTACCTCACAAATTGATGGGTAGGACGAAGGCATCTCTCTATATCACATCTAAGCCAAAACGCTCCTTTATTAAAAATTCAAAACTCTTTTCAGAACTTTCCAAGCTGGAAGATTAAGGTCTGCTCGTGACAGAAGAACAAGTTACTTACCTTCGGTAACGCTTTTTCTGGTGGATACAATATCTGCCTGTGGATTCCTCACCTTGTGAATATCCCCTGCGCCAGCAACATTCGGAAACTTTTGTAGCTCTCCACGCCGACGAGAACGATGTCACAGAGGCACGGCTCCGCTCGCGGCTCCACTGACGTCACTGGATCCATAAGCAGACCTCATCGGCGTGATGACGTCAGTTCCGCCCTTTTTTCCGTGCCTTCAAGGCACACGGACGGACTGACAACAATATATATACAGTATACACAGTACATAATATACAAACCAACACACACAGTGTGAAGACAACGCAGGAAGGCAAACTGTCTTGACTAAGACACACTTCCTTTGATAGCAACAGATCAAAAAAAATTGTCATATTATCAGTATTGTTGGTATACACGGGTGGACAACGGGAAGGCGGGTAGGTCAGCGAGGAATCCACAGGCTGATACTGTATCCACCAGAAAAAGCGTTACCAAAGGTAAGTAACTTGTTTTTCTGATGGATACATCTGCCAGTGGATTCCTCACCTTGTTAAAAGATTCCCAGAGCAGTCCCACTCCCGGAGTAGGGTGTCCACCCTTCTATACCAGAAAATCCTGAATGACGGAACAAGCAAAGTGTCCGTCTCTCCTCACCTCGGAGTCCAAGCAGTAATGCTTCGCAAAAGTGTGGAGGGAGGTCCAAGTTGCCACTCTACAAATGTCCTTCACAGGAACACCTCTAGATAAGGCAGATGTAGAAGACTTTGCCCTAGAAGAATGAGCCCTTATACCCTCTGGAGGTTCCTTACTGGCCAAAGAGTAACATATCTTGATACACAAGATAATCCATCTGGAAAGGGTGCGCTTGTGCACTGCTCTGCCTTTCGTGCAGCCAACAAAGCCCACGAAGAGCTGGTCGTCCACTCGAAAGTCCTTAGTCCTATCGAGGTAGAAGCTCACCGCCCTCTTAGGGTCCAAGCGGTGAAGCCTCTCCTCCTCCTTGGAAGGGTGAGGGGGAGGATAGAAGATAGGAAGGGTAATGGATTGCCCCAGATGGAAAGGAGTTACCACCTTAGGCAGAACAGCAGCCCTGGTCCTGAGAACCATTCTTTCAGCATGAATGGTCAAGAACGGGGGTTTTGAACTCAGAGCTTGAAGCTCACTTACCCTCCTTGCCAAGGTAATGGCAACGAGAAAGACCGTTTTAAAAGACAATAGCCTTAAGGGATACTTGTGCAAGGGCTCGAAAGGAGAACCCATCAGATAAGTTAAGACAAGATTTAAGTCTCATTGAGGCACAATAAAAGGAATAGGCGGGAACTTATTGGTAAGGCCCTTAAGGAATCGTAAAAGAATAGGTGACTTAAACAATGACGGCTGATCCGGCAAGCAAAGGAAAGCCAACAAAGCCGATAAATATCCCTTCACAGTAGCTACAGCAAAGCCTTGCTGAGCAAGAGAAAGAGCAAACTGAAGGATGTTGGATAAACGAGCCCTCAAAGGATCATTAGACTTCTCTCCACACCAAAGGACAAATTTAGACCACCTATAAGAATAGATAGATTTGGTGGAATGACGTCTGGCAGACAAAATTACGTCTACCACGTCAGGCGGGAGAGAAAAATAATTCAGGTTGCCCTGTTCAATCTCCAGGCATGAAGGTGTAAGCTCTGGAGGTGGAGGTGTAGAACCTGCCCCTCCGACTGCGAGAGGAGGCCTGCCCTGAGAGGGAGATGGAGCGGAGGGCACGAAGAGAGGTGGAGAAGATCTGTATACTCCACCCTTCTTGGCCAATCCGGGGCGATCAATATGACTTGGGCCCGGTCTTGGCGAATCTTCCTCAGAACCCGAGGAAACAAGGGTATGGGAGGAAATGCGTAAAGGAGATGTGAGTCTCCTCTCAACTGAAACACGTCCCCCAAAGCTCCCTGCATCGGATACTGGAGACTGCAGAATGACGGGCAGTGAGAGTTCTCGTGAGTGGCAAACAGGTCCACTCGAGGAGTTCCCCACGTCTGAAAGACGTGACAAACCACCTCCGGATGGAGCCTCCACTCGTGGTCTGCAGAGAACTGCCGACTGAGACTGTCTGCACGCACGTTCAGAACCCCGGCCAGATGATTTGCCATCAGACAAATCTGATGATCCTGAACCCAGGACCAGAGACGCAGGGCCTCTCTGCAGAGACAATATGACCCCACTCCTCCCTGCTTGTTGACATACCTCATCGCGGTAGTGTTGTTCGTCAGGACTTGAGCCGACTGACCGCGAAGGGAAGGGAGAAAGGCCTTGAGTGCCAAACGTATCGCCCGCAACTCCAAAAGGTTGATGTGAAGCAACCTTTCCTCTGGAGACCAAAGACCCTTGATCTCCAGATCCCCCAGATGTGTACCCCACCCTAAAGTGGATGCATTCGTTATCACTGTGGCCACCGATGGAGGTAGATGGAAGTGCTTTCCTTGAGACAGATTGCCCTCCACGCTCCACCAAGAGAGATCCACTGCAGCTTCTCTGGAGATCCTCACAGACTCCCTGAGATCTCCCTTGTGCTGATACCACTGCCTGCGGAGGCACCACTGGAGGGCCCTCATGTGCCAGCGTGCATGGTTGACCAACAGAATGCAGGAAGCAAACAGACTGAGCAGACGAAGAATCTTCAGGACTGGAACGACTGCTCCATTGTAAAACAAGGGAATCATTTCCTGTATGTCGAGAATCCTTTGTGGAGGTGGGAATGCTCGACACACAGTAGTGTCCAGTACTGCCCCTATGAACAGGTTACGCTGAGAGGGCACCAGGTGAGATTTGGGCACGTTTATCGAGAAACCCAATTTGTACAACAGCTGGGTTGTAACTTGCAGATGATGAAGCACCTTCTCTGGCGAATCCGCTTTGATCAGCCAGTCGTCCAGATAGGGGAAAACTGGAATCCCCGACCTTCTGAGATGGGCTGCCACCACTGCCATCACCTTGGTGAAGACTCGAGGTGCAGTAGTAAGACCAAACGGAAGGACCGCAAACTGATAATGTTGCGACCCTACCGTACAACAGAGATACTTCCTGTGCGACTTCAGGATGGGGATGTGGAAATACGCATCCTGCAAGTCGCGGGACACCATCCAGTCCTCCTGTTGCAGCACTTGAAGAACCTGCGCAAGGGTGAGCATCTTGAACTTTTCTTGCTTCAGAAAAAGATTCAAGATCCTGAGGTCCAGGATTGGACGCAGCCTGCCATCCTTCTTCGGAATCAGGAAATACCGGGAGTAGTATCCCTGACCCCTTTCCTGCTCTGGAACCACCTCTATCACACCTTTATTTAGTAACGTTAGGACTTCCTCCTGCTGGAGAAAAAGATGGGTCCTCCGAGCAAGCACCTTGGCAAGGAGGGTAATTCGGAGGAAATTCCCGAAAGGGAAGGGCGTACCCATTTTCTACAAGATCTAGAACCCAAAGGTCTGTAGTAGACAATTCCCAATACTGTAGAAAATGGGTAAGCCGGCCCCCCACAGGACCAACATGATCCAGAATGGTGGATCTAGGGCTGCTTTGCAGTGGTGGGAGGGACGGAGGAACAGGAAGAGGAGGAGGAGGAGAGCTGCCGACCTCGAGCACGACCTCTGATTCTACCCCTGTAGCTCTTATACCGGGTGTTCTGTTGCTGTTGTTGCTGCTGCTGCTGCTGGGGCTGCCTGTAGGTACGAAGGGACGATCTTCCAAAGCCTCTGTAGCTCCTAAAAGAACCCCTAGGTTGTGTCTGCAGACCCAGAGATTTGGCCGTGGCTTTGCTTTCTTTAAATCTCTCCAACGCAGCATCTGCTTTTTTACCAAAAAGCCCAGAGCCATCAAAAGGCAAGTCCAGAAGAGTTGGCTGAACATCAGGGGAGAACTCAGATGATTTCAGCCACGCACTCCTCCTTGTGGCAACTGAAAAGCCCATAATTCTAGCGACAGAGTCCGCAGTATCCAGGCCACTCTGGATAACCTGGCATGCAGCCGCCTGAGTGTCTGATATCACCTCATTAAAGTTCTGTCTTTCTTCCTTTGATAACTTAGGGGCCAGTTGTTTTGCTGAATCCATGAGAGCATGGATATATTGGCCCAAAAGACAGGTGGCATTTGTCGATTTTAAAGCCATACTGGCTGAAGAGAAGACTTTCTTGGCTGACTGGTCAAGTTGTTTTAGCGTCCCTGTCACTAGGAACCTGAGGAAAGGCACCTGAAGACCTCTTAGAACAAGCAGCCTGAACCACCAGACTTTCTGGAGAATGATGGGAAGTAAGAAAGTCTGGATCTCCTGGAGCCGCCCTGTACCTTCTAGCCACCGTTTTAGAGACCGCAGGAGCTGAAAAGGGCTTTCGCCATGCCTCCATAACTGGTTCAGTGATGGCCTCATTAAATGGTAGTAAGGGCTCTGACATAGTGGAGAGAGAATGCAAAACCTCAGTGAGGATGTTTGGCTTGAATTCAGCAGTTTGTAGCTGTAAATCCAAAAGCTCCGCAGCCTTTCTAATAACCATGTGGTAGGGAGCCACATCTTTGGAGGGAGTATCAGCTGGAGGAGTAATCTCCCACTCTGGTGATAGATCCAGGCCACTAGCCTCTCTCAAACCTTCAAACAATTCATCAGACTCCATGAGTTCACCCTCTTCCATCTCCTCAACCTGGTACCTTTGCTCTTCCAGGACTCTTTGAGCCTCTCTCCTGGACCTAATCCTCAAGACCGGCGCCGGGGGCGCCAAAGCTGACTCCGGTGGTGCCGGAGCCGACATCGAACCCGGAGCCGGAGAAGCAGCCAGAGTCGAATGAGGTCGAGCTGGAGCCGGTGAAGATGGAAGTGGCGTCGATGTCCTCGGCGCCGGGAAATGCCAAGACGGCGTCGCCGGGAAAAAAGACATAAATGGAGCCTGAGCTTAGGCTTGAGGAACCCCCAGATTGAAAGCCATTGGACCCATGGGACCCGAAGGTGCTCCAGAGGGGTACATCGCTCTATTGAAGATCCCATACATTGCATTCAAATAGTGCGAAGGATCCTGACCCGTACCTGGAAAGGGGGAATATGGCTCATACTGAGGCATAACCGTACTCAGGCCGATCGGCGCAGACGGTGGAACCAGCGGAGTCGAAGATCATCAGGAGCCGGATCTTCTTCAACTGGAGCTGGAGAATGAGCCGGCGTAGCAGATGGAGCCGGAGAATGCTCCGGTAAAGCCACAGGAGAGGTCAGGCCAACAGGAGAAGCAGGAATAGAGATAGGAGAAGGAGATACAAAGTCCTTACGACGTTGAGTAGGCGAAGCCGATCTCGGAGCCGCTTCTTTATCTGAACGGTGTCGAGAACCATGCCTCTTCTTCTTCTTGTGCTTCTTGGACTTCTAAGCAGGCCCCGACATCGACTTCGACGCCGACCTCGACCTTGGCCTGGATCATCTTCGACCTCTCTTCTCCTTTTTCATTCTAGCAATGAATAACTTGGCTTCTCTTTCTTTCAAAGCTGTAGAACTCATCTTGCGGCAGCAAGAGCATCCATCGACATCGTGATCTGATGACAGGCACCAGACACAGTCCTCGTGCGGATCCGTGATGGACATATGCTTGCCACACTCCCTGCACGGCTTGAATCCGGACTTTTTTGTCGACATCTTCAACAGGAAGCAGAAGAAAGAGAGAGAGACACAGCAGAAAAACAAAGTAACTATCCAAAGCTACGGAGAGTCCCAGAAAACCGTTAGCGTCGACGGCGCAGAAAAAAGGGAACTGGCGTCATCACGCCAACGAGGTCTTCTTATGGATCCAGAGACGTCAGCAGAGCCGCGCCTCTGTGATGTCGTCCTCGTCGGCGTGGAGAGCTACAAAAGTTTCCGAATGTTGCTGGCGCAGGGGATATTCACAAGGTGAGGAATCCACTGGCAGATGTATCCATCAGAAGGTAACAACACTACAATGGATCCCATACCAATACTACCAGGGAATTCCAATGTCAAACGCCTGAAAAAGGACCCCCCTTCGCCACCCAAACCGTCTTCTCAAGTTTCATTGGAGTTATTATTGCAAGAGATAAGAGCTCTCAGACCATTTGTCGAGGAAACCAATTCCAAACTACAAGTCCTTTCAGACAATTGGTCACAACTTGACACAAGACTCATGGTAGTGGAAGAAAATGTCTCCTCCTTTGCAGATACCACCAAGAGTGTTACCTGCATGCAGTCCCAAGTTTCTTCGCTTCAAAAGCAGATTGAAGATCTTGAAAATCAAAATAGAAGAAACAACAAATGTATATATGGTCTGGTGGAAGGGGGATGAAGGTATGGACCTTATCAGTTTCTTCAAATCCTTCCTCCCTAAGATCCTTAATTTACTAGAGGACACTATACTGAACATACAACGCACCCACAGATTAGGTTGAGTCTTCACAAATAACTCCTCTCCACAGCGACCAAGAGGAGTAATTCTTTATTTTCTTGAGCATACAGATTTATTGAAAGTACTGTCAGCCTCTAAAGCTATTCAACGAATCTCTTGGTCTGGCTCCACACTGTTTTTCGCACAAGACTACTCTAAGGGGGGAACATGGAGGCCAACAGTCAGCGCTGAGCGGTCGCGGTCTCTCTCCTCCTGATGGAAAGGAAGAAAAATCACGCGTAGACGGATGTAGCTTTTAACATACAAAGTATTGAATGCGGGATGCAGGATGAATTGTAAATAAGCCCACGGATTTACTCATCTCGCCTACCTCGGCTTTTTGTGACAGTCTTTTGTTGGCGTTCGGGGCCAGCTCCCTCTGCGAGGTCTTCGCTGTGGCTGTGGCAGCTGGAAACGACGGTCTGCCACCGCGAGGTGGGATCTGGGCAGAAGCGGTATTGAGGATTGCCAGGGGCCGACGCGCGGCTGCCAGGATTGGTTTCCTGGGAGGCGGAAGCCCCCTCACGGTCTCGGCCGCGGTGGCGGCCGGCGAGCAAACGAATTTGCGGGAAAGCGGTAGGAAAGATACCGTGGAGAATGAGAGCCTCTCGCTAATGACCCCGGTAAGAAGAAAGAAGAAGGGGGTGCGGGGACAGCTCTTAGAGGGAGGCAATGCTGAAACTGAAAGTGGCAAGTTTGGAGCTCCCAGATTTCAACAACCCCCGGGGAGTTCAGTGACTGCAGAAGTCACAGGGGGGGCAGCAATTTACCCCAAAGAAGTAATAGTAATAGTCTTAACAGATATAATTTGCGACGCAGAGGTCTTTGGGGGCAGGATTTGTCCCCCACTGAAGGTCCCCCAGGATATACGCTGTTTACTAAATGACCCGTAAGGAAAAACCCTAGAAAGATATTAGTAAACTTCAAAATTTACTTCATATAAGAAGCTGTCCTTTCAGAAGTGCTAAAAAGGGGGGTTTACAATAAGGGAGATTGGTCTTTTCACATTAGATCAGATATTTCACGCACCACACAGGATAGGCAGTGGGAATTGGGAAAACAGATACAGGAATTGAAGAGCTTGGGGGCCACTGCAAAGCTCCAATTCCCCGCCTCCCTGAAGGTGATGTGGAAAAACAAAATGTTTAATTTTAGAGACCCCGAGGAAGTTAGTACTTGGATTTATCAGATTAAAAGCTCATCTAACTAACGATAAAATTACAATTTCTATCCTTATCCGTCATGAGAGGGTGAGAGCCCATAGAAAAGAGGCTTAATATGCCTCTAGAGTTGAGGGAGGGTTCCCCAGGGAGGGAAGGGGAGGGGGGACTCAAGGGAAAGCACAAAAAACAAAAAACTCAAGAAAGAATTTTAATCACAGGGTGGGGGAGCATATGGGAAAAAAATATAAATAAATTTCCTCAGTCACAAAATATTGCTCTATTGCTCTATGATACCACGGCAGGAAGATATTCTCAACAGATTTTATTGTTATGACGATTATGGATAGAACACAAAATCGAAAAATTCTATCCTGGAATGTGAATGGGCTCAGGTTTTTTGCCAGAAGAAAGAAAGTTCTGGAATATTTGCGTATCACTAACTATGATATTATACTTATTCAGGAATCACACCTTAACAAGGAAGAGTGGGTAGGAATACTCAAAAATCATAAATGGATAGAGCACTGCTTCTACTCAACACAGATGGTTCCGACAAAAGGCGCAGCTATTATTTTTAAGAAAAACACCCTAAAAGAGCTGTGGGGGCCACACAAAAAAAAACGAAAAGTCCTACAACAACTAATGACAGAGGGAGGACTTCTGGATATATGGGGCGAAAAGAGATTTACCTCAGGGACTGTAGGGGGAAATTTTACCTTCTATAACAAGAAATGTGGCCACCGTTCAAGGATCGACTTTTTTCTGGTGGACTACACCACCAGCAAAGATACGTCTAAAGTCACTCACCTGCCAGAACATTTGTCCGATCACTCAGCTGTCCTCTTGGAAGTTGCTCTACCAAAGCGCTCCTCACCACGAAGGTGGCCTTTGAATCGTGCAATACTCCTTGAACCCTCAATTATTGATAGGTTAAAAACAGCCACAAACTCAGCAGCCCATCATATTGTTTGGTATTCATATAAAGCCTTTTTAAGAGGCTTATTAAACTCTCTTTCTATAATACACAATAAGAAAGCAAGGGGAGACATTAAGGTAATGGAAGCCAAAATTTCTCAAAAATCAACAGCATTAGAACGAGCACCAAATGACCCAAATAGAATACAACAACTATCTCTAGTCAAGAACGAGCTAATAGATCACCTAGAGGCAATAAACAAAAAGAAATGGGAAGCAAGCAAACTTGCCCACCATGAGTACGGAGAGGGGTGCGGCAGATTCCTTGCGTAGAAAACTAAATCAGACCACGTCAGAAATATGGTGAAGAGCCTTAAATGTCCAAGCACCGGGAGAATCATTGAAGAGGATTCAGAGATTGAGGAGGCTTTCGTCCATTTTTTTCTAGACTTATACTCTGAAGACTTAACTCCGAGTGAAGAAAACTTGGAAGCCTTCTTTCGAGACCTTCAACTCCCCACCCTTTCGGCTGTTGATAGGAATAACCTGAGCGATCAAATCATGTTAGAAGAAGTGTTGCAAGTTATTAAAAACTTTAAAAAAGGGAAAGCAGCAGGCCCGGATGCCATCCCAAATGAAGTTTACATCATTCTGAAAGAAGAATTAGCACCTTTTTTGCTTCATCTATTTAACTCTGTATTTATCCTGGAAGAGGAGCTACCAGCATCCTGGAACGAGGCCACAATCACAATCATTTTGAAACCTAATAAAAACCCACAATTTTGTGAATCATACAGACCCAAATCCTTACTAAAAGGTTAGATAAAGTCGCTGGTTCCATAATATATCCCAACCAAAGGGGCTTTATGAAGGGGAGATAATTGCATGAATTAACCCACGATCTTATTGGAGCGATAGACCTAGCAAATCTATATGAGATTCCATTGGCAGTGAGAGAGGGTAGGTTTTGTATCATAGGGGGCCCCTGGCCCGTTCTGGCCACACCTGAATTATGAGACCCTTGTCCTTGCCCTGCCAGCCTAATTTGTAGGCCGTATTACATTGACCAGCGGGTCCTGTGTTGCTATATAGTCACCCTGGGACATCCCTCCCACTTAGCCAGCATGAAACTGCTGTGTAGGCCCTTCTGTTTGAAATATAGGCCTTTGTTACATTGACCATAGCTCTGCCGTTTTAGTGTATTGCAGGCTGATGGCAGGTCTGACCCAACTCATATTCAGTTCCTCTTTCTGCGAGGTTTCCCGCTCCAAACTAGTAGCCCCCACCCTGCCGTGCTCTGTGATCGGAATCAAAGTTCAGCATCCCCTTGAGACTTCGACATACAGTAAGCTGCATCCTGGCATGGCACTTGTTTCCTGAGCAGGTTTCCCGCTTTTAAGGAAGTGGCAACCGCAGAGCGTCAAGTTAGGAGGAATGAGGAGATTTATATATGTCTATATTCGATTCGCTCACAATATCTGTTTATATTTTCTGAGTCGCGTACAATGTCTGCTTATAGTTTCTGCTTGCTCTGCGAAATTTACGACAAGCGATTGGCCTGAGACACTGACCTTTTCACCTAGTTCATTGTCAGCATTAAGTGGGTAAATGACGGCATGTCTGGTAAATACTGCAGACGAAGCTATTTGGGTAGCATACGTAGGTAGAAGTTGCGTGCGAAGGAGCCCGAAGAAAGGTATAAAAGGGGTGCCCCCAGAGACCTCGTTGGACTACCTCGCTGTCTGTATGTGGGTTACAGGCTGCGTAGAGTTTTCCCCAAGAGCAAAAGAAGCTCTTGCGTCTGCTTAGCATTATGTTGTGTTTTACCCATATGAAATGTCCTGTTATGTTTAATTATTGTTCTCTTTATTTGTTTTTCCTTTTTGTATTCACATAATGTATTCATTGTAATTGCAGGAATGCTTGCTCTAGAGTAAACGTGAGAGTTCCTAGGTAACAGAGTTCTTATACTCTGAAACATTTCTCCTTGGTGTAACCTGTTTCTTCAATTACACTTATAGATGCGTTCTCTTTCTCTGACAGTACAATAGTGCAGATACAGAGGGTATCATGATGAGCTCCATGTGATTATCTGAATTCTGTATTCTGTATGTTATGCCTTTGTCTTGCAGTTTCCTTGAAGTTGCATCTTCTCATTAAACTGCCATTATTCTGCCTCCAATTCCATGTCTCACATGTCTATTTTCTTCAATTTTAGAGCAAGCATTCCTAGGCACCCCGGTTCAAATTAAGGTGCCCCTTTTGTCCCTGACTAACTCTCCTGCTCAGTTCTGTGGTGGCTCCCGGGGCTCTGAGTACCGCCCCTAGCTTCCTTGACCCATAATGAATCCTCCCTCCAACATTTTGGTGCCGTGTGGCTCGGAGTAGCAGTGCCAGCAGACGGGGGCAGTATTAGGCTACCTGACGTGAGGTGACGCTTTGGTGACGGTTTATGAAGGGAGCGCTTGTGAGGCTTCTGTGTTTTTCTCGGCGCTCTCAGTTCTCTCCTGTCTCCTGTCTGGTTGGTCTCGCTATGGACATTCTTTAACTGGGAGGCTTGTGTGCGGCATGGAATTCTGAGCTGGAGAGTTGGTTAGGAAATTGTTGATTTATTGTTTCCTTTTGTTATATATAGATGTGTGTGTTATTGTTTTTGCCTTGAGTGCCCGGAGGAGAAGGCTGCGTCTTGCGCCTTTCACGGGCTTATTTAGCTCCTTTTATCATTATTACATTTTTACATTTTACATTTTTACATTGTTTTTGTAGGAAAACAGGCATAGATGAAAGACAATAAAAAAGTAAAAAGAATAAGGGATAAGGGAGAGGCTGTTTATGTCTGCAGTCTTTTCAATGGTATTCTTTTTGGTATAGCTTGCTGTTGGGTCTCTCTGTGTATAGTGAAACAGAGAGCGCCTCTTTATCAGGGGTCAGGGATCAGCCTGGTAGAAGAGAAGGAGAGATACGATTTACTATCGTATTCTTTCAGCAATAAAAAAGTGCTCCTCTGATTGGATACAGTGGAGGCTCTCCTACATCAGTACAAGGTAGGAAAGAGGTTGGATATTGTCGTTCCACTTAGCTACTGGATAACGGATATCGCCTGGATTATGAGGATTTTAAGAGGTTCCCCGGGATGGTTTATTGGATGTTATGAGTTTTGGGTAGTTTTGTGACAGTTTCCCTTTTGTGTGTGCGCCATTTGTAAATAGGAAGCACGTGTTTTATTTTTGTCCTTCAGAGGGCAAGGTATGCAGTCATTGTCTGAGAATAGACACTCTGAACGTGCCTGACTTACTTCTTTCGTGAAACACATGTAGAATTTCATGACTGCATGACTTCGGTTACCGTTTGATAATGCATACAGAGGCTCATTAAAGTGTAGCAATAGCACTTTATTGTGGTTGGTGCTTATATGGGCACTGCAGTAAGGGTCACTGGCTGACACAGAAGCTGCTTTTAGTAAGGCCATATTATTTACATGCACAGTTATTTTGTTATTTGTATTTTTGATGATATGTTTTATGATATGCAGATGTATATTGAATATATAAGAACATGATGGTTATGTTAAATTGATGTTGACTGGTCTGTATCGTTTTATTAGGATAAGACCTGCTAGGTAGGGTTACCATTGTAACAGAAGATCTCTGCCAAATGCAGAAGATTGGTTTGTTAGTGAGATTCAATAACTAGGGAGGAATGTAAATGCTTTTTGTACTCCCACATGCATTGATCTGCCACTGATAACTGAAGTGATCTGACTTCTCACCAGAAGGAGTTTATAACGGCCCAGATAAACGGGAGATTAAAGAGGCATTTTATTTTAACCATCAAAGAGGCATTAGGGGACAAGCTTATACTTGACCACCCTGCCTCCTCCCTAACTATTGACACATAAGGAGAGCAGAATATATATATATATATATATATATATAGTACGAAGAGATACAGATGAGCTATAGTGAACAAGAGTCAGTTGGGGTAGTTCTGCACATACTAGATGACAGAATAATAGCGGTACACAATCCTGGCGCACCGACCTTTCGTGTATTTAGTAAGACCAATAATAACTAGGATTGTAACTGTTTTTATGTATTAGAGCTGTTGCATATTTTTTGTGAATAAATAGTATTATATCATTTTCCTTGCCCCCTAGCCCCTGTCTGATCCATGTGGCTCAGCACCACATTTAATTAGCACAGGTCATTTTCAGATGACTGACCATGTAGTGCACAACAATATATCTCGAATTGTTTAACTATTTCCTCACATTTATATTTTTATGCATGTCCTCGGCAACAGGAGGTTGTGTCTGGTGTCTCTCACTTTGTGCCACAAATATTTGTTTATGGGACTGCATCTGGCAGCTCAAATTTGTTCTGAATTTTAATCACTTATTTGGTGTAGATTGTATTGTTTGAACGTTTAACAGTGTCTTTTTTTTCAACTGTGAGTTTCCAAAAGCGGAGCTACTTTTCTTCCTCACGTAGCATTGTGGTTTTTCCTATCTTAGGCCTGGCAGTGGCCAACGCCTTTTGACATCTCTCTCCATATTTGTAATGGGTGTCCTCTGTTCTTCTCCTTTTTCAGCTACGTGCGGTGTACTTTAATAGATATAATGTCCGTCACCTTCTCTCGATTTGCAATTTAGTGTCTCTCCCCTCGCTTACCTGGCTTATAGGCCTTTTTCCCAGAAGTGACCACAAGTACGTCATGTCCTATAGGTCAGAGGCACCTGATAATGTTGTCCTTTTGTGGTCAACTGTGCGTCATTAAAAGAGTATAAAGATCTGCTCCGTAATCCATTCAACGGACTACCCTGCTGCAGTGACCCCTTGGGTCACTGACGCCTGTGTGGTCTCCTTCAGCCCTCTATTTGAGCATCTTTGGCTGAACTCTGATTTCTTATTGTGCTTTGAAATGGTCTTTTTCTCTCTCCTCTGCATAGCCCTTATTTTGAAACATTATTGCAAAGCACTAATGGTTGTCCCTCCTAACTTAACATGTGCATTCCTGGCATTGCGGTAAAGTGTATGTTGCATTTTGTAAGTATTTGCACTATATGAGTTCGTTCTTCGCTTCAGATATGTGTCTTTAAATGCCAAGACTTTGTTAAGACTTCCAGGCTATATATTGAATTTTCCTTAAACAAAGGGGTTCTTCTTTCATACAGATAAGACAGCTATTTTTCCCTATCGTTCACACGTCTATATTGTCATACTTTTGCAGAAGCACCCCCTCAAATTAAACTGCCTTGGTGCAGTGCCCCAGGACCATGAAATTTCACCCTTTCATTGCCTTTAAATGTATTTTGAAATTTTAAATCCTTGCACGATTACTTTTCTCATTTAAGGGTTTGCCTTCTGGATAATTGAGCGTCATAAACAACTATTTTTGTGTTACTGTTTTTGGCTGATTACAGATGTAGTTTTGAATAGTCTTTCTGGAGTTAAAAAACTGATGAATATATTCTCTGCTGGGTTAATGATTTGATGAATAAAAGTGGCACTTCAACGTAAGACCTTTTGTTTTTAGAAGGGAAACACTTTCTCTTATTTTTCTTATGGGCCCTCCTCATCTCTTTCTCTCACAGTGGTGCCACAGGAGATGTTATATGTAGGTGTACTTCTCTTGTGCACTACAGTAAGAAGTGATAAGCAGGAACATCTGGGTTCGTGCCAAGCACACCCACTTTAACTGAGACAGGTTCAACTAGAGACCACGCAACTGGTGCGCGGTGCATCCAGTGAATACTGTGTCTAGCTTCCAAGTAGCTGCCTTCACGATTCTTAATTACGTCTTTTTGTGAACAGTTTTGAAAAGACTCCCCTATTTTGACTCATTACACACTCACGCTTCTCATTTCACCTTTCTGGCGTGCTTGCACCCATAGTACAGGATCCTCCCACTTGAATATTCAGTAAAGTGGTAGTAAGAAGGGGATGAAGGCTTTTTGCATGCACTTTTCGCCACAACACACAGCACCTTTTTGCGTTTTCTGGTTGCTGTTACACCCTAGACTAGGCCCAGCATCAAATGATAGAACAGTCACACAAAAGAAAGACGGACATAATAAGATGAGGTTAAGGACTGCCGTCCCTTACCACCCAGAGCACAATGATAGAAGTTGTGATACCAGGTAAAATGGAGCTGTTACTTGTGATATTTATGGGTCATGGACTGCAATATTAAAAGACTAACAAAAAGCCATCAATATAAGTAATATAGTCTCCTGGCAGAAAAGGAGATACTTTCAGTTTCAAATGCATATTAATATCCCTCTATTTGGATGGCCAATTATAGTTCACACTGAAGGTTGCACTAAGTGCTGTAGTACTGAGCAACCAAGTACAGAATAATTTACTCCTACCTGCGTTCCAAATTCAGCAGCAAGTGAAGCAGGCACAAGCAGTAGCCCATCATGCTAGGGCAGATCCAGTAAGTGCTGCCACAAAGAGCACACAGTTGGGATTAGTTAATAGGGAAAAATCCTGAAATTGTGTCTCATGGCCAAGAAAGTTAGTGACACTTTAGAGATAAAATGATGGAGTGGAATGCATGCTAGATATACCCATGGTTTGACTTCATGGGCACACGTCAAGTGCTGCCAGATCTCCTCAGCCTTTCATCTTTCCAAGTTGGATAAAATTAGTACCATTGAGTTAGGGGAACAGTAAAGGTTTGCTATTTTGCCCCACAATACCATTCTGAGTAAACGTGCGCTTTACAGAAAAGCCATATTATTTTAAACTAAGCTATATTTTACGTACAATTAAAGACAACACGTGTCTGGATGTCACATGATGTTGAAGGGTTAACAGATTTTTGAGGCTGCCTTCAGAAGTAGCAGTCCTGGCTGACTACAGATTCTGGGCGTTGAGCCAGGCAGGAAAGGTGCTTCCTGTGTTTGGAAGTGAACATAGGATTTTGTAGAAAGAAAAATGTATGTGTAGAAATATATTTGTGTCTGTGGAAGTGAAATGAGGAGAAGGAAGAGTTGCCTAGAATCACACAATTTGGTTACGGGTGAAGCCGAGATTGAATAGTGTTTTCAGGTTTCACGTGGAGCAGTTCAGTGAAGGAATATGGATGTGTTTATATACAGATGGGTGAGAGGAAGTGAGGAATAAGTTTTCGGATATGCACAGCTGTATGCAGCCTTCAAAATATGAGACAACCAGAGATTCGTAGGAATAAGATTACCACAGGTAGCTACCACATGCCCCAGTACTAGGAAAATACAAAAGAATAAATAATACGTGCAGATATAGAGTAGAACTTAATATTAAAGGACTGTATGCGATACTCAGTATTGCAGTGTTGTCAGAATAAAAGGTGTCGAGGCCTTCTAAAATTAGAGTTGCAGACTTTAGAGATGGTTGCATATATTTAGCAGTTCAACCACTACAAGTTTTTATCTTTCTTGAAAGATTCTATCTTCTGTTTGGGTTCTTCTTTCGCTTTCTTAGTTAATGAATGACTGGAGGTTATTATCACTAGATTCTTCCCTGCGTCTCCAAGAAGAGTATATTGGATTTTCCGTCTTCGGAATGTTTGCTTACATGGACTCAATGTTATTGTTTTCATCACCTCGTGTCTGGTTCTAAATATAATACAAATAGGAAAATTTATCATTCCACAGGCTCAGGCCTACCACATTTTCCCACACGTTTGGACGACAGCTAGACCATGTGTCCATTACGAAATATAGAAGCAGCAACAACTTTCAGCAATGCCTGAACAGACTGTTTAAGGGTAATGAATTGAGAATTGAGAGAAAGCAAAAATAGTTTATTGCCCATGGATCACTCAGTTTTCACTCACAAATATTACAATGTTCTGACAACAGCTTAACGCCTCATATACTTCTCCCTAATCAATTAATATATGTATAGGTCACATCAACTGGGTATCAAAGTGGCATTGAAATTATGTAAGAGGCATGTTTTTGTGTAGATTAACACCCGCTGCGAAGTTTCTTTCTACTCAGGTATTTAGGCAGAAGGAGAAGGGTCTGCCCCATCAACCTTGAGTCCAAGGAAGAAGAGGACGGGTAATCGGCTCCAACAGAAACAACCCATCTTCACAAGCAAGAAGAATGTTTGAGTAATAGATTACCGTGTAAGGTGATATGTACTAAAATGCATTCTCAGTGCAGTACATTCGCCAGGGACACAGAGGATAGGAGTAAAGAAAAAGTAGTAATGTTGTGTTTATATTATGTTTAGGTATTGATCATTTGTAATTGTGTGCTTCGTATTATAATGTTTCAAGGAAACAATGTGTGCAGATTTGATGTCTGTTTTAATATATAGGTGCGATTTTTCGGGGTGTTTGACAATAGGTTTCTGTAGTCTTATGAATTTACAACAGGTGTATATCTGCAATTAATTCAAGGACATGGGTGCACTTTATTTCATGATTTTGCCCCTAAGTAGGTCTGGCGTTAACAATGACCTTTCATGTTTAGTAAAATGTTGTCTCTCCCTCCCTCTCTTGGCTAGCTTCACTGTGAGTGACTTCATTCTGTTCTTTCACAAGGAGCACATTCACACACAGTTGTTTTATCCAGTGCCAGGAACTACTGTGCAATGTGTGATTTCTTGAGGCCACAACAATTTCTGCTTTTGCCAATGTTTGTTATAAAGATGAGGGCCCAGCAACACCCACACCAATGAGGTTTCATGAAAATATTGCCAAGACAAGTTGTGCATTGACAAAGCCAAAAGGCTGAACAACAATTTCATTGGCTTTACCAATGCTTGTTTATTTTTATGTTGCAAAGTAATGGTACCTACCTCATTCCAGTAGTTTAGCTAACTGTTTTGCATTCTTTTTTGTGAAGCAAAGAATTACCAGTCTTGCTTTCAAGCTTCTGCAAATATTTGCATCTAATTGAAGAGCATTCTGAGAGCAGTATACATAGTCTCATAGTCATACATAGGAGTGTGTACACATTTTCATACTCTAACGACTGTCAGTAGTGCAGTCTGAGCTTACAACAGTTACTAGGAGCGCTCACCCTGATAATGAAGCCTTTGCATCAATGAACATTCAGCATTAGCACATGGACACAGATATTGTCCTTTTTGCAAACTGTGCCTTTCACAGATCCTTAGTTTGGTACTGTAAACTGACAGCCAAAGGACCTCAAACGGATGTGTCCTGGGCGTGGGCTATGGGAATTACACATCCCTGGGCACAATTTGACAACTATGAGTGTTTTGATTACTAAAGGTGTTACTGTGACAGAGATTATCATCTGGGTTTTCTGTTGGGTCAAGCTGTGGTACAGTGTTTTGATTCCTCTTTTGCTCTTAAGATAGTGAATTTCGTTGTAAGGTCTTGTATAGGGATGCCAATATCATTTTTGGGTTCTTTTCTTCTTCTCTGCTGGACAACACATGCAGTGTGCACCATTAATAACTCAACTATTGCAAGGCCTGTTGCTTCCAGTTCCGATTGTAGAATGTGTTGCACACACCTCCCCCAAGGACTGTGTATCAATTGGTAAAGAATTTATTGAGGCAGATGTTCAAGAAAGAATAGCAAAGGACACTAGATAAATAATAAAAGGGCTGGGTGGAAGGAAAGGAAGAAGAGAACAGGGGAGGATGTATGCAAACAGAAAAGGGATATTAATAGGCCCAAATGGAAAGGGATGTTTACCAACCATCATGCTTGCCCCCATGACCTGTCATTTTTCATGGTTCAATACTTGTACGATGTGATAGGAGGACCAGACTGTTGTCCTAAAGCTGTATTTCCACTGCCTCAGGACACTTCATTTCCCCACATGAAATGGACTTCATCAACATATCTCCTACTGAAACTACAAGTACGTGTTGGTTATTGTGTGCATGATCAGCAAGTGGACTAAGGCATGCCAATTCAAGAACAGCAGTGCACAAACTATTGCCAAATGCCTCCTGAAAGAGTTCATACCGCGCTTTTGAGAACCTATGCTTTTGGGTTCTGAAAATGGACCGACGTTCATCTCACATGTGATTGAGGGGTTGTGCAAGGGGCAAGGAGCCACACAGATACTACATGTGTTCCACAGAAACTACCAAGTGGGAATGGTATCCCAAGTTCATCCTGAAGGGCTGCACGTGCTACACAGAGGAGAAAGGACGAGTGTGTAAGCGGGCCCCTAGGATACATCACCTAAAGAACGTCTGGAAACATCGACGCCCCAACCCCTCAGTCTACAAGATGTGACAACGAGACATCTTTACCTTTTCTTCACTTTGTTTCTTCATATCGAATGTGCCTAGTAATAAGAAGTGCTTGCAAACCTCTCGAAATTACTTGAAGACAGGCACCAACGGTTACTTTTTCTGATTAAAGGTATCATCTCTGAGGCACTACATCATTATGCAGCAGACCTTTTTGGAACATAGTACAGACGCAGCAGAAGATAAGACATTCTTCCAACTAGCCACACGTACCAACGATTGGAACAATGCCTCATGACTTGCTCAAGACTTTCAGAACAATTAGAGAAAATTATCATGGATGCTACTAGCAGCATTGACCCCCCATTGTTGCTATTATAATGACTTTTGTACCACATTGAATGAATTGCCATTGATAAAGACGGGACAGGGGAACAGTTGACAGAGCATGTGTTACAATGTCATACCTGTTTGTCCTAATGTGCAATATCCTCTTCTGTAGACATACCGAGTACGTAGCAGTTGCACTTCCTGAGAACTGCATAATTAGCAAAGGGAGAACAAGCATAGGACAGGGAATGTGAATATCTTGGCACTTATAGAAGTTGTAGAAGTAACAATGGGACCACCCTGAATGCGTCTACCATTACCAAATACCTCAAAGACCTGATAGGTATGCTGTCAGGAGTTTGTTCATATTATGAACAAGAGGGGGGAATGAGAGAGGGTAGGTTTTGTATCATAGGGGGCCCCTGGCCCGTTCTGGCCACACCTGAATTATGAGACCCTTGTCCTTGCCCTGCCAGCCTAATTTGTAGGCCGTATTACATTGACCAGCGGGTCCTGTGTTGCTATATAGTCACCCTGGGACATCCCTCCCACTTAGCCAGCATGAAACTGCTGTGTAGGCCCTTCTGTTCGAAATATAGGCCTTTGTTACATTGACCATAGCTCTGCCGTTTTAGTGTATTGCAGGCTGATGGCAGGTCTGACCCAACTCATATTCAGTTCCTCTTTCTGCGAGGTTTCCCGCTCCAAACTAGTAGCCCCCACCCTGCCGTGCTCTGTGATCGGAATCAAAGTTCAGCATCCCCTTGAGACTTCGACATACAGTAAGCTGCATCCTGGCATGGCACTTGTTTCCTGAGCAGGGGTCCCGCTTTTAAGGGAAGTGGCAACCGCAGAGTGTCAAGTTAGGAGAACTGAGGAGATTTATATGTGTCCATATTCAATTCGCGCACAATATCTGTTTATATTTTCTGAGTCGCGTACAATGTCTGCTTATAGTTTCTGCTTGCTCTGCGAAATTTACGACAAGCGATTGGCCTGAGACACTGACCTTTTCACCTAGTTCATTGTCAGCATTAAGTGGGTAAATGACGACATGTCTGGTAAATACTGCAGACGAAGCTATTTGGGTAGCATACGTAGGTAGAAGTTGCGTGCGAAGGAGCCCGAAGAAAGGTATAAAAGGGGTGCCCCCAGAGACCTCGTTGGACTACCTCGCTGTCTGTATGTGGGTTACAGGCTGCATAGAGTTTTCCCCAAGAGCAAAAGAAGCTCTTGCGTCTGCTTAGCATTATGTTGTATTTTACCCATATGAAATGTCCTGTTATGTTTAATTATTGTTCTCTTTATTTGTTTTTCCTTTTTGTATTCACATAATGTATTCATTGTAATTGCAGGAATGCTTGCTCTAGAGTAAACGTGAGAGTTCCTAGGTAACAGAGTTCTTATACTCTGAAACATTTCTCCTTGGTGTAACCTGTTTCTTCAATTACACTTATAGATGCGTTCTCTTTCTCTGACAGTACAATAGTGCAGATACAGAGGGTATCATGATGAGCTCCATGTGATTATCTGAATTCTGTATTCTGTATTTTATGCCTTTGTCTTGCAGTTTCTTTGAAGTTGCATCTTCTCATTAAACTGCCATTGTATTCTGCCTCCAATTCCATGTCTCACATGTCTATTTTCTTCAATTTTAGAGCAAGCATTCCTAGGCACCCCGGTTCAAATTAAGGTGCCCCTTTTGTCCCTGACTAACTCTCCTGCTCAGTTCTGTGGTGGCTCCCGGGGCTAGGAGTACCGCCCCTAGCTTCCTTGACCCGTAATGAATCCTCCCTCCAACAGCAGTCCTAACATTTGACGAGGCTAAAGCCTTTGACAGGGTCAGTTAGACCTTTCTAATAGAAGTAATCCAACGCTTCAATTTGGGAAAAACCTTCGTAGCAGCAGTAAAGGCCCTTTATAAAAACCCCTCTGCTAGGGTCCTCTTTAATGGGATTTTAACAAAACAACTTAAAATTTCTCGAGGGACTAGACAGGGCTGCCCCCTTTCGCCCCTTCTTTTTAATATGTATATTGAACTCCTGGCATGCAAATTAAGATCGTGTCATACCATCTCCCCTTTCAGCTGTATGGGTTGGGAAAGGAAAATAGGTCTATATGCTGATGACCTCATGATTCTGACAGGAGATTTAGAACAAGCACTTCCTGAGATTTGGGATCAGTTGGAGAATTTTGGGAAAGTATCTGGATACTCCATAAATCAGCAGAAAACGGAGCTGATGATACGGAACTCCCCCTACAAAAGTGATCTTGTAAAACAACAAATAAGATACCTCGGGGTCCAAATCATAAAGAACATAGATATGATAGCTCAGTTAAACTTTGATAAAACTGTTGCCAGTGTAAGCCAGCAGTTACAGGTATGGGGACTCCTCCCTCTCTCTATTGTAGGTAGATCTAACCTGCTCAAAATGTCAATTCTACATAAATGTACCTTCTTATTTGATACCATTCCCTTAGAATTCTCCAAATCCTGGTTCAGGAAAGTACAAGGGTTATTCTCTTCCTTTATATGGGGTAGGAAAAATCCCAGAATTTCCCAGAAAAAACTTAGGAGGAAAAAATCTAATGGTGGTATAGCTAGCTACCCCTGATCTATACCTATATTACTGCGCTTTTCACCTTAAGAATTCATGCCAACTTTTAAACGACAGCCAGACCTACTCACCTCTTTTGTTAGCTCTAACACAGGCTTACAATACACAAGCCGACTCCTTTCTTTTAAAGTTTGGCCATCCCAAATTCTTTAAAGAGGTCAGACTGAAGATTCTTAAAGCAGCTATTAGAGTATGGGTTCAAGTGAGAGGACTACTAGATATACCCTATTATAACGAAGATGCCCTGGCACTCCCTTTACGTAGAGCCGGGATAGTAAGATGGGGAGAGCTAATAGTGGAAAATGAGTTAATCCCATGGCAATGCTTCTCTACCTTAACCAATAATTCGGTTTCCAAATTCAAGTATCTGCAAAGCCTCAGTTGGGCTAAATCAATAAGTAAAGAAATTGCAGAGAATGGTGATTTGGTCAAAGGAATATGTACAAGACCAACACGAAAGGAAGTAGCAGCATGGTATTGGCTAATGATCGAGACTGGAGAGGAAAAAATGAACCCTTTCGCAGAGAGCTGGAAGAAGGACATGCCGGGTGAAGACCTTGAAACTCTCGGGCAAGTATCTATGTCTACTCTTTGGTTATATGTGAAAGCTGCCCCTCTAAAAATAAACCATCTCTTCACTGTCCATAAGGCATACTGGACGCCACTGAAACTCTCTAAATTGGGGAATGGAGTGACAAAGAAGTGCCCGAAGTGTGATGAAATCAAGGCAAATGAGATACATATGTTCTGGCAGTGTCCTTCGTTGGAGCTCTTTTGGGACCACGTAAGATCATCTCTGAAATTATGGGTAGAGAGGTTGGGCTAACAGCGTCTATAGTCTTTTTTGGGGTAATTTCAAGGGAGACAGAAAATCTGGCTCTATCAAGAAACTAGAAGGCACTTCTTTTTGTCCTGATTCTCCTGGCACGAAGGGCACGAAGGGAGATCTGCATAAAATGGATCTTACCTGTCTCACCTACTAAATCTGAATGGATAAGCTCAGTTCAACGCATCTCAACTCTAGACCGAGCAAGTAAAAGGGTCAAAAAACTAAATTCTGGGATTTATGGGATAGCTGGTTTACAGTCTTTGTCTCCAACCCCTCTGTTTTAACCTAATGTGCACTAGCCCATCCCCATCATCTTCTGATCAACACAAATAGAGTTATTTCTTACTCTCTTATGTCTGTTCTTCTTACCATTTATATTAGGTTCTGTTATTCACCTCTTTTATGGACTCATTTGGTCTAAGAAATATAATTTATGCACTCATCAGTCCAATGATTACGAATTTGCTCATCAGGCCGAGATGATGGGAAGCTAGCTAAAGCTAGGCGTGAATGGCCTGTGGAAGAGGAGGAGCTTTGGTTATCTACGATAAGCCCTGTTGAAGACAGCCCCTGGGGGTTTAATCCACCCACCCTTCAATGAGAAGAGACCGGGTTTTTGTCTTTTCTTTTTGGGCTATCGATATCGGCTTACGAAGCTCTATTCTCCTGAACTAAGAGCATGTTTTGTAGAATGAGGACAACAATTAGAAAAAAAAAGAAAAAAGACTACTGTGGTAAATATTTCATTACCGGTACTATTTTTATGCGGTAAAGTCTAGTAAGAATAACTCAGTAAATATAAGAGGCAGAATCCGTGGTATTAGAGGTTTTAAAAGGCTTTATTCCTATACAAAGGAATACAATTCGAATTGTAGGCTTTCTATTCCATCACCACGAAAGTTCAGGAAGGAAGGGCATACATTATTGACAGATAATCGGTTTTATAGGAAAATGCGTTACAGTGAAACAGATGCAAGAGGCGTAACAGCTGATAATACAGATAGAATGTGCATACGTAACTAATAAAGGCGGTCATATGGGCGTAATTTAATAAACGTCATTATACATGATGTCACAAGTGGGTGGATCCATAAAAGAATCCTGTAATGTCAGCAGAAATATTTGGCAGAGATGCGCGCACAGCCGCATGACGTGTGATTGACGTGCAACTAGAGAGTGAAGGGGACTTGACATTTAGCTCTACATGTGGAGACAGAAGTCTGGGGGTCATGTCAACCTAATCCCAAATCATATCTAATATCCTATGTTTAAAGAACTGTGTTATCCAAAAGGAAAGGTCTCTAGGATAGAATCTATTCTATACTGACTGTTAGTGCGTGTACAAGCGTCTAAGTGTCTACATGAAATGCGAGGGGGTAGGAATATTCCATGGTAACGGGGCTATGAATTACTTGCATGTGGACAGCGAGGCCTGGCCCTTTGCACGGTAGCTGGAGGAATGTTTACCTAAACTACTAGACAGGAATGCATCGGATGAGGAGCGGAGTAGATAATCTTGAAGGTGAAATACAGTTTTTGGCAGGCAATATGCTGGATCAGGCACCGTTAGCCGCGCAGGGAGTAGGACAAAGTTCATGGATACAGATGCAGGCTCAGACTGGAGCTTTCAGAGGCAGAAGGCAGGAAAAGGCTTGATGACAGAATTCAGGGCCTACTCGCCTGAATCTGTAAAATGTGGAAAGTGAACCATATAAAGTCGGTGGCCTTTCATACTTAGGAATGGAATATCTGACCCATTCTTGGCGGATCTGAAAGAGGACATGTTGACGGTGGACGCACATGTATTTGCGTCTTCAAAACTGGAACTGGAGGGAACATACATGTACTTATAGCATGCACATGGAGCCGTTGGGGTCTACGATAGGGTACATAACTGATCACAAAATTCATATTTCCTCATTCCCTCCTTGTCCCCTACGGACCCTCAGGAGATATCGATCTTCATCAATCCATCGATCTGTTCATATAGCATCATTTGTTCTTCTTTCTTCTTCCGGGATCTTGAACGAAAACGTGGATGTGGGATACACGATGTGGCACACAGACCACAAATCGCTGGCCCACATTGTAGACATAAGCAGCAACTGAATAGTATGAGAAAGCCAATACCTAGGAAGGATAGGATTCTCCATCCCCAGGCTGACAACACGCCCCAGAACCAACCGGACCAAGTCCAGGTGCCTGGACTCTGGTGTATCTGGCTTATAATCTTATGAAGGCGGGTTATGGCTTTATATACTGACGGCGAATTTTCTGGTATGAAAATGCAGCAACTTGATCCGATGACCCTACAAGCTCCGCCCCTATCGGCCAGGATGACGTCAAGGACAAGACGATTTTGAAGCACAACAATCCGCATAGCAGACTGCTCTTCTGTTAAATTGCCTAAGGCGGAAATAGTCTCGTTCACTACTGCTTCAAGGGTTCTGGTTAATCTACGTATCAGCTTACTATTAGTGACTGTACCTATATAGGGAAAGAAACCTTTATTGAAATCTGTGTATTTTTCCCATGCTGTTTCAGTGTAAACGACAATTGGGAGATCTCTCTGTTGTCTATTGTGTACTAAATGGGTATTTCTATGGTAATCAGGCGGGGCTAGGAAAACATGTGGCAGAAGGAATGCTATGTAACAGGTACCATCCCAATCTAAAGGTAGACATATATATGCGGTCTGGCCACATATGAAGTAGGAATGATGGGAAGCTCTAAATGTAGACTTGCCTTGATCACTGAATTTTATTACAGTGGTGCATTTACTATGGCCCATGTGTATGGAACCATTCTTTCTTACACATAATTCCCCTTTTACTGGGAATACTGACATGGCGGGCAAGATTGGTGTAGCTTCAGATTCAACGTTCAGGATCATGAGGTTAAGTGTAAAATTACCTAATCCATATACTTCATTTTCTAGATCAGTTCCTGTTCTTTTGGGAAGTCCCTCCTTGTTAGGGTAGCAGACTTTAAGCAAAACTAGGTTCAGGTTTCCCCACACCCAGTTGTCTTGGTAAACTGCGGAATTTGAATCTAGGGAATTAATCAAACTAAACCATGCTCCACAGGAGCCATTGTGTGTGAACGGATAGGGAAAGAGGGGCAAAACTCCCTTATAGTTTTGATAGGGAGGGAGTCGGCCACATATCCAACAATTTGTGGCATTGCTGGTCTGATGGGAATGATGTAACATACTAATGAATGTGTTGTTGCACAGCGCAAATCTGTAGGACAACTCATGCGGAGGTAATTCGCTAAAAGAATGTTCTGCAGTTACATTGTAAGCACGCTTAAGAATAGGGTAATACATATGCAATAGTATGCTGAAAATAATGATCAGAAGACTTAGAAAAAACAAAATTAATAATGTTACTGTGCAGTGACTACGAAGTGATTTACAATACGCATGTTTTTTAAGCTGTATCTGTTGATTTCTTTCTCTATTCCGGTCTAGAGGATACATGTCAGAGACAAATTCAACCGATTCACCTTGGAGAGGACTTAAACAATCAAATTGTCTGACTTACTAGACCTCAATTTTAGTTTGTAAAGTTCTGGTATTGAATGCTCAACCAAGGGGAGCTTTGAGTCTGTCTGTGAGGGAATACAAGGTTGAGTATTCACACTGGATGGTAGTCCATAAAATTTCTTGATATGACTCGAGTGCAACCACCCTTTGCGTCCCTCGATCTTCACGGCTGTCCTTGTGGTTAGTAGAACTAGCTTCGGCGACTTCCACCTAGGCTCCAGTTGGGTCTTCCGGTCGAAATTCCTGACCAAAACCAGGTCACCAGGAACCACGTCATGGGGCTTCCCCTCAGTATTATCGGGAAAAGCTGCGGCTACCTGTGAACGACAAGATTGTAGTGCAGACATCAAGGAAGCCAGGTAATCTGTCAGCATATTACAGTCAACATCAGTGATTTTGCGAGGTATAGGCGTCCCCCACATATTTGGTGGTCTACCGAAGATCACCTCGTACGGGGATAGCCCTGTTCGAGAATGTGCTACCATTCTCATATAAAAGAGCGCAACTGGTAAGGCTACTATCCAATCGACACCTTTTTCCCTACATATTTTGGACAATCTAATTTTCAGAGTTTGATTATGGCGTTCCACGAGACCTGCTGCCTCGGGATGTCGGACACAGTGGAATTTCCATTGGTAGCCTAACAAAAGGGAAACGTGTTTCATTAGTTCGGATGAGAACGGCTGGCCGTTATCTGAGTAGACAACACGTGGTAAACCGTACCGTGGGAAGAATTCTCGAACTAACTGTTTGGCAGTAGTCGGGGCAGTGTAATCTGAAACCGGGTAGGCTTCTGTCCAACGGGAAAGAGCACAGACAACTACGAGAACATATTTGAATCCTCGACATCGTTCCATCTGGATATAATCCATCTGGAGGACCTCAAAAGCATGATCGGGAGGTTGAAATCCACCCTGCTCTACGGGGATGCTTTTACCTGGATTAAACTGACAACATATCATACAGGTACAAACTTTCTGTTTAGCTGCTGCTCGCAAGTGTTTGTTGAACCAAAGGTGTTGAATGCTGTCTAGCATAGCTTTTTCTCCTAGGTGCGCTGGACTATGTATTGTGTTAATGATGACTTGAACCATAGAGTCGGGAAGAAACCATATAGATTTTTCCTTCGTCATCCATCCTTGATCCGTTTGGATCCCTCCTAATTCAGTCCATTTCTTTATTTCTTCTGGTGTAGCATGTGTCTGTATGTCAATTACATCAAGGGCGGGATCCTTAACTGTCATGCAATGTGTTGGTGTCGGAACTATTGTCTTTGTCATGTCAGTTGTGTGAGTCTGATTCTGAGCAGTCTGTTTAGCTGTTCTGTCAGCTAGGTCATTACCCTGAGAAATGATATCGGTAACTTTTGTATGGGCTTTGCATTTCATAATCGATATTGCAGTGGGTAGATGAATCGCGTCCAATAGGGTTTGAATGAGGGGTCCGTGCTGGATGTGGGCACCGTGAGAAGTTAAATAACCTCTCTCTCGCCACAGTACGCCGAAGTCATGGACGACTCCGAATGCATAACGTGAATCTGTGTATATGTTGACTTTCTTATTTTTGGCTTGAATACAGGCTTGTGTCAGAGCGATGAGCTCTGCTGCTTGAGCTGACAAAGTGTTAATACAATTTGTTTCAATGACTTCAGTGTCTGTTGTGACTGCGTAAGCGGCCACTAACTCTCCTGTACTTGTTCTCATACATGACCCATCTACATACAATGTCAAGTCTGGATCTGACAAAGGGATATCTGTCAAGTCTTGTCTGGGTTTCGTCGTGATAGTAATGACTTCGACACAATCATGTGCCAATGGATCTGTTCCGCCCACTGGTAACAGTGTGGCAGGATTTAACGTATTACAACGTCTGATTTCTATGTGTGGCTGAAATAATGTCAATTCGTAACCGGTGAGTCTCGCTATAGTCAAGTGTTGTGTTTGTGTGCGGTTCAAAAGAACCTCTACTGCATGTGGTACTTGTACTGTCAATTGGTGTCCTAACACTATGGCATCGCTTTGTCTGATTGCTAAAGCTGTTGCTGCCACCGATTTCAGGCACGCAGGAAGAGCCTGAGCTACTGGATCTAATGTACTAGAGAAATAAGCACATGGTTTGTGTGATCCTGCTTGTTCCTGAGTGAGTACTGACAAGGCAGTACCTTCGCGTTCTGTAACAAAGAGTGTAAACTGTTTACTGTAACAGGGTGTTGCTAAAACAGGTGCTTGGCATAAAGCTTTCTTTAAGCTTTCAAAGCCGTGTGTATGTTCTTGAGTCCAAGGGAGGACAGTCGATGTGGCTGCCTCCTGTGTTGTCAACTGGATGAGTGGTTTTGCTAGAAATGCATATTGAGGGATCCACTGCCTACAGTATGAAGTGAGGCCTATAAAAGCCCGCACCTCCTTTTGTGTCTTGGGTGGTGGCATGTTAGCGATTAACTGGATACGGTCGGGTGTAAGCTGCCTTCCCTCCTTGGACAGCGAGTGCCCAAGGTAAACAACTCGCTGGACACAGAATTGCAGCTTAGAAGGGGACACCTTGTGTCCCTTGTCAGCCAAAAATTTTAAAACCGTCAGTGACGCTGTTTCACATTCATGTTCGCTTCGGGCGGTGATCAGCAGATCATCGACATATTGAAGCAAGGCAGTGTTAACTGGCATGTGGATACTGTCAAGTTCTCGTTTCAGTGCTTGGCTATAGATGCTGGGGCTTTCTGTAAATCCTTGAGGTGCGCGTGTGAATTTAAAACTTCGTCCATTTAAACTGAATCCGAACAGATATTGACTTTCCGGATCTATTGGGACGCTAAAGAAAGCATTCTTGAGATCAATTACAGTGAAGAACGTTGCTTCTGAGTCAATAGCTGTTAGTAATGAAGAGATATCTGGGACCACAGGGTATTGTGGTACAATACATTTATTTAATTCGCGCAGATCAATAACTAATCGATATACTGGTGGTGCTTTTGGATCCGTTCTTTTAAGAATCGGAATTATCGGGGAATTACATACATTGGAGTCGGTTTCGACAACCACTCCTTGTGCAATGAGCTCGTCAATGATTTGCAGCAAAGCCACAACAGCATCGGGTGGTAACTTGTATTGTCGCATTCGTGGTAGTATTACTCCTGTTTTTAGTGTGACACGATATGGTGTAATATTCATGCAACCAACATCAGTGGGGCCTTGTGCCCATAAATGTGTAGGTAAATTCTGCAGTCGGTGATCCATGTCTCTGGACACGTAGTGACCTTTGAAGTCACGTAGAAATAGTCGTACTCCTTCCGGAGAACAACATATTATAGCTCCTAGAGCTTTCAATGTTTTTATACCTAACAGGTTTTCTGGACAGGATTTAGTAAGCAATAAATCTGTAGTACGTGTCAATGGACCAATCTTGAGTGGAAGAGGTTGTGTTACGTCATTAATGATAGGTTTTCCTGAGAATCCAAGGGAAATATTTTGTGAGCCTGAGAGGGGTGCCCCTGGAACTTCACTGCGTCTTATAGTTGTTCTGCTTGCCCCTGTATCAAGTAAAAACTTTCTGTCTTTCCCTAATAGTTCACTATGTACAGAAGGTCCCTCTTGGTCTACAGGAACCTCAATAAGGGGTAAGCCAACTTCCCTCTCTAGGCTATTTCATGTATATCGCTGATAATCGGGATAATCTGCTTGTGCATACTGATACATCTGTTGTGTTGTTGCTTGTGTTGCAGCAATAGGCTGCGCTTGTGGTGGTGCTACGGTCTGTTGTGGAGCTCCCTGTTGCGGAGCTAATTGTTGCGGAGCTAACCTAGGTTGTGCATGCCGAGGGATTTGTTGTTGATTCTGATCCTGTCTAGGTGGACGTGGTCTCCCCTGCGTTCTACCTGTAGCAATATTATGTTTCAGGACTGGACAATCGTGTATATAATGACCTGGTTGTTTACAATAGTTGCATGTCCCTTTCGCAGGACCTGCGGAATCACCCTTTTGATGACCATCGGCTGGAACTGACTGAGCAACAAGCATTTTCATTTTTGTATCTTTCATACGTCTTTGTTCGTGTTCTTGTTCTTCTCTAATTCTATTGTGGTGATATTGTAACATCTGTAACATCTGTGATGGGGTATTACCTTGCCAGGTACTTTCGAATTTCAATACTCTATTCTTGACTTGCAGCAGAGAATTTTCAACTAATTTTGTCACAAACAGATGTGGATATGACTCGCTACTTGCTTTTATGCCACTATTTATACCAAAACATTTTTCAAATCGGGAATAGAAATCACTAGTGTCTTCATCTGGCTTTTGTTTACAGGCTGATATTGCACCCCAGTCTTCCTTTTTCGTAGTCAATAAACGTGGCAGTACCTGTACTAGTAGTCCTGCTAGTGCTGTAGTCTTTTCCCCAAGTCCTGCTCCTGCAGCTCGGGCCCTTTCTTCGTTTTCTAATGCTGTCCAATCTATCTTTTGGTCTCCCACCTCCCATTCCTTTTCTTTAAGTTTCTCATAAACACCGGCGGGTAATAGGACTTTTAATATTTTCATAATGTCGGGGTAGGTATACTCTCCCATGAGTAACATATCTTTTATTTCACGGTGGAAACCTGCTGGATCCTTGTCATGGCTGGGTACTACTTTCTTCATTTCTAATAATTCCAGTTTAGTTATAGGCGTGTACACAAACACGCGTGTAAAGTTATTACCATCACCTCTGATTGGGTGTACTTCGCGTAACGGGTTCTGTCTATCTATGTGATACATTTTTCTTCCTATGATGGGAACTGGAACGTGTTCTGGGCATACGAAAGTTAAATACTGGTTTCGAAATTCTAGAATTTCTTTAATCAAATCAGTACCTGACCCTCTCCATATATTCGTGAGTAGTTCTGTCAATATGTCAGGTAAGGGTCCTGGATCGGAGTGTTGGCTTTTATATAATATAAGGAGGTGTTGAATCATGTATATACTAGCTAAACGCTGTTCGTAGGGGTCAAGATTCAGAAACGTGTGCGCTAGTGCATCATCATTGTATTCGCTGGGACTATCAGCCCATTGTACTGCGGACCTGGCTAATTCTTGTTCGTCCATGGAATCGAGCATATGGTACCCCCTTCGATCTCGGAGTAATTTATCAGCGGCTTGGAATAGGTGTTCGGGGGACTTTGTATTTAACATAGGATTTGGAAAATGTCTATTATATTCTGGACGTATTGGACGTATCGGGTCATTAAAGCCTCTAGTATTATTATGGGGTCTTCCTCTACCTACATAAGCTATTGTTTCTAATTGTTCTGATTCTTGCTCCTCCTCCTCTTCTGATTCTACTCTGTCTGTTTCTCGTCTTTCTTTATGTATTCGTTCTACTTCCTTGCGGATTTTTCGACACATGGCGATTATACACGCCTGTCTATCATGTTTCTCTTCTGATATGTTCTGACCCCATTTGACAAGTCTTTGCATGGTATCGTGATCTGCCCCGGGTCTGTCTTGCTTCCTAATTACACAATTTATGAAAAAACGTAGTAGTTGTCTTTGTACATCCACTTTCTGGTATTCCATAGCTTCGTTAATACTTTCTGGACCTCGCCCTGTTTGGACAAAGCGATATATTTCGTCTAGGTGTTCACCCATTCCTGGTATTGTCATTAAATATAATGTAGCTCGTCGTATACGTAGTGATGATATGAGCAATTTGTCCTGTCTACCTGGTACTGGGTCGTATCTACAATCCACAAGCTGTTCTTTAAACATGTCGGATGTCGCTAATTGGGGTGTACGTTGGAGTGCTAAATCTCTAAGGGTCTGTTTATTTCGCGGCGGGGTGGCAAACATGTCTGTCGTACCTCCTGTAGCACCATCTGAGGCGCTAGGCATGAAAGGATTCGTTGGACGTAGGATAGAGATTGTGGATGCGGGAAAAACTGTAGAAACGGACGGACCGGTGGGAACTTGTGTAGGAGTTTGTAGTTGCGGAGATACAGACGGATGCTCCTGGTGTTGAACACCATCGGCAAGCGGTGTGGGTGGCATGGCATTAGCATACTCGGGAGCTACGTCATCTAAATAGGAGGAAAGGAAAACGTCCTTTGCTGTTTTGGGATGTGTTTTGGGATGTGCTTTTATCGGGAGTAATGGAGGAGTTAAGTCTTTTGGTATTTCCGGGGTAGCCTTAGGTAACCCTTCGGCCAGAAGAGGATACATACCATTCATAAGAGTGTTTCTTTGTCTATCTACTTGTTCTGAGTTTACTCGGGTACCTTCCTCAAGTAACAGATTTTCTCGAGTTTTATTTGAATTCTCTCTACCTTTCTCTTCCTGTCTGAGTGCTTTTTCTGTACGTCTGTATGATTCTTTACGCCATAATTCAATGGCATCTTTCTGTGACTGTCTGGCTTTCTTTTTCCATAATTCTTCTTCTACTCTCATGATGCAATCTGCATCCCAGGTCCCCGCTGCGGGCCATCTCTGATTTTCTGGCAGATCCTTGGTGTAGTCCACCCATAAATCAAGAAATAATACGGCATCTAGGCCATGCTTATGATACATAAAATACCCGGGAGTGTCCCTAGGTGGGATGGGAACAGCTTCTTCGAGTACCCCTTTTCTAGTTTTGATCTGTCTTAATTTTGAAAAGAGCGGCATTTTTAGATCTGGTTACTTAATCTTAAACACACTTAATACAAATAAACACAATAATGAACAGTCATTCACACCACAATGTATAGAACGTATTAAAACATTTAACATTTAACAGTTTTAACGAACAATGATAACTAATAGAAAACTAGTTACTGACATAATACTGACACTAGATAATACTTATTTATATGCAAGGCATACTATATATACTGCTAAACAGTACAGATACACTGCTGAAACAGTGCAGACCGGATTTGTGTACCCAAACCCGTCTTGACCGGCACAGACTATGTGCACGTAAAATGCCTCCCCGGTAATGGTACTCACCGGGTAGCTCGGAACGGAAGGCCTCGGAACGGAACTGAAACTGGACCGGACTGGACTCGACTTGATTGGACTCGGAACTTCGGAACCTGGTGGGCCTCTGTATACCTCGGATCTTGCTCTCTCAGCTAGGCTCTGGTCGGGATACTTCGCACTTCTCACCGCCTCGTCTGGGTGTTGATCGCAGCCTCAGTCGCTCCCGCTTGGCCGGAGGGAGATACAGGAAATCCTGCAGGTACTCGTTTTTGTCCGTTCAGCTGTGGCAGGAGACCGGGCCTGCAACGCACCTCCGGCGCGTGAGTGAGAAAGTGTCCCTGTTCGGGCGCCAATTTATGTGGTAAATATTTCATTACCGGTACTATTTTTATGCGGTAAAGTCTAGTAAGAATAACTCAGTAAATATAAGAGGCAGAATCCGTGGTATTAGAGGTTTTAAAAGGCTTTATTCCTATACAAAGGAATACAATTCGAATTGTAGGCTTTCTATTCCATCACCACGAAAGTTCAGGAAGGAAGGGCATACATTATTGACAGATAATCGGTTTTATAGGAAAATGCGTTACAGTGAAACAGATGCAAGAGGCGTAACAGCTGATAATACAGATAGAATGTGCATACGTAACTAATAAAGGCGGTCATATGGGCGTAATTTAATAAACGTCATTATACATGATGTCACAAGTGGGTGGATCCATAAAAGAATCCTGTAATGTCAGCAGAAATATTTGGCAGAGATGCGCGCGCAGCCGCATGACGTGTGATTGACGTGCAACTAGAGAGTGAAGGGGACTTGACATTTAGCTCTACATGTGGAGACAGAAGTCTGGGGGTCATGTCAACCTAATCCCAAATCATATCTAATATCCTATGTTTAAAGAACTGTGTTATCCAAAAGGAAAGGTCTCTAGGATAGAATCTATTCTATACTGACTGTTAGTGTGTGTACAAGCGTCTAAGTGTCTACATGAAATGCGAGGGGGTAGGAATATTCCATGGTAACGGGGCTATGAATTACTTGCATGTGGACAGCGAGGGCTGGCCCTTTGCACGGTAGCTGGAGGAATGTTTACCTAAACTACTAGACAGGAATGCATCGGATGAGGAGCGGAGTAGATAATCTTGAAGGTGAAATACAGTTTTTGGCAGGCAATATGCTGGATCAGGCACCGTTAGCCGCGCAGGGAGTAGGACAAAGTTCATGGATACAGATGCAGGCTCAGACTGGAGCTTTCAGAGGCAGAAGGCAGGAAAAGGCTTGATGACAGAATTCAGGGCCTACTCGCCTGAATCTGTAAAATGTGGAAAGTGAACCATATAAAGTCGGTGGCCTTTCATACTTAGGAATGGAATATCTGACCCATTCTTGGCGGATCTGAAAGAGGACATGTTGACGGTGGACGCACATGTATTTGCGTCTTCAAAACTGGAACTGGAGGGAACATACATGTACTTATAGCATGCACATGGAGCCGTTGGGGTCTACGATAGGGGACATAACTGATCACAAAATTCATATTTCCTCACTACTCTAAGGCCACAGCAGCCAGAAGTAAAGCTTTCCTTAATATGAGACCTGACCTCCGTTCCATGGGAGCTAGACACGGACTTTACCACCCATGTCTATTTAAATTTACTTATAACAACAGAACAACATCATATGAAGATCTTCTGCGTCTACAAAGCTTCATCAACTTGCACAAGACGGATCATATGGATTCTTCAGGATCTTCCTCCTCACACATTACATGACTTTCCTGAACTTTACATTTGAGTTATCATTGGTCCTTTAATTGCAGGTTTTATACTGTTATTCTTATTTAAACTCTGGTAGTTTACCTTCAATAATTTTATCGTTTATTGTTGTTTATGTTAATCTCAGCTCATGTTATTTGATTTCATTATTTCATGTTCACTGTTCAATTAATAACTTAGTGTTAAATGTGTTCCTCTTTGCTTTCACAGTCAGTTCTACGTTATGGCGTGATTCTTCCCCGGTTCAGTTCAGTCATCCCTAGACGGTTTGTCTGCTCCATGTGGTTCCACCCACACTCACATCCATGTTCCCTTTCTGTAGGTATATCTTTTGTTCTTTGTTCTGTTTTGCATTTCCTTACTTTTTTCTCTTCTGGTGTCTTCATTTCTTCCATTCCTATAATCATATCTTTCATTACTTATGTAAACTTTTCTTTCTCTCCTCTCTGTTCTCTTATATATATGTCACAACTATCTCTCCTTGCAGTGCTACACCCGAGTTTTACTCCTGGCTCCAATCATCTGTTTCTTCTATTCTTCTTTGGCTCAGGATTGATTTGCTCACTTATTTCTTTCTTTTCTATTTTTACACTTTCTTTTGTCACCTTATTGAATTCGACTTTTGTTTCATCTTCCTATGTCAATTCTTTTTTGATATTTTATGTCACTAAAATTAATTTCCTGGAATATTAGGGGTTTAAATTCTCCCATCAAGAGACAGAGAGTCTTAACTCATCTAGCTAAATTAGGTGCTGATATTGTCTTTTTGCAAGAAACACATCTCACGGATGCTGAATCTTTGAAATTAAAAAGTGGCTGTGTGGGGGAAATTTTCTTCTCTCAAGGAGACAGTAAACGAAATGGAGTTATGAAACTTTGTCATAAATCTCTCCCAGTTACACTTATATCGCAGGAATCAGATGCTGATGGAAGATAGCTAATTGTTAAAATGTCACTTAGGGGTGTTCCAGTTTCTTTCCTTAATGTCTATGCCCCTAGTGGCGGAGATACCTCTTTTTGGCCCACATTAGCTAAGCTAATCTCCAATTGCATTGAGGATAATTTTATACTAGCTGGTGATTGTAATCAAGTATTTGACCCATTTATAGACAGAAACTTTAAAGTCTTTTTGTCCCAAATAAGCCCCATACATCTTTTATCCACACCATCACCCAGCACAAACTTCTTGACGCACGGCGTTTATGTAATCCGACTACCAGAGAATACACTTTTTATTCCCCAGCTCATCAAACTCAGTCAAGAATTGATTATATATTTGTTTCACACAATATTTCGCAGTCCCTCTCGCATGCAGAAATTGGTCCTATTCTTTTATCAGACCATCCCCCTGTTTCAATTGGCCTTGATATATTGCCCAAGACTAATGCGCCCAGAAGATGGCGTTTCAACAACGCGCTTCTTTTAGATCCAGTGTTTACTGCCTCCTTCACCACCTTTTTTAATGATTATTTTGCGATAAATCAAAATGAATCCATGCCATTTTCGACTATATGGGATGCTTTTAAAGCTTCTGCTAGAGACTTCATTATTGGCTTTGTTGCAAAGAAACGGAAAAATGCACGTAATATTACCAATGAACTTCTTCATGACATTATGAAATTGGAACACGCATATTATGTCTCTCACTCGAAAGAGAGTTTAATGGCTCTTATAAACGCCAAATTGCAATTCAATAGGAAGTCAACAGATGATGTCTCATTATACCTGTTAAAATCTAGGGCAAAATTTTACGGTGGTAAAAACAAGGCAGGGAAAATATTGGCTAATTACTTAAAAATTCGGCACAACCAATTAAATATTGAATCTGTTTATGATGAGCATTCTGCTTTAAAATTCAAAGACTCCGAAATTTTTAATGAATTTTCTCTTTTTTACAAATGATTATACGCATCTGAAACACAACCCACGGACCTCTCGTTATCACAGTACTTCTCAAACATCCAAAAGCCCCAACATGACCCTCCGGATTTGTCTTCCTTAGAATTAGACCTAACACAGCAAAAACTCCTAAAGGCTCTCCAACACCTTAAAAAAGACAAAGCACCTGGCCCGGACGGTTTCACCGTTGAATTTTATCTTCACTTTTTCAAACTTTTACTACCCAAACTGCACTCTCTGATAAAAAAAATTAGCTCCTTAAACAGCTCTTCGGGCTCTTTCTCAGAAGCACACATTTGCCTCATTCCCAAAGAAGGTAAAGGCTCTAAGTATTGTAAAAATTATAGACCCATTTCCCTAGTCAATATTGAATACAAAATTTTCTCTAAGGCATTAGCCATACGTTTAGATTCCTATTTACCAAGGGGCATATTAACAAGGGCCGGCGATAAATATCGCAAAGCACGCTTAGCGCTTGCATATTTATCGCCAGCTATCTCTGGAATTTATTGCCCGGTTAGCGGGTTATCAACAACGCGCATCGCTGAGGTGATAAAAATTCAAAAGATAGTGTGGATATCGCCATTTTCCATGGTGGAAAACGGCGATATCCTAGATGATAGGGCCTGTGGTTTTAGCCACAGAATCCACCCCTCATGTTAAGTATGCCTTAGTCAGGAATTTAACAGACGTTAAATTCCTGCGTTAAGGCATACTTAACGCGATTTAAATAAACGCTACCCTTCCTTGTTAATATCCCAAAGCTGCCTTCGCGATATTTTCCCTGGTTGGTTTCACAGCCACGCCTACTTTGTATCTCATTAGCAATGCAAAGATAGGTGTGCTAGAAACGGGTGCTAAGTCAGCAAAACACCCGATAGCGTGTCTTTGCTGATAAGGTGATAAAATTATCGTCGCTTTTCGGCCGAAAACGGCAGCAAACGTGGCGATAATTTTATAGCGCCGCCTTGTTAATATGCCCCCAAATTTGTTGGGAAAAGAACAATCTGGCTTTGTTAAAGGAAGGTTCATAACAGACAATACACAACTTTTTTTTAACGTCTTATCCAAATCTTCCCACCTAAAGCATTCCCTGGCAGCAATAGCGTTGGACGCGGAAAAAGCTTTTGATAGAGTAGAGTGGAATTATTTATTTTATACTCCTAGATGGTTTGGTTTTGGCCCCAATTTTATATCTTTATTATCTTTCCTTCATTCTAACCCATTCGCTGCAGTATGCGCCAATGGTTTGATTTCCCCATTTTTCAATTTAGGTAGGGGGGTGCGCCAAGGTTGCCCTCTCTCTCCCTTCCTATTTAATTTGGCTTTAGAACCAATTCTGTCTAAATTACGTCAAAATCCAAACATACATGGTTTCCGAACGTCGAATTTCCATATTAAACTTGCAGCATATGTTGATGATATTTTGCTTTTCATGTCAAAACCGGATGACTCAATTCCTGCTTTTTTTCAGCAGAAGTGAAGTTATATTCCCTCATTTCTGGCTACAAATTGAATAATGATAAATGTGAAATTCTGTCCTTAACCAAATATACTTTCAGATCGGAATTCAGTGCCTCTAAATTCACATGGAGTATCTAGGTTTACATTTCACTTCCTCAATCTTGGACACAGTAGTTTTATGCATGAATAAATGTATTCAAAAGATTTCAGAGCTAACCGCTAAGTGGCATCCCCTCTATTTATCCTGGTGGGGTCGTTTAGACACTATAAAGATGATGTTATCACCCATAGTTTTATATACTATTTCCAGTATCCCAATCCCAGTTACAGCTAAACAATTCAAGAAAGTCAATTCCATCCTTTCTTCCTTCCTCTGGAGTAACAAGAAACCCAGAATGTCTATATTAAAATGAACACGCCCTAAAATAGAAGGTGAAGTTTTCCCGATTTTCAGGCATATCAGAAGGCATTCCTCTAGCGTCAAGCTTCTTTTTGGTTGCTTGATCCCACAGATGATTGTCCTCTTTGGACCTCAATTGAGCGTCTTTTCATGTCACTTCAGCCAATCTTTTAACTTACCTGCCTCCTTTATTCACAACTATGACCTACTCTAGAAAACTGTGATGGATGCGTTCGTTCAACCCCCTATAGCACATGACACCTCTACTACTCCGGACCCCTCTTCACGACTTCATACATTATTAAAAACTGCACCCAAAGCTTCCACTATCTATACCTACTTACAAGGCAATGACGTTGTCAGGCAGAAGTCTAAGATAGAGGAGGCGTGGGAACGGGATTTTATAACTACTTGGCCAACATCGCTCTGAAAGAACATATGGACCAAGATACGCAAGTCCTCCAGAGCAGCTAACACAACGCAAACATTGTTTTTTGTTTACAACAGACTCTTACTAACACCGGCTACTTTAAGTAAAAGATTTTCAACTATACCAGATACCTGTTGGACATGTTCGTCCTCAAATGCTGATCTATTTCATATGTTATTTTCTTGTCCATATGTATATACATTCTGGAAACAAGTATGGTCCCAAATCACCACATTTTCTTTTTCCTTTATTCATGTTTGTTTAGGCAGTCTTTTATCCATTTGGGAAAATGTTACACATAGGGGCCGAATCCAATCCTGGAAAAAGGCTGTACGAATCGTTGTACGGAGCGTTTTCTCCGTACGACTCGTACCTGGTAAACTTTCCTTACAACCTAGGAAGTACGATTCGTACAGAAAGCCTCTTTCCATACGAATCGTACAAAAGACCGTACGGGTAAAAAAAACCAACGATTCGGATCCGGAACAGCCTGTACGCGACGTCCGGACGTATTTAAGCAGCGGTTTCCGGCCCAGCAATTACGATTCGTCCCTACGGCACTCCGTACAGCTCTTTTCTTACGGGAGCCAAAAACAGCCGGAAAAGGAGAGTCCCCAGGGGTACGAGTCGTACAGGCATACACCCCCATGCGTTGTGTATGTACGGTGCATACCCCAACATTGCGTATGTACGGTGCGTACATACGCGATGCTGTTGTAAGGTGCGTACATATACATGGGGGCCTGTACGACTCGTACCCCTGTACGACTCGTACCCCTGAACGACTCGCACCCCTGTACGACTCGTACCCCTGTACGACTTGTATGTACGACTCGTACCCCTGTACGACTCGCACCCCTGTACGACTCGCACCCCGGGAACACGGCCCGATTCGTACGGATCGGGCCGAACCGTATGTATTTTTCCCGTACGAATCGTACTTCACGGGTCGGACCGGACTTGTACGATTCGTACGGAAAAAATTACGCATATGAGTTGTACGGAAAAAAAAAGTACAGGATCGGAATCGACCCCTTAATGTCAAAATTATTGATTTATTGTTAGCGATTGCTTTCCAACAAATTACCATAAATTGGAAAGATTCCACAAAAATTTCTAATAGGGCCTGGTGGTATGCTGTTTGCCATAACCATAGGTTGGACACTGCCTTTGTTTATCCTATACATATGGCAATGAAACGTTTGGACTTGTGGTCACCCATCACAATATATATTGATACAAGCGCCAAACGATGTTCTCAGCTACGACCTAAATGGTCCTAAATCTTTTGTATTCTAATGGCATTTATGTATCATTTATCTCACTTTGCTTTTTCTATTTTTTATTAATAAGTCCGATTCATGTACCTTCAATGTAGCACACTTATAGTGTATTTATGTGAGTTTAACATTATGTACTATACACAGACACCCTTTTTCTTTTCAATAAAGACTTTTTTTAAGTTAAAAAAAAGGAATGAAAAGAAACCGGAGAGAGTAGGATGAAGAGCCAGAGAGATACTGGTGGGTGCATTATAGATGAACGAGGCGGGATCAAGAGGATTATTCAGCCTTGAAAATGTTTCACTACTAATATTTGTAGCACAGACTTCTGAACAAAACTCAAGGCAACTTTGCTGATTACTTTACAAACTAAGCACTGTTTTTTTTCCTTTTCAAAAGCAAACTCCCGCTTTGTCAGTTTGGTCCTTGAAAAACACATATGTTGGCCGAGCAGGGCTCAAGCAGCAAGCTGCCTGCTTGGCAAACTCTTCTGCCTTCAGAGCAACCTGGCACACTGATGGTTGCACTGCAGTCAGCTCAATAATCGCCAGGCAGAGGATGATTTCACAATACTGTGGGAAGTCCTCGGCCAAGAGAGGAAGGGACACATGCTCTTGTGACTCATTGGGCTGCTGGTCTGCTCGCCGGGCTCTAAATGAACCTACTGGTGTAAGGTTAGTGGGTCATTGAGTAACATCTGTTCACCAGGAAACACTAGACATGTCCTCAATTGCACTTAGCACTGAGGATTGGAGTTGCTTCCCTTGAAAATTGTTTTTGAAAGACCATTCTGCGGAAAGAGAGGTTTGCGCCTGCAGCCCGTTACCTGAATGCGGATAAATTGTGGTGCCGCGTATCTTGGCAGGTGATCACGAACATGGTCATAGAGTTTCTTTCCATCGAAGCTTTGTCCAACCTTAAGCTGTATGGAGGCCATTCCAATTTTCCCCTCGTGACCTGCAGAACCAAATAAAGACATCCATGCATGAAAGCAAAAAGAGCGCAACAAAACAGAATCATTTTAGAAATCGACTGGACATTTGAGAGTCAACAATGCATTTTAATCAAATTAAGTGATTCAGATAAATACACATATAGTAGTAAAAAGTTGTTGATGCTCAAGTTTACTTGTTGGATGTGCTTACAAAATGTTTTAAACAGTTCCAATGATCCTACAAAGGAACATATATGGATGGAGCAGCTTCACAAAAGGTTGAGGGCTTCCGTTTTGGCCCCTGGTCTAGTATTTCTCACTCTGCTTCATTCTGTAGCTTTCTCTTTGCTAGTGAATGAAAAGTGTAAGCACCACAAGAAAGAGAGAAATGCACTTTCTACTCCTTAAAACCTGTTTGGATGAGTGTTCTAGTTTTGTCACAGGAACTTCAGCTTTTCACAATATTTGCACCTGCTACTTTTACTTCAACGGCTAAATAGGGACGATGTGATAAAATAACTTTCAAACCCACTGAGTTCATTAAAGTTCAAATTGCCTGTTTAAAATATCATCTATTTCTTACAATCTTCTTGAAGTAGCATTAATATACAATCACACTATGCGCCTGGCAGGCAGCAGGGTGCCACTAACCTTAGGGCAATATGTGTTTACGCTTTGCTTATCACTAAAAGGGTATAGCTGGGATGGAAATGAGTGCACGTAATGCAGACCTGGAAGCTTCACACAGTGTATTGACATGCCCTGGCATGTTCCTACCTGGCACGGAAACTCCATACACGTTCACTTCTTCCACAGAGTCCTGTCCGCCAATAACAGCTTCCACCTCTCTTGTTGCCACATTCTCTCCTTTCCACCTAAAAGGGATCAAGTAGATCTCATACACAGATACCAGGTTCCAGACTTCCCTCAGTTCAAGGCAAGCATGTCTACTATGTTCTACTAGCCAGGTCCTGATCACTAGTGCTGCAGAAGGTACGTGCCATTTATCGTGTCTGACAAAGTCAGACTTCCAGGGCTCACAGCACCAAACTCTGCATGTCACAGTAAATACCATGGGGCTTATTTACAAGCGCATTGCGCCCCCCGTACGTCACTTTTCCCATGTTAAAAATGACGCAAAAGTGGCGCAAGGGGTTTGTAAATGAGCCCGCACATTCAGGCGCATTTACCTGCCAAAATGTAATGAATGCTGCGGACATTATCACACCCAGTCATTACCCCAGGGTTTGGGCAGGGGTCAGAAAAATAATTAGAGATCGGAATCAGCGCCTTAGACATGTGAGCTCAGGCACTTTTAATTAAGTTCATCTTGACAGTCAGAGAGCTGTAAAGTGCTGTAGCTGTTTCTTTGATGCAGGATGTTCGAGATCTTCATTGCAGCTGTAGGTATGGGAGGGACACAGCTGCTCCCTCGTCAACAGTCTTTATTCAGACTGAGGATGAAAGGCAGCAAACTGTGAAAGCATCAACAGCAGTGGTAGCCATGGTGACAGCTTCTTTCAGAGGCAGGCAATGTAACATAAAGAGGGCAACATGCTAACAGTGATGACAGGAACCAGCTGCTGGAAGCAGACCTTGACAGATGCGATTTACCGAAGCATTTCATCTTATTGTGTCTGCCTTTGATGAGTGGATGAACTCCATTCTGACAGGAACATGGGGAGGGGCCAAAATGTTAAAGTTATCTATTTGAGGAGTGCTGATGATTGTTAGGACATGCAGTGGAAATGGTTATTAGTGTTTCAAGTGCCCTCAACATCAGTGGTGTTTAGGGTGATAACCCAGACCTCTACTCTCACTCTGACAATTTCATCCTTTCATTGCCACAGGCATTGGCCCTTCATGATGCTAAGCTGACATTCCCCTCCATGCATCGTCTGAGATGACACAAGTTCCCTCTGAGCAGTCTGCCGGTTGCTATCTGCCCTTTTTGGGTTCCATTTCTTTTTTCTTTTTAGGTCTCGCCTGGCATAGGCTGCGCGCATGCGCAGTCTCGCTGGCGAGACTTAACGTTTATGTGTATTTTCTGTTAGGGGCTTTAAGCCCCGCCCCTCTTTTCCATTGGCTGGCGTCACCGTTTATGGTAAACGGTGGCCAGCCCTTGGAACAGAGCTGTGCATGACGTATTTGCTCGGGTTTTTGAGCCGTCCCACTTGGACGGGCTCGCCTGAAATACGTTCGTCACAAAAGGTTTCTTATCTTTATGGGGCCAAACACATGGCCCCATAAAAACAAGAAACCTTTTAGCAGGCGAGAAAGCCGAGCAAATACGTCATGGCAAGAGCTTGTCTCCTATCCAAATGTCTGGTCCCAGACACAAAGACCTGACACAGCACACGTACTAGCGTAAACAAGGGGGCGTGGTCTACAGTGCAGGCGTTGCTACAGGGCGTGGCAAACCAATGAAAACAAACACCTCTGACAAAAGCGTGTCTCATCTGTATGCCCATTTTCCCGCTTGCCTGTCAAAGGAGATTACCCAATCCAGCTAGTCGAGCTCGCCCTTCTTACTTTTTTATTGGCTTAGGAACGGCGTGACGAAGTTCGTGCTCAGATCCTCGGTCTCGCGCCCCTCATGTTACTAAGGTAGTCCAAATGGGGGGTTGGCTCGAGCTTTGCGATGGGCGGGCTGAGAGAAAGAAAGAGGGTGTGGTTAGTTCCCGAGGGTCGGGTGAAGGAACTAGCCCAGCGCAAGTCGATCACAGTTAGAGTCCTATCCAACGTCCTCAGTGGTTGCACGAGGCAAGGGGAGGCGATTTGCACGGTGTGCACGTGGTAGAAGTGCGAGCGATCCATGGCCTCCATGCTAGCGCCTCGCGCCCTCCACCCAATCCACGGCCATGGCTGGTGGCGCCCTCGCGCCCTGGAGGCTCTCCCTGAGGAGCGGCGCTGGCAGGGCCACCGCGGCCTCCTACAGCATGGCCAGTGGGAGCGAGGGCTCCCCGTGCGGGGCGGGCTGTGCCCCCGCCACCCCGCAGTCACCCCACGGCAGCAGACGCAGCTTTTCCTCGGCGGCCCCGGCCCCCTTCCCGTCCCAGGAGGGCAAGAACTTAATGTGGGCTCAGTACAATGAGATGAAGCGGCTGGTGCAAGTTGAGCACTCCCGTGGGTCACTCTTCAGGGCGGGAGAGGGTTCTGTCGGGTGGGGTGATGTGAGCCCCCCCCGGGAATCAGGGGGTGGGGGTCCCCTTTCCTTTGGGGCGGCAGCCTTCCCTGCTGCTGGATTTTGTGGCAGAGCCATCCAGCTCAAACGCTGCTCTATGGTCTGTACGTAGGGCCAGGTACTATGCCCTCTCCGTTGGAAGAGGGGCTTGGTATGCTGTGGGCTGTGCAGGGTGAGCCTTGTGACCCTCTGACATGCTGGTGTGGGAGTGGGGATGTTTGCAGCTGGTGCTCCCTGGGGGGAGTTATGCTTTCCTCGGGGGGGGGGGTCACCTCTCTGTTCCCGCAGAGGTGTGCCCATGGGCGAGGGCTCCTCTGTGCCTGCTGGAGAGGGTGATGAGGCCGGGTTGGGGGCCATTGACTCTCTGGTTGGCACTGGACAGGCACCTGCATGTCCCTGGAGCACACGTGCTGCCTGTGCATCTGTTGACCCCACGCTGGGCTGCACTCTGCATACACACATAACCTGCCCCACCCTCCTGTGACCTGGAGCCGACACTCACTGACGCCCACCCATTCTCCAGAGAGGCCTGAGCCTCCACCCATAAACAGATCACCACATGCTGCCCCCCAGGAAGACTTCACTCACATTCATCTATAAACGGTAAAGGGTGGGTCTTCACTGACTCCCGAAAAGCTTACCCCTGGGACGAGTCCATGCCAGCATCTGCGGGGTGACTGGCTCTCAACCTGTGTGAGCAGGGACATGAAAGACCACCCTCTTGTGGGTGACCTGTCTAGTACCCTTGCTGTGCTGCTTCAGCTGCAGCCAGAGAGCCCCACTCACTCTCGGTGTGATCCACTTTGCCTCAGGGTTAGTAGGGGCTTGTGTCTTGAGATTATGGGCCGCAGTTCAGTGACCTCAACTGATAAGATTCAAACTGAGCTGTGATGAAATGCTGATTGGCTGTCGGTTGAACAACTCTACAGTGCCACCCTGACTACTTTGTTCACAAGGAATGATGGTGGTCACGGGTTGAATGTTTTAGGCCTGGCCTAGACAGTGCATTTGCTGTCTCTCCTTGACCATGGGTTTTTCTCGTTGCGCCTAGACACCATTCCTTGTTTATTATTGCTTGGCTTATTGTCACTCCCATTTGCTTGTTATTGATCATCTGTGTAGGCTTTCTTCCTCTTCGTGTATTCATCCCTCCCCTGGAGTATGGCTGCATTACTTTGCCAATGCTTTTTATATTTTTAAAAACGCAGGCCTTTCAGGTTCATTGGTGGATTTATTGACTTAAGCTCTTGAAGTAAAATGTTGAAATGCACACAGTGAAGGATTTGGCTCCTTCCGCTGAAAGAGTGCATGTATTCAACTTTATGCCTCATGGAATATCTGTACTCAATACAGTTGGACGTGGTGGCAAGACCGATTAAGGGCCTCATTTATGAGGTTTTGCCGTAGGGAAGCGCAGCAGGCCTTCCTGCTGCGCTTCCCTACGGCAAAAGAAAAGGGCAGGGATGCGCCGTATCTATAAAATACGGCGCATTCCTGTCCTTTTCCCCTGCGCCGGCGCACAATGGGCTGCCTGCGCCAACGCAGGCACCTCTGCACCATGGTGAAAGGGTGCCTGCGTTGCGGGGATGAATATTTTTGTACAGGAAGGGAAACCTTTCTGTACAAAAATAATCACAAGAGGTTTTTCCTCTTTGTATGGGTGCTGCAGAATGCAGCACACATAGAAAAAGGAAAAACGAGGAGAAATAAAGATATTTCTCCTCGTTGCGCCTCCCTAACGCCTCCCCTGGGGAGGCGTAAGCTTGTGGCGCTGCCTCAGGCTTACGATATCTCGTAAATCTGGGGCAGTGTCAAAAGGCCATGGATGTTGCTGGGAACGACCCCAGCAACACCCATTGCACGCCCCTTTAACGCAGAACACTGCGTTAAGGGGACTGATCAGGCAGCATTAAGCCAAAAAAAGTGGCTCAGTGCTGCCTGATAAATATCACGCAGGCTTCTGCGCCCCGGAACGTCACAAAAAGTGACGTTCCGATGGCGCAACGGGCCTCATAAATGAGGCCCCCAGTCTTTAGATGCCTGGTCTGTTTATTATATAAAGCTACAATAAAAGCAGACGGCCTGGCATATTTATTGTGAACATTGTCAACAAGAGGGAAGGCATCAGAGGTTGGATTGTTTAACTGCATTGGATCTTTCAAAGTGGTATATTACTTTGAAGTTCACAGAGGACCCTGTAGGTCATAGTTCTGGGGCCTGTTAGCCTATCTGACAGACCGTTTCTTATGAAAATTTAAGACAAAGGCAGTAGGGCTGGCTGCTTTATTGTCTACAACATTAGGTATAACCAGCATGCATTTACTGGTGGATGTTTATTACAGTTTGTAGACCTGTTCCTTTACATGAAATTACATCTCTTTGTAGCAGGCAAGTTGGTTGGTGTTGGTCAGCGCCCTTTCACAAACCATGGGGGCAGAAGATTTAATTTGTGATCATCCTTGGTAGGCCTTTTTGAGAGGTAGTGTATTTTTGTTTGTTTACCAGTTGCAGTACTATTGATCTTTGTAATTTAGAGCTGTCTGCCGAAGGGCTGAAAGTTCGTCTATTCTTCGAGGGTGGTCTGTTTAGTATGGAAAGTTGCCTGTCTTGCCTATTGTTACAGGCATTAGGCATTTATGGGTGAAATATTGAGAGAGCATATTGTCAAATGTACCTCACTGATTATTTTAGTAGACAAGTGTTTTGGTGTAGGGTACCCCCTTCACCCTGGGGAAGAATGTCTGCATTGTAACATTTCATGTGACAAGATCTTCGGAAGCCTGACCGACTTAGTTGTCTGCTTGGGTCTTGTCATCAAAAACATTCATTAATAATATTCTTTCACTAAAGAAAACCTAGTTAAAAGACGCTTATGGTTTGGTGAAAACCGAAAAAGCTCTGAAATACATGCATTATGGTTCGTCGTCTCTGTAGTTCTTCTGCGCCGTGTACGGGCTCCAGCCAAGTCCCGCCCTCTCTTGCTGCGCGCAGTGAAGGATTGTTGTTCATGCCTTGTCCTGCTTTGGATTGAGCTTAATTTGTTCACTGCCAAATTTCATGCAGGTTCATTAAACAGCCCCAGAGTGATTTGTGAATTAAACTTTTATTGTCCCCGTGTATCTCTTCCAGAAAGCGAAACCTTGTATATAAACGCCTGTCGAGTTCTGTGGGGTTCCATCAAACCATGCACAATTTCTTATAAAATGAATACTTCTTTTGCACTCTATTCACCCACCTCCCCCTTGAAATCTTCCCCATCTTTGATGGAACTGCATGAGATTGATAACTCCAGATCTGTTAAACCTACTATTTTTTCCTCTGCCAAATTTCACACAGATCCATCTAGCTGTGTCCGTTATTAGTAAATACAATTTTGAACAGACTTGTCACACGAGCAAATTAATGGTTATTGCCCCCCCCCCCTTCTTGCTGGATCTGCACGAATTAAAAAAAAAAACCACTAAAGAGTAATCTCAACATACTATGTGGTCTACCAAATGTGATAACATTCTTCAAATTATGCCAAAGTTAAAAGCAAATCAAATGGTTTTTCAGCTGGCAAGATAAGCAAGTGTTAACATTTCCATCCCAAATGACACTTTAGCAAGTTACTGAACAGTTTGCCACCAGTCCAACAAAAGCACACTTTGAGTAAAATCCTACTTTCATACTAAGATTTGTGTAAAACCAGTCAGTGGCTTTGGCTAAAAGTTCAAGCAACATTTCCTTTTATGAGCTAAAATTGGGACAATGCACTTTTTAAAATGTATTTATTGGCACTCTTTCACTCCTTTCACTGGAACCATATTCTACCATATTTAAGTTGAAAAATGTTTTCCTACTTTCTTTTCTTGCATAGTTTTGCGAGTTTTAGGCCGAGCCTGAGCCAGTGAGCATGCGCTGATCTGCAAGACTTATTGTAGATTAGTAGCGAATAGAATTCCGGCCCACTCTTCACCCAGGTTTGTCATTGTCTGTCCTAAATGCTGGTTTCTGATTCATCAGTAGACTTGTTAGTCCCTCCATAGTACCGCCTCTTCTTCATTTGTCACCTCCCATGGCGACTGGCCCCATTACTTTGAGTGTTGCATGGTACGGGTTATTTAGACTGTGAGCACTATTTTCTTTAATGAGGTTCTCCTACTGCCTTAGAGACAATACTTTACGCCTAGTTGTGTGATTAAACACTGACCCATACACTGACCCATACCTTGCTCCTCTCTTTCATCTCCTCTCTTTCATCTGACTCCGATCAGTGTTTCCTAGATACTTTTTCAGTTTGTAATCCTTATTTAATAACATAACTTTTTCTTTCACAGAATATGCATATTCCAGATGACAAAGTCCCACGAACACACCCATACCAAAATGCATCTGCAAATTTATGTAGAACTGTGACACAACTGATCCTAGACTGTAAAATAGGCATCTATACATCTTCAAAGATATCGTGAATACCATACTATATCGGTGCCTATATATTCTCCTACCTTCTACTCCCTAGGTTGATGTTTCCAACATACAGATTCAATAAAAATATATGACACAAAAGTACAACCAGTAATGTTTATATGTATATCTACTTGTGGCTTTGTTAACTCATTGCTTATGGGATATTGTGCATATTGTGATATCTGTGAAGTGTGCATGTGGTGCATGTTTGCCATGTCCCTTATACTATTATTCAATTGATGACTGTATTTTATTAAAGATTCATTTTATTTTGTTGTTTGCTATAGTATCACCGACTGAATTAAAATACTTAAACAGAGTTTGGTCGAACCTAACCCCTTAATTTAATTCTGTATAAAAGTTAGGAACTTTTGAGAAAAATAAAAAAGAGAATGTAGAACATAATAGTAGTATCTCCAGAGATGGGTTCTTCAAAGGGTAAAACAAATGTGAATGAAAAATAGAATCTCATTAAGGATTATTCATCTTGCTGATTAGTCATTATCTATCTCATGCCCTTGTTTCTTGAATCTTATGAAATTGGTTTGGATGAGTAGACCAGAAATTTTTTCTTATGGGAGCCACTCCCAGCTTCTTAAAAGATTATTTTTACGGCCTGCGACCAAGGTGGGTTATGAAGGGCACTCCCAAAACAGAGAGACCTAGATTTACATAACAGAAGCTCGGACAAACAGACATATTGCAAAGCAGCACAAATGATAGTGTCAATCAACATTCATGCGCAAAAATAATTTGTTCAACAAGATAATCTGAGTGCTGGTTGAAAATACTTGGTGTGCAAAATAACTGATAATGCATGCAATAGGTGCTTTAGGGCTGTAGCAGTACTGCTAGTGTAATACTTTTTCGGTAAGAGAGTTTGATGTGACAAATAGCGGCTTTAATCTTTTGTGGCAATAGATATGACTTAGAAATGTTGATGTTTGAGTAGACATTTTATGTGCCACAACAACCTCCTGTGCCCTCTGTATAGTGGGACTATCGCGCAGGGCCCATGTAGCATTACCCGTGTGGCAATTAATGGCACGCTAAGATACCCTGGCTGATATTCCGCAACGTCCTAGGTTACATTGCGCTTGAGTCTCTGGCAAGCATTTCCCCAGAACAAGTGATCCAATAGAGTAACTCACATCCACTGTTACTAGGGCCTTGACGTGGTCTTCCATTAGACACATTTGAGTGAAAGAGATACATTTGTTGTGTGGTTAACTTGTTGCATCTGCTCTTCATTAAAGTTCAAACAATTATACTAACACGTGTTTCCTTTCGGGGATCGTTGAGAACCTTCCAGTTTACCAGGTGCTCCATGTGCCACACGTGAGCTAGCTGGATCGGTTGGTGTTCTGACATGGTATATAAACCTGAATCATGGCTTGACCTTGATCTCTGCTTTAACATGCTTCACGTGCTCCACTCACCCTAGGAATAAGTCGGAACTGAGAATTGCTCTAGACTTCTTCCATCCAAGCTGAACCAGTGATTCCCATAGTCCCAGCTCCGTCGACGTCTCCGTCATCTCCGCTTCCTGCGCCGTGACTCCTGTTTCCATGTGGCTCCTTGTGTCAAGTTCTCAAGATCTTCTTCGAACTTCTGGTAAACTGGAGGACAAGGCTAAGTACTTGATATCAGGTCAGTGCGCACTATTCCTACTAATAGTGTTAGGCAAGACTGAGTGATCAGCGCTTTCAAGAATTTAGACATTATCTTCAGGCCATCCCTGTGATTTCATCCAGCACTTCATGTGTTTTTACGCTCCGGACACTTATTGCGAACTTGGTGCTTAAACTGTAATAGCACAGGAACTAAAAACACTATGCCAATGTTTCTCTGATGAACAGTTGTGAAAAGAGAAAGCACATAATAATGGTTGATATATTTATATGTTTAATACAGAAATCTGTATTTCGAGTTGATCCTTGGGAGTGCCAGAAACTCCAATCTGTGTTTTGAGTTAACCTCTTCAGTACCCATGACGAGATAGTCTCGTCATGGAGCACGGTTGCGCTGTGCCCATGACGAGACTATCTCGTCATGAACCCCACCCACTAATGCAAAGCCCGGCACAGGAGGGGGAAAGGGCGTGGCACTGAAGGGGTTAATGCTTGTGAGTGCCAGAAACTCCAATCTGTGAATTTGGTTATTCTGCTTTCATTCAGTGTTTCCGAATGAAGCCTGTAAGTGTATGTTAGTGAAGTCAAAAGTATGGTCATTGTATAATGAGGTTTGTTAGTTCACTGATGATATCTGCCTCCTCTTGCTATTTCCAGTGTATTGCATCTTCACAAAACCAGAGATCCTGGTCCAGTGCATATCTACCTCACCGACACCAAGGGTCTCGGGAGTGCCAAATCCTGTGACACAGTGTTGCACAGCCGCTGAGCAGAATCAGTACTGCAAGTCTCTCTTCTTATTTTATCCCAATCTACCTTCCCCCCTGGGGCAGTGAGCGATTTAAGGAGTTTGGGCCCTTGATCTAGTGCGGCCTGAGAGAGATAGGAGGTAGAGGAATGGCTCCCGTATCGTCTCCAAGGTTGGGTGCAAGACGTTATGATCATATCCTGCCAGAAATTGGGTTATTAGTTGTGATTAATGTGAATCCTTCACAAGTAATACGTCTGAAACTCTATCTTTACTGGTAACCAAGTACCTCATTGTAGCATGTGACTATATCAGGGTAGCAAGCAGAGCAGTCCAAGGTCTACTCAGGGGAGGTGGTGTAGACGAGTATCCCCGCTGATTGATACGCAACAACACTCAATAAGTCATTGTTTAGTCAGTGCTTATTCTCATAAAATACTTTTATCACACACACAAATATATACTACACATTAAATGTACAATTAGGTAAATGTAAACACATTTTGAGAAACCCCTGTAACACGTTACACCCCTAGTGGATCATGGATCCTATAGCCACAATACCCCCCACTCTCACTCTAGATGCAATATCACAATATGAGAGGGTTGCAATATAAATAAATCAGGCCTTCGGGCTTTGTAAGGGAACCACCACTTTAGTAAAGCAGAGAACATGTTAAAATCCACCATTAAAATCAATGGGGACTGTTCCAATGCTCTGTGCTATTCATGGTAATATAAAATTGTACTTTGTCAATCATCAGCATTGTGAATAAAGAATTATGACAAAAATGTCGCAAAGTCTTATTTATTATGCTGCCACTGTAGCTTTAAGGCCAACCAACAGGAGTCCCCTCCAGAACTTATGAGCAAAATGTCTAGCTCCAGGACTGCTTGCAACAATGGAAAGCGTCTACCCGGGTTAGGGATTCATTCCCCTGGAAGACTTAGGGAAAGTTTCCAAAAAACATTTCTGGGGGACTTTTGCCCTTCTGCCAGTCCTCAAATATGTGAGAACAACGTTGAGAGTGCCCATGTCCCTCCTTGGCACCACAAAGAGCATCATGCAAATGTTTGTGCCCCTCAAAGGAGCTGATAGGGTGCTCCATCATCCTGGGAGTGCACAGAGGATAAGGGGGGTTACAATGGGTGAGAATGCTCTTTATATGCTGTTATGTGGCCTCCAGCCATATTGGTCCATAGGTACTGGCATGCACAACCAAGGATTCTGTTGGAGGCTGCGGGGTGGGAGGAGGATGGCGAACCGCATTGCCCCGCAGGCTTCCGACAAGTGCCCCACGTTTCTGGTGCAGTGTTTGGGAACTGGCTCCACATTTCTGTCTCCCGCCTGTGGTTAGAGCAGGTGGGAAGGTGTCGGCAGTGTAATCCCTGCTCCCCCAAGACACAGGCACTAGGAGACGGGGAGGCACACTGACATCCAGATGTACAGCAATGCTAACATCTTGCTCTTTACTTACCGAGGAAGAAAGGGTCCCCCAGGACAGTAGTTGTTTGCATTGGGTCCCATGGGATGGAGTCCCTTGCCAGAGGAAGGCTCTACAGAGGGAGGCTGCACTGACCCCCTGGGCTTGACCGTCCCCGGGTATTTTTAAATTTTAATGCAAAGACCACTGTCTTCGTTTTCTGTCCAGTTGCTCCGCGGGAATCGGATTTGTCCTTCGTTTTGCTTTTGCCCTATAGGCTCGGTTTGGGACTCTGGTGGTGTGCCCTAGCCACCAGGAGTATTTGCCTCGGATCTCCTGGTTTCTAAACAACACTTTTGTCAGGGGGCTTGATTTGGTTGCTTCCTTGCCAGATCTGTGTGTATTATTTTCCTTGACATTTTGATGTAAACAATATTCTTACCACCCCATTCATTGGGTACACATAGGACAATTTTCTAGCCTTTTACTGAGTTACAATTTGTTGTGCTTCCAACAGAGTCAATATATCAGGTTAGCACCAATCCTTGAAGGATCCCTTTTGCAATAGGCTACCTGTGGGCAGGTACTGGGGCCCGCATGATAGTAGCCTCACACACACAGTCTGAACATACTTGTGCTCAAGAGTTCACTTGTAACCAGCAAATACCCTCTTGCCCTAGCTGCGCAGCAGTGATCCATTTCCACAGAATTTATGGTGAGCGAGACTCAGTTAGGGAGGCTCAATCACGTTAAAAGTACAAAAACTGGGTAGTCAAAAGTGAAAAACCCAGTAGGAAAAATTGGGAGGAATGTTAGAGCCGGGATCCCTGGTTGGCTGAGTCAGGTACCTTAGGCCAAATAGGGCCCCTTGCTTCCACGTCACGGAAAGCAAGGACACCTTCTGAGATAGCCCCCGCTCACCCCCTTGGTAGCTTGGCACGAGCAGCCAGGCTTATCTTCAAGGCAAATGTGTAAAGTATTTGAAACCACAATCAAAGCAACCCAATGATGACACAACAAATGGACTTCACACGAGTTTAATAAAAAACGAGTGTAAATTTATATAAAAAATATATATATGATAAGACCACACATAATAAATCCAACATATGCTTATTTGTAATATTCCTCCTGGCCGGTTGTTAGGCCAGCCAGCCCCTTGTAAGTACTGGCGATATTAATGAGCAATTCTAAATGTTCCACTGCAGTCCTAATACAATGCAATGCAGTTCGTTTTGCTAGAATCAGGCACTTTGCAATGTAAAATTAATGCAATGCGTAACACAACCATCAGGTAGTTTGTTATGCAGAAATAATGCAATGTGTAATAAGACAATCAGGTACTTCCTTATGCAGAAATAATGCAAAGTGTAATACACTAATCAGGTAGTTCGTTATGCAGAAATAATGCAATGCATATTACGATAATCAGGTAGTTCATTATGCAGAAATAATGCAATGCGTATTACGACAATCAGGTAGTTTGTTATGCAGAAATAATGCAATGCGCAATACACTCCAGAACCGATCACGGTGCCCTAAGCGGTCCCTCCGCCACTCGTACTGACTCGCAGTCAGTCTCTGTCAACAGTTGCCCCACACGGGTATCATGTAAACAAAAAGCGCAGATACGCACTCCGGCCCCGGTACTGCCACTCCTTTGGCAAGTATGGGCCGCGATATGAGCCGAAGCAGAGGCTAGCACTGCAGGAATGGGAGAGGTCGAGGACATCTCCGTCCGAGCCCGCACCCCGCCCCAGGCATTGACACATGTTACCTGGGGGGTGCGACCTCGCTCTCCTCTCCTCTTCCAGCGACTTGTGCCTCCGGTGTAATCTTTGTGAATTCCGGGCAGTAGGACTTGAGCCCTCCCTCGACGAGGTTGGTTCGAGGTCCCGCTCTGGCAACGACAGGCTCAGGCCGGCGGCTCAGCTCCTCCGGGGCTGCCGGTCCGGGCCACTGATGCTACAAAGATCTCAGGCTGTCACAGGGCACATGCACACAGCGTCGCTGAGACTCACTTGAGCTTCGGGTGCACGATCACAGGGTACTCCCCATGAAGAGGAGTTGGCCTAACGGTTAGGGCGCTCGACCTCGGACCTGGGGAGCTGGGTTCGAGTCTCGGTAACGATGCTAAACATCCAGTGATTCTCGGCAAATCACTTAATCTCCCCGTGCCTAACAAAACAAAAACAAAAAAATGAATGTGTGTCCTCATGTAACGTAACTGGTGCTATGTAAAGCGCTCTGATACCTGATTGGATTCGGGTCAAGTTCGTGCTATATAAAATTCTGCCAAAAAATTTTAAAAAAAGAAAGTCGGAGGCTGACAGTTTGTGGAGTTAAACTTTAAAATAACTGGAGTGGTCAGTGTTTCTGGTTCTCTGTTGCTTGCTGGAATAGTATGCTTAATGCAGAGTTGAAGGCACTTGCTAATTATTCATGGATAGTTACATATTATGAACCGCTTTTACAGGCTAACCTTTTGTTTGGTGGTTATGCATGGGAATATCCAGGTACCACTGTACTAATGTATAAGATTGACTTAACCTCTGTTGTCTAAGAGTGTGGGCCCGCCTTTCCTGTTCTCGAAAAATACGGGACAGCATCAAATTAGAGACATATAGAAACGGGGTCCTGCCCCGCAGGCAAGAAGAGAGGGAGTTGGCCTGCTCAATAGTTTACAGGGACTGACACAAACGAACCGGAATCGTTCTGTTTAGTTTTTTAGATAATCATTCGGTTGATTTAATTTAGGAGTACATCTGTAATATAGACCTCTCAAAATGGGAAGTTCTAAGTCTTCTAGTGAAAGAAAATGGACAGGGCAAAATAATTGTGGACACAAAGCACCACTAGAAGTCAGACTGCTAGCAACTCAGGGGCTAATTTTACAACCCCCTTGCGCCACCCCTACGTCACTTTTCCCATGATAAAAATGACGCGAAAGTGGCGCAACGGACTTAAAAATAAGCCCCACGTTTCTAACTAACTTACAAAAAAAACAAGACCAATATCAAAAGAGAGATCAGCGGAATGACTCAAACTTACTCTGAGATGAGCATTCACCCTCAGAGGATTTTCCACTGGCCTGGCCAGCACTCTCAAAGCGGCTGCATGGACATATGATGGTCAAGCTTAAATAGAAGTGTTATATTGTGAGAGGCCTGAGAATGGTGATCTGCACACCCAACGCCTAAAATTACAGATGAGAACCACAACTGTGGTATTGATGTGGACAAGGCAGGATAGATTTGAAATCCCTGACACAAGAAGATACTTTTAATGTAGTCTCTATGGATGTAATGAGATAGATCAGATCCCATAAGAGGCGCGTTGTCTTCCTGCATTAAAATGAGAAGCCATAGAGCATCCACCAGCTACTGGGCCATTAAGCAACAACACATGATGCAGTTAGAAAGTGTAACTGGCTAAAGAGCCTCTTGCCTAAAGTAAATGGAACATTCCAATGGCTGCGGGTCAGTTACAGCCAATGGCCGGTATTCCAGCAGCTGAAAAACAGATGTCCAGTATTGATCACGATGCAATGTGTGCCTGGAACCAACATTTTCTACATCTGATATGTTAGTCATAATTTCTGCAAGAGGTGTTTAATGTTAGGGATTCTCACAGTGTTATTATCAAACTCGGTTCTGCAGCTTTGTCCCTAGAGCAACAGTGTTTGCTAGGAAATTATGCTCAGAATCTGGAGATTGGCCGACAAACTATATTTTATGTCTTAGCAGGAACATTGTATTGGACTGGTAGCAACATGAAGGCTGGCTAATTGTTGCAATCCAAAAGTCCAGGTAGCCATTGGGTAGGTTATAAGTAGAAGATTTATTAGGATTAGTTGCAGGTTGTTAAGATGGTAAGTAAGTAACAGATAACTGTATCTCTGTCCATCACACGAGGCACTCCAGCATTCCACCAGGGGCGTAACACAGGCCCCCGCATCTCCCGCGGTCAGGAGGGCCCCCAACCTCCAGGGGGCCCCCTCAGCACCACACTTTGGTTGGAGAGCTCCAGATTGAGCTGAGAGGGGGCCGTCCTTGCACCCTGCAGGGGGCCCCCCTCACGTTTCGTTACGTCACTGCATTCCACTGCCCCATCAAGCATTCCAACATTCCACTCGCATCACATTCATGCTGGCTGAGCAGCAGGGAACAGGTGACTAAAGGAAAGGATGCAAAGTAACACTACAAGTCACAACTCTGGCTAAGCCAACCGGAAGTCATTGCATTAGAAAATAGCTAGTCAACATTTTTGGAAGCGCTCTGTTAGTGTTAAGGTTTTTGTCCACTAATCTGATACTTCCTCTATTTCCATATGGTGCGGATGCTACGGAAACCACTGCTTGTTTACTGTCTGTACATCTGCCCCTCCAATAGCGTGATGCCCGGGTTGTGTCTTGTCTGTTTGTGTGGAGAAAAGGTCTGTTAGTGTTCATTCTGCTGCATTGAATCTGTTTTCTGTCAAATGAAAACATGAGCTGTGAATAAAACATGATCTCTCACCGGAATGTGTCCCCGACTCGGTCTTGGAAGTAAATGAAGCCCTCGTCATCAAACCTCAGCAGGTCTCCGCTGTTGAAGTAGCGGTCTCCCTTGCAGAAGACGTCCCTCAGAATCTTCCCCTCCGACAGGCGCCTGTCTCCCGCGTAGCCGAAGAACTCGGAACTCTTCGTTATTTTCACCACAAGGAGGCCTGGCTCACCTGCAGAAAGGGACGAATCCAACGGAAGAGCTGAGAGAGTCCAACGAGGGGAGACGTTTCTATGCAGCCTGTGACAGGCATTCTGCTGACGTGGCTCTTTCTAAAGCCCCCAGTATTCCGAGGAGAGCAAACACAGCGGTAAATGCAAAGGCCCAGGGCGACTCGTTTAAAGGAGTGGAATTCCACTTAGTACCACTGCATCCCATTGTTTTTCAATTTATCAGATTGAAGGGCATAAATTACAAAATGAAGAATTTGAATGCAATCCGGCATTTGCTAATTTATTTCTAATGATAAGTACAATCAAATTCTTAATGCTTGATTAATTTTAACCTCACAGGACCACAGTGGAAAGGTGCGGATCGTGTTCATACACCAAGCAGAGTGTGCTAAATTGCACATTTCTTAAACTCACCAAGTGTGCAGAATTCGTGTGTAAATTACAGAATAGGTATGTCAAGTCCTCATATTATTGCACGAAAAATTAGTACCTTGACTGTTGCGAACATATTTTTTAATCACCTGCAAGAAAAAGCGAAGCAAAATACACGCACACAAACAAAATACTTGCAAATTACCAGGGAAAAACAGAGTTTCAGAGTGCTTGTGAGAAAAATCGAAGCCAGGAATGCCCTACAATATTAGATGCATGTAAGCTACCAGTCAACACTCACAAGAGAAAAATAGGCGAGTGCATAGGGTGATGAAAGCAAGAAACTGCAAAAGATTGGTCTAGGCCAGGGGTCTCCTAATAGTAGGTTGGGAGCTACTGGTAGCTCCCCAGCAACCTTGTAGTACCTCTCAGAGATGTAGTCTAGCCTAGGAATTCATTTAGAGAGTCAGAAGAATGCAGGACTAGCCATCTCAATGCCCTTAGAATGACAGCCAGCCAAAACCAATAACACGACCTCAGGATAGAAATAAAAACAAGCATTTGCAATGCAATAGGTCTCGCATTTACGTGAGTTTGAGCTATTGGCATTGTAAATGACAATGTGTTTCAGTTATGCTTCAAAAATCAAAACATAAATAAAAGGCATTGTCATTTACAATGCCGATAGCTCAAACTCGCGTAAATGTGAGACCTGTTGCATTGCAAATGCTTGTTTTTAATGATGTGACTTGCACCTCTGAGGATGCAATCTTAAAGAAGCTTCTTTTAAACAGTCTCCTTTGCTTTATATCTTGCGGTAGCATGTTAGCCTGTTTTTTTTCTTATTAAATGTGTATTTGATATCAGAATATCCACATGCTTTCTGGCGTTCAAATTGCTGCAAACTGTTTAGAGATAATTATAAACATATTTTGCTGACATTTTATGGGCTAGCCGTGGAGCACTGCTGCTCACAGAGCAGCATATCAGCAACAACCGGCGATAATTATCGCTCAGCACTCTTAGCGTGAGGATAATTATCGGCAGGTAACGTGGATTTTTATCGCTGAGATGGCGTGCTATTAGCAACGCTTATCTCCTCAGCGATAATAATCCTCACGCTAACTGCCTAACGTGAGATTATCGCTGGAAACCCAGCTTTTCGGCTGAAAACGGCCGCAAGAGCGGCGATAATTTTTTATCGCCAACTTGTAAATATGCCCCAGGGTGATTTAACACAGCTTGCAGGGTAGTTGTACTTGCTTTTTGTCTCAAGGGCCACAAATAAACCAGGTTTTCAGGATAACCATAAATATGCTAATGAGCCATTTTTATGTAAATTGTAATAATTGTGTGCAAATTGGTTACATATATATGCAGTATGGAAATTCTGACAATCTGACATGTTTGTGGCCTCAGAGGACAAGGGATGAGCTTTGCGCTATTGGACATCTTTGGTGCAATCTATTTTGCAAGATGAACAATAAACATAGCGTGTCAGGATTTCGAACTGTTGGTTGAAACGCCTTGGGTTAGTATTTATCTCCAGCCATGGACCGTCAGGTAGCACTGCTGCAAGGGATGAAAGAACCCTGCACTCGTTATAAAACCACAGCAGGGGGCAGATTTATGAGCCCCTTGCACCTCATTTACGCCGCCGTTGCGTCGCTTTTGTGATGCAGCGGCGGCGCAAATCCTGCGCCATGCTGCGGGGTATTTACAACGTGACGCATCTGGCAGATGCGTCACGTTGTAAAGCCCTGCGCCACATGTAGGCGTCCTGGAGCAGGGGGGGTGCGTTCCAGTGCAGGAACGCCTCCTAAAAGTGGCTGAGTGAAATCTACAAGATTTCACTCAGTCACTTTTAAGGCCCATGCTGCGTCAAAACCCTGCGCCTGCTTGAAGCAGGCGTAAGGATTGACGCAGCATGTAAGGGATAGGGCACCCCCAAGCCTTGCTGGAGCTGCGTCGCACTTGCGACACAACTCCAGCAATGCGCCGCCTTTGCGGCAGGAGATGCGTCACGCATCTGCCCATCCGAGTGCCTCGGTGCGCCGCATTGTAAATGCGGCGCATCAATGGTGTCGCACGGGTGGGCAGATGCGTCGCAACTCTTCTGGCGCATCTCTGCTGATTAGCAGAGATGCGCCAGACATCATAAATCTGCCCCCAGATGTCTTGTTGCGTGATTGTGCAAGTATCTATATTTATATAAATGCCCCAGTAAAAAAACAGCACTTTCATTCACTACAACATGCTATCGAGCATCACACAGATGTGACGTACTACTAGGTGTGGACTCCAGGCTGAGCGTCTTGCGGCCCTGCACACTGTGAACTCGAGGCTGTGAAACGGATCTGTGAGGGTCTGGTGTTTGTTTACAAGGCAAATGGAAGGAAGGAGCTGCACACAAAAGGTGTCCTGCAAAATTCAGCTTTGGAAAACGCGACCCGTTTAGAGATGCTAATAAGGAGAAAAGAAAACACCCAGAGTGAAGCAGCTCTCTACCAGCAAGGAGCAGCCCCAAACCAGCAGGCCACCATCACCAAAGCCTTGAATACAGCTCAGCCCACCTGACATTGGCCAGTCAAAAACTCTAGTTCCGCTGTTGAATGAGTGAACAATAGCAAATGTTTTTACACCAATCAGTATAGTATAGCAGGTCTTAGAAATGAAAGTGCCATTTTCATCAGATTTGAGATATGGCGGTCACTTGTATTCAAAGAGCGCTCAGAGGCAGAGAAATTTTGAGTCTGCATGTAAGTTAAGGAATACAACAAGCTTTTTTTATATATGTTTGTAAACCAGGAATAATAGCCACTTCCTAGGAAGGCTAAAACAGAGAATATGGTAGTTGAAACCACCAAAGGTGAATCTAGCCGGTGTGGACGAGTCTCAAGGACAACCTCAGTAAAAAAAAGTTAAAGATGTAGGCATAATTATTATTTCAGATCTCGCCTTTCTGTCCTAAATAAATATATTGGTGAAGAGGCCTAACTTTAAACAGGCCCACCAGCTGGAATTCAGAGCCTTGAGACAGGAATCCTAAAATACATCTGACCTCAGACAAATACATGTTGACCATCCTCTAAAACATTAAATTCAAATGCCTAAAAGGATTGATTTATAGACAGTTCTACGGGCCACAATAAACAACAAGCATTGGTCGCGGGGAATGCAAAGATGGAGGCTGCAGCGGGAGAGAGAGGCGGAGGCGCGCGCCAGCCGGTAAACACGCGAGTGGTGCGCGCGCACAGCTCCCAAAGTGAAAGTAATTGCACGTTCACGCGAGCATGAATGCAAGCATTAGGCCAGCAAATGCCGGTGGGAAGCACTTTTAAATCCCACTTACAAAAGTCGAGCAACAGCGCATGCGCTGCTGTAGGCTCGACCTAAAAACACTGTACCATCTTCTGGGGTTTGTAGCATTACCGTGTGTCTCCACTTTCAACCTAACTAGGTCACAAGGAGTGTGGGCATTTGTAGGTGCTGCTCTATCAGTAGCACAAGGTGTATGAGAAATGGGCCATGATAGAAGAGCGCCCCCTGTAGCCTGAGCAGTGAACAGCGCTGATCCATCAAAGTCTGGGTCTACAGGGCCAGAGTGAAAATGTGTTACTTGGCTGCATGATCGTTCCAAGAGCTGAGAAGGGCAAGGTGTGGATCCAGAGTTGAGACAACTAAGAGCCCCTCCTGTGTGTGTGTGTGTATGCATGTGGGTACGTTTACGTGTGTGCGTTTGTGACATTGTTTCACTCTCTAATTAACTATGTCCCTGCCTGAAATCAAATTCTGGTGTCAAGGACCACCAAAAGTATAAAATAGAGCCAATTATAAGGGGATCATTTCTGACACATTTATGCTCGTTCAAGTCATAGTGGTGCTAATGGTATAATAATGTGCATTCTTGGCTATTTTTGGCATTCTTGGTCATAAAAACATGACTGGCCTACTTATAGGCATCCATGGCCTATTGGTGTACAACCCTCACATAGTAATGGGAATGCCTGATAAATGCTGACCATCTTACCCATCATAGAGTTCAGCCGTGGCACAATAGTGGCCATGGTATTAAGGTGGGCTTTATTGGCATATACCAGGCATTCTTGGTGTTATGGTGAGAATATGTGGCCTACGATTGTAACACCTGGGCATTTGAAGCAGATTCTGCCCATGCAAGGTATTTGTACATATAAGCCATCAAAAAAATTATAAGCTGATGTTTGAGGACGGTGTATTCCCTAAAACTTAAGACTGGTATTTTGAAGGCAAAAATTATGTTTTTATAGACAATTGTTTTCATCTGGACAATTGATTTTGTCAGAAATGCAAAGTGGTATTTGATAGAAAGAAATGTGTATTTTCAGAAACTGATATGTTGACGAAGACAAAAGGTTGCAATTCCAAACACATTTAAAGTTGATAGTTGAATGATAATTCAAGCAGAGTTGTGGAGACCGACTGTTGTAGTTTTGTCCTTTGCACCATAAGGCATGTGATTCTTTGGCTGTTATTTCATTAGTCACGCACAGGCATTTAATACTAATACATTTTTTCCTGCTGTTTCTGCTGGTAATCTCACCTGAATTGCTTGGATGGTCACTACTGATAATCTTGCTTAGGGTATTGATAGTGTAATGTGTGGTGTTTGACTGGTCAGCCATAAGGTGGTCTTCCTCCAAACGTTTTGCCCACTTATTTCTATTTTTGTTGCTGAAATTCCTCTTTGTTGGCCTTAAGACCGCAGCTGGTCAGGGCTGAGGGGCCTGAGCTCACTCTCCTAAACATGGTTTAATTGGCTTCTACCTGATTGGAATATTTAATGTGCTTATAAGTCCCTTATAGTGTGGTATACCATATACCCACGGCCAGTAAATGAAATACTACTAGTGGGCCTGCAGCACTTATTGTGCCACCCACTTTAACCCCTTCAGCGCTGCGCGGATTCCCCCGCGGTGCTGAAGGGTTCGAGCGCGGGCGGGGCCATGACGGAACGGTTCCATCATGAGCACAGCTCAACCGATGCTCATGCCGGAACCGTTCCGTCATGAGCATGGAAGGGGTTAAAACATGTCCCGGGCCTGCCATTGATGCCTGTGTGTACAGCTTAAACTGCCATTTCAACCTGGCAAAATAAACCGTTTGCCAGGCCAAAACTTCCTTTGGAATACACATAAGTCACCACTAGGGTAGGCCCTGGACAGTTCAGAGGGCAGGATGCAATGTATTTAAAAAGTAGAACATATACGGTGGTGAGGAAATTAAGGTGGCCCTACAGGGCCATCTGGTGCCTCAGGCCATGAGGATGCATGCAGGGAGGCAAATGGTGTGCCCCCCTGGTCTGCATGCATGCCCAGTTCCTGTACGGCATGGACTGAACAGTCCATGCTGTGCCGGAACTTGCTTTGGCGTTCCCATTGCGGTGCATTTTTTAAAGGCACCACCGTGGGAACTACCAAAGGACCACCCCCCAGAAAATGAGATAACTGATATTCTGGTGTGCGGCCGGCAGTCGAGTTTGGTGGTGCGAGAGCAGGGAGGTGGCGTGCCGCCCCTCTCCCGTATCGCCAAATTTGTAATTAGGCTCTAAGTCTAAATGTAGAAATCTTCACTGTTGCTTCAACCCAAAGCTCCCAGACGATGAGCCTCCTCCCCCGGACACCACCTTCAGCCTTAACCAGCTGAACTTTAGCTTATCAGAACACGTTCTTCAAAATTTAGTCTAAGTCAAAAAGGTAAGCGCCGCCCAGGCCCAATCCACTTCTTCTATCAGACAGCTGCTCCACCCCAGTCGGCATGTTTTTCGACTCTGACCAGGTCTCGCGCAACTAGATGACCGCGGTTGGCGCTCTGATCTTTTAGGTGCTAGGTTTTACTAAAAACTTTAAAAATACAAAACTCCAGTTCTACCGCTTGGATTTTTGTAATTTTGGTGTTAAATAATTTTATTAAAATATCACTATATTTTTCTAAATTGATGTGGGCATTTTTTTGTGTTGTGTTTTCTCTTTATTATTGTTTGTGTGCTGCATACATACTTTACAAATTGCCTCTAAATTAAGCCCGACTGTTGATTTTTGTCAAGCTACCCAGTGTTAAGCACAGTTTAATTATGTGACTTTTTGTAGTTCACCATGTCAGGAATTGTGACTGGTGCTTGACCAGGGCTCACACCGTCGTCAGCCAACAACCCAACGTCTAACATGTGGTCACTATGTAATTTAGTAGGACTTTCCTTGAGCAGCAGTAGCTTTCACTATAGAGGAGGTTGGAGACCACCGCTCTTGGCCAGTAATTGAGAACTTGGTAAGACCGGGCTTGTATTAGAGGAACTTTGCATAGCCTAGGGACTTCATCAGAGAATATTTCTCTCTCTTTTTTTTGAGATAATGGGAACATGCAAATTTAATAAACAATTAAAACATAGCAATTTAATAGAGGTAAAAATCATATTGATTCACATAAAAATAAATCATTTATAGGATGGACTGCAGTAGCATCTTTTAAGAAAGCAGATTGAGTGGTTGGCCCAGCAAAAAAATGCAGGAAAAAGGAGGAATGGTCCGGCTGCATATTTTGCTAATTTCTGAAAAAGTAATTTTACTGTAATATTTACGTTCACTGCAATACCACAGAATGTGCTTCCAGTCACCTAGCTCAGTAAAAGAGACTAAAATATCCACTAAAGCAGATATGCAGTCTTGTGGGGTTGTAATATAATTGATATATGTAAAAATAGTGCCTACTACAGAGAATGGAGCTGAGTAAGGCATGTATTGATGAATTGATTTGTGTTCAATTATTTTCCAATATATCTTTCTCGATATGCCAATCCGTCTCAGGAATTTCCTTCATCTATATTAATGAATCTATGTAAAGGTTCATTTATACTTGTGATGTGACCTTTGCGGGTGAGTCAGCAAACAGTCTAATAAACTGCAGATCCCACCACTAAAGCTCCCTATAATAAATCCTCTGACACCTAGCACATATTCAGTCTCAATTTATAGAAGTGGCTTCATCATATCCAGGTGGAACAGCTGAGTGACCCTATTGCTCTTCTTCTTGATCTAAACCTTGTGACAGGTGATTGTAATGTTTCAGTGCAAAAATAGAATTTCCACAATAGTCTTATTTTAAATTTTAAAATTTAAATTTTAAAATTTGATTTTAATTCGGTCAAAGAAAAGCGACCATAAAATATAAAACATATAAAACAAACACAGCGAAAACCAATACAATTAAAACAATACATAAAAAGACAAAATTTATAAGAGAATGCAAACTGGCTCAAGAAGAATTCATCAAACATCAGAGATAAAAAGAGTAAAACAGTAAAAAATCACAGTTCATGATAATTCAAGAAAAACAGTACTCAGCAAAAAGACTGATCTAAGAACAATCTACTACCTCAATATCATACAAGCGCCCTCTGTGGTACAGCGCTTTGCATATAACTTGCTACCACATAATAAAGATAGAGTGAGGAAAGAGGTTGAAGAAAAACCATTGCCATCCTACACCGCCCATAATTACCTGGTCTTATAATGGGCAATAACGCTCTCACGCGCTTTGAGTGAAAAGAGTATCACAGGCAGAGACGGGCAAATCAGAACCAAAAAGTGTCCAGTGTACAACCTCAGTCTTGTCAGTAAAATTCTGTGTTTCATGTTCGAGACCCGTGTAAGGTCTGGTCAATGCCTGCTGGTGCACATCTCGTATCATCATTTAAAACTGCACATTTCCGAAACTAACCGCGTGTTCTCTCTGCATGACAATAGGCCAAAAAGGTTGCCTTATACTGCGACTAGTGAGAGACTCCGATTTATCAAATACATCGGGTGACTGCAGGATGCTGCCAACTTTTTGAATATATGACAGCCACGGAATCTTGAATGGTCTTCACCCACAGCAGGAGAGGCTGAAGATTGAGGGAGTCACTGACGTCATCAAGCCCCAGTTCTGAGTGACACAGATGGGGGGCATCACCCGAAGGCGCAGCCTGCAATCTTATAATAAACCCATTCTCAATCCTCTGTGCAGGTGAGGGCCTTTCGTGCCCCACAGGCCGGCAAAATAGAGAGCCATTGGCCGCCATGTTGAATTATGCCGCATAATCAATTCTCTAAGAGGTGTAATGCCAAGTTTAGTAAAAAGACTAAATATAGCCTTAGGACTACTAGCAAAAAACGCTGCGTTAGCCTCACCCAATGGACTTCACCTAAGGCCATTGTCAAATAAAACACACACTGTCTTAGCACCAAGACACCTCCGGGTATTCGTGCGCTCAATAAGTTTTATTAACATAACGTAACAAATACAGGACTGATTACATAGCACAAATCGTTTTATTATTGACAGTAAAAGATGTACATTCCTTCCTATGTGATCCGTATACCAGAATGCGTGTTTTGGCCGAATATACTGTCAGATGTAAATTTGCCAAGAAAATATAGAATTGGTCCAACAAGCCCTGGATGACTGATAGAGTTCTGCAAATGAGAACCTATTCAACTGCATAAAATAGAGCCACTTCCGGGCGTGCATCCACACAGGCCAAGTCAATATTGTGGCTCAGCAAATGATTCTAAAGGCCAGTTAGATATAGGGTGAATAAAAAAGGCACCAGGACAAACCCCTGGCGTACACACTGGCCTGCTTCAGTCTCTCCATCAGGTCCATATCTAACACTGGCAGATACCTCTAAAGGGAGTCACCAAAGGAAGCACAATATACTCCCCCCCCCCCCATGTCAGTCATACCATTACAGAATATTGAAGGGTTCACAGAGTCAAATGTTCAGCTCAGATCCATAAAAGCTGAAAGCACTCCCCATCCTTGACCACAGAATATTTATGAATCAGAAGATCACGGTTGAGACACTGTTCAATCATTCCAAGACTGGCACGAAAAACAGATTGAGGCTCAGAAAGAATATTATGCTCATGTACAAAACCATCCAAACGTTCTAAAACAAACCTGTTCATTATCTTTATAGCGAACTAATAAGTGCTGTCAGATGATGGTCCTGAGGGTCTGCTTTACAGACCTTTTTAAAAATGGGGACAATAATCGAATAGAACTAATTTTTCGGTGGATGAAGGTTTGCAACGGCCTTCAGAATGTTGTTCAAAGGATAGTCCACATGGCCATATTGTCCTTGTTAGAAATGGGGGTCTCCAGTTGGCAGAGGTAGGTACCTTTGTCCAAATGGGGACCCTTGCTTTTAGTCAGGGTAAGGGGGATACACACTTTAGATAACCCCTGCTCACCCCCTGGGTAGCTTGGCAAGAGCAGACAGACTTATCCCAAAGGCAATGCATAAAGTATTTGTACTCAAAACACACAGTAATGCAGTGATAACACCACAAATGGACACCACACCAGCTTAGAGAAAGAAAGCATCTTTATCTAAACTCAACAAGACCAAAACAACAAAAATCCAACATACAAGTATTATTATAAACACTTTAAAAAGGTTTTAACAGCTGGGTCCAGAGAAAACTATGGATGCATGATTTCTCACAAATTACCTGTTGTTGCGACAAACTTCACAAGGTCAAACGGCTGTAGCAATGGTAGGCGTCGAAAAACAAAAAGATGCGTAGTTTTCTGAGACCTTGAGGATGCGATGCAACAGTTCCGCTGCATGCAGGAGAGCGGTGTGTCGGGTCTGGTCTGTAGAGGGAAAGCAATGTGTCGATTCCGAGGCGACTCTGATTCGCAGGTGATGCGTCTGGAAAACTTGCTGCACAGGTACGATGAGCGGGAATCCGGGATGCTTCGGCGAGCGATTCAGCGGCATCGAGCGGCGCTGTGTTTGTTTCTTCAGCCGCGATCCCTAGATGCGTCAGTACTTGCAGCGGTGACAGGAGCTGCGTCGGTTTCAGCAGTGGTGCAGCAATTCGTGGAGATTCTTCTCGCACCGTGGTCCTGCGTTTGGAAAACTGCCACAAGAAGAGCGACACGTCGATTTTCTTGTAGTTGCATTGCTTTTCCAGATCCCAACAGCAGAAACAACCTCCAGTGGCCCAAGACAGTCACAGGCACCTCCTGGCAGGTCAGAACTCCCAGGAAGAAAGTTTAGGGGAGCTGGGGGTGAAGTCATTGTGTCCCTGAGACTTCAAAACAGGAGGCAAGCTCTACTCAAGCCCTAGGAGATCTTCTTCAAGCAGGAGAAACAGCACACATCAAAGTCCTTCTACTTTCCTTGGCAGGCCAACCCCAGACACACAGCAAAGGGACAGTACTTCTCCTCATTTTCTGCAGCTCTTCTCCTTGGCAAAGGTTCCTCTTGATTCCAGAACTAGTCTAAAGTTCAGGTGTTTTATACCCCGGAATGTCTCTGTTATCTTTGTGCAAGGGTCTCTGAGTCCAGTCCAAACCAGTTCCATCCTCTCTTGTGCAGCTGCCCGGCAGGAGGCGGAGACAGCATTGTGAAAGGCAGACAGTCCCTATTCAGGTGCAAGGGAAATCTCCTCCCACCACTCTAAATGCAGACCGGGCCTATTCAGATGACTAGTGAGAACTCCTGCCCCTACTCTGAATGCAGCACAGGTCGATTCAACCCAGCCCTGACTCATTCAGGAAAGGCAAGACACATATCAACCCCCCTCACCCCTGTTGACTGTCTGAGAGAATGCACCTCCCCAGCCCCTGCCACTCCAAAACCAGACAGTCAATACACAAACAGGCAGAGGCACACAGAATGGTTAAACAAGAAAATGCCTACTTCTAAAAGTGGCATTTTCAAACACAGAATTTAAAAAACATCTTTACTAAAAGATGTGCTAATAAATTCTGAGTTCAGATAGCCTAAACTTTATTTCTCTATCTTGTTCCAATGGGAAGTTATATTTAAAGGATGTTTTAAATAAACTCCCATTCTGTCCTATGGGGCAAGATAGCCTTTCAATAGTGAAAAACGAAATTGGCAGTATTTTACTATCAGGACATGTCACACATATCAGTACAAGTCCTACCTTTCACATACACTGCACCCTGCACAGGGGGGTACCTTGGGCTTAATTGTAAGAAAAGGGAGGTTTAGGGCCTGGGTGCACTTGCAAAGTCGCATTGGCAGTTGGCAGTGTCTGAATTACTTTTTCAGAGATACTCATCTGGGTGGCACAATCAGTGCTGCAGGCCCACTAGTAGCATTTAATTTACAGGCCCTGGCACACTCAGTGCCCTTTACTAGGGGCTTACCAGTAAATCAAATATGCTAATCATGGATAATCATTCATGATAAAAAATGTACACAGAGAGCATATGTACTTTAGCACTGAATAAAGTTGTAAAGTGCCCAGAGTCCTATAGCCAACAAACACAGGCCAGGAAAAAATAGGAGGAAGACGCACCAAGTTTGGGGATAACCCTGCAAAAGGGCCAAGTCCAACAATCCCTAAAAAGGAAACCCATCAGGCCCTTCAGCCTTGCCACCAGGTTACCTATTTAATGCACCTACTACACCTTCCAAAGCTATATAAAAACCTGAATGTTTAAGAATTGAATTGGTACGATGGACTATTATGAGTCTCGACAAATTGGCACAGGCCAGAATAGACCTTTGAAAAGTGCATTATTCATTTATCAGGAGGGATTAGAAAATCTAAATCAGATTCAGGAGAGTCATGAAAATAAGGTTGATAACTCTATTATCTTTCAGTGTACTGGCCACTATTAGGGGCAGGCTGGCTTCCTCACGTATAACTCTCTTCTCGTTTGATTAGTTAAAGTCATCTTATATTCCTGCCTGCAACCATGCATAGTGTCAGGGTACCTAGGAACACTTTTTAGGGCAGTCAAAAGGTTGTTGTGTGCCTTTGTGTAATGGGAATCAAACTATCTGACAATTTTCTTTTTGTGTGACCTAGAGGGTGCTGGAGCGGGTAATTCAAAAAATGTTGTATACCCTCCCCATTTTGCATGTTTATGCTAATTAAATTAATTAATTATAATCGAACTAATGTATTGAAGTGGAAATTATTAATCAATCTTATTAATAATTGAAATACACGTGGGATTGCTTTGCATGACTTTATTAATTCGTAAACTAAATTATGTACGCATACTAATGATAGACAATTAGAATATTGCATGATATATGTGGCTTTTGTGATGTATTTGTGATTTGTACTTTATTCAGTTAGTATAAACCGCTTGAATATTGCTTATTGCTAGATAAATACATACACATATGGGTATTAGCGAGGGAATAACATTTTATTAGTTATTTCTATGTATTAATTGCGTTTTGTGTTTCTTTTGCTTAAGTTGACCATTTGGGCCTGCCACAAAATGGCTGCCTCCGGTACCTAACTTGACTGTCGACGCTACACAAGGTTTTGGGTGAAGTGCGCCTGCGCTAACGCCAGCTACAGTGGTCTCGTCATGACCCTAACCAGACTGTACCCACCAAGGTCGCCCTGGGAAGCAAGCCAGCTTTTCAGAAGAACAATAAGACGTCTCTTAAAACCGGAACCAGCACGACTGATGATTTAAGAGACATTATTTCATGCGAACCCTGTCAGACGATCTTCGATTATCCAATCAGAGGAGCTGGAAACCAATATTTGTTACATTTTGTCAATGATTTTACTATAAATTATGGTAGAATAGAGAGGTTGGTGCTGGTTCGTTTTTGGCTTTCCTCGATTTCCTGACGTTATGCTGACAGAGAGGACGGTGACGCTGCAGGACAGCTGTTTCCCTGAATCTTTGACGGACTGAATTAATGCCCAAACTACTGATGAACTGAAATCACTAAATTTGATTGGCATAGAGACTACCGGATTTGACTTAGAGGACGACAATTAGCCAGAATAGGTAAATGTGATGATTGGTGACTTGAATAAATGAATGATTTAATTTGCATTAATTAGATAAAGATTGAATTGATTAACTACAGAATGAGTTGGGTTGTTTATTCATTGAAAATGCATATGTCTTCTAATGAACACTTCCCTATTCCAAATCATTCCCTGCATGTTGCAGGAGTCTCTGGCTAGGGAAACCTCCCCCACCCTTGGACTGCTGATGTTTGAAACCGATGCAAGCATTGTTGCCCCCTTCCCCCGAGCACCCGCGCCCAACTAGGCAACCATGTGTATCATAGAAAAAGAACAATGTGCAAGAAAGAAATCAATATAGCAACCCAATGAAACAGTTTGTATACAGACAGACCCCTAATATTTAGACAGTAATGGGATTGGGCTGGGGGAAGATGGTGGGTTGATCCAGCAGCGAGAAACAAACCCCATCTACTTGCTCCCATGAGCGCTGCCGACAACAGAACGGCTGCCTGCTGTGAGCATGGCCAAGAAACGGCAATAATGCTTGTACAGTATTAAACGTCACAGAGACAAAGCAATAGGTGATAGGTGTACACAAACACACATCCTACATTCTGCTCCAATTCTTTAGAGAACAAGAATAGGAGGACGACTTGTTTTCATGAAGCATAACCACAATGGGGTGACCCTGTGTCCCTCGGGACCTGGGTATGGATAAGAAAAACTACAATGGTTCCGTCGGGGTAAGGAAAATTACGAAAATGCAGAATTAATCAAAAAATGGTTGCTTAATACATAGCACAAATGTGGCAATTATTTCAATAGAAAATTAGCATGCAGTTTCAATGATTTTGGAACACAAAATTAAACAGCACTCACTAGTGGATGCTTGCAAAGGTATTATATTAAATACATTGAAGCTCTCATGGACATTTACAAGGCTGTCAAAGTGAGATACAAAAGATTGCAGTGACAAGCAGTATGGTGACATGTGGCGCTCAGTGTTAGTGGTGCAGTGCACATATACAAAGTAAAAATGAAGAAATTAGGAATTGGTCAGGAAAACAGGGAAAAACAATATCTCCTGTGGCTAGCACATTTGCTTAGTGATTTGGACCAGGAGATTTGTTGAGACTAAACCAGGTATTATCGTCGACGTTTCGACCTGGACAAGGCCTAGTTAAATTGTCATAGAGGGTCTTCTACAGGACATAAAGGCGGTGACAGCCCAGCATGGGGGTGGGCTTCCTTGGACGTCCCTCTCAGAATGAAGTGGATCTGCAAATGTCAGGAAAGCTCGAGTTATTCAGTATTTTGCGTTTGGAGTGGTCCTGTGATCTATATTGTTGAAGTAAGTGGCAAAAATACGATAAATCAATAGTGGCGGTAGGAAGACGTACTTGAAAGTGGATCAGTCACGAATCAATTCCTGCTCCTGCACGCTTCTCAGCAGCCTTACATGCACTGCACCGCTATCACTGAGCACCAAATGTCACCATACTTCTTGTCACTGCCATTTTTTATATCTCGCTTTGACAGCCTGTAAATACTTGTAAATATCCATGAAAGCTTCAATTTATTCAATACAATACCTTTGCAAGCATCTGCTAGTGAGTGCTGTTTCATTTTGTGTTCCAACATCACTGAACCGACTTGTTTTCATGAGCATGAGGTCAAGAGGAGATGAGACACCACAGTGCAAATGGGTGGAGATGTTAAATCCTCAAGGCACTATGGTCACTCTTCATTTGTATGGTCACAATCCCCACAGCCCATTACAACCTGCACACTTCTCCCAGTCTGTGATTGGTGAACGAGTCAGTGTCAATGTGAGAATTCAGACTCGAGGTGTGGAGGGCTCTTCCCAGAGTTTGACCTGGGCTCTTCCTTCATCCATAGGAATGTCCAAAGCTCGCAGATATAATGTTCCCCATTTCCCCTTGACAGCTGCTCACCACAAGCGGGAATTAGTCTAGGTCTTTAACATCTTATCCAAAGAGTTGCAGCATTACCTCTTGGTACTTTGATGCAATGTCCATTGTTATCCCGGGCAGGCTCTTCCTTTTCAGCGTCATACTGGACCAGCTCAAAGGGAACTGCCAGCTGCAAAAACATGGACATCGAAGAGAATGGTTGAAACTGCAGTTCGAAGATTCAGCATGTCTTGAACAATAAGCGCACATAGGAGAAGTTTGGGGAGAATTGTTTACATTTTGTTGACATGCTGAAGAACCCTTGCACATATATTCTAGCTCTGGCAATATTTAAATGCCTACAAAAGATATTTACAAACCACATTTACAAGCGAGCCGGGATTTTGTTTAAATTCTCCTAGAAATAGAAGTGGGTTAAACAAATATAATTAGAAAATACCCCTGAACTATGTGTACGTTGTCATGTCTTGAAATCTATGCAAACTAGTATGTCCTGGCCAGGGGAATGGAAAAAAAATATATAAATAACAAATGCTGCCTAATGTTTAGTTATTATGTCCTGCACGGGCACATTCTTTCTTAGGAGACAAGGGGGCATATTTACAAGCCCCTATCGCCACCGCAGCATCACATTTTTTGACACTCTGGTGGCATAGCGCTATTTTCAATATTTACAAGGAGGCGCTAAGCCGCTTGGCTTAACGCCAACTTGGTAAATATGCCCCTTTCCGCTGCAGTCCTCTTTAGCCAAGGGGCGTGCAATGGGTGTTGCTGTGGGCGTTCCACCACAACACCATATAAAAGCAGATGTTAGAATGGTGCATGAGGAGAAATGATTTTATTCTGCAGCACACATAAAAAGAGCAAAAGCCATTAATGATTGTCTGTGTGCAGGAAGGTGTCCCTTCCTGCACATAAAAAATCATTTAATAATGACAATTTGCTACTTCTATGTGTGCTGCAGAATGCACCACGCATGGAAGTAACAAATAGCCATGCTGGATGCTTATGTGCAGGAAGGTGCCCCTTCCTGCACATAAACAATCATTCCCTGCAATGTAGGCACCCTTGCACTATCGTGCAAAGATGACTATGTCGGTGCAGGCAGCTCATTTTAGCGCCAGCACTAGGGATAACACAGGGGTGCGCTGTATTGAGCAAATACAGCGCATTCCTGTGTTTTGAATATGTCATAGCGGGGTGCTGCCAAACTTAGCACAGCTCCGTGCTCTGATATTCTCTAGTAAATATGCCCCCAAGAGCCTAGGATTCCATAGATAGTCATAAGTAGTGTTTGAAGTCGAACTGCGTCAAACATTAACCAAAGGTTCTGCAGATTTGCACCAACCGAGCAAACACACGGGGAACACTTGAGTTGCAAAGTGCATACCACAAACACATCCCAGCAACGCCAGGTGATTATAATCCAACATGACACCCATAAACCCAACTAAATTCCATCAACCACGGATTCATTCTTCAAAATTATTCCAAATACACCGTCCATAGGTATGACCAAAATGTTGGCTGAGAAGAGTACACGTCCCGATAGGACCTCAACTTCTGGGCCCGAATTACTGTTCTGGGTCATCTTCTCTTGTATCACCAGAGCCCACCCTTAATGGGGTGCACCGGGCACAGAACACTGCACCCTATTACAGTGAGTGTAGTATTCACAGTGCAGGTGTGAACAGCACATTCATGAAAGACAGATAAACGCCTTTCCCTGCAGGGCTCACTTTGAGGGGGGCCAGGATTAATGCTCAGGTGGGTGCCGTGTGTGACTCCATCTGACTGCAGGGCGATATTTGGAGGGACCCTGGGACCCTCGTGTTCCCCTCTAAAGGGGTTTCTCTCTTTGGGATCACAAAACTATACCCCCCACCCCCTTATAGGAAAGGCAGCGTTAGTATAACCCCTCGGTCCGTGCATTCACAATGCTTCACAGTGAGTAGCAAGAAAAATGACTCTGATTTAATAACCATGTGTGCCCCGCGTAATGCACATTCTTGCACTAAAATGAAAACGCTATACTTTGCAGAAATGGCATTTTTCTGTGCTTGACTTTAATGGGTCCGAACCAGGGCTTTTCTCCTTTTTTGGATCCTAACAGCCATGATGCCAGTTTTTATTTCTCCTCACATTGCACGAAACAAAATGTTAACTTATGAAATACTGTGTTTTGACATTCTGTTCTGGAAGCACGAAGGAGGCATCCTATCTCAACTTTCTGCCGGTTCTACTGTAGACCTATTCTTGTGAGACTGTCACTAGATTTGTACTGACATCCAATGAGAATAGGTCAAAAGGGGTTGGAGTAATATTCATTTTGGTGATGGTGTTGGGATGGTGTTATATGTATTCTGATTTGTCCATCTTTATAATGATGTGATCACTTTATTTTGACAATATGATTTTCACTGTTTATATTGGTATAAAAGGGCTGCTTTTTGGCAGTGACCCATGAGTCGGGTTTGCCCAACTTGGAGAGCGGACCCTCGTCAGCATGACTCTTACTTAGGACTTTACTCTCAGACTTGACTCCACGTCAGACTATTCTCTCTGTATCTGACAAAGCCTTATGCTAATTCCCCGTATTGATATACCATGCATTTTTTCATTTTGTACTGCCCTTAAATTATTCATAACATTTTCATGGTATCTAAACTTACAGGACTTGACCCTTCTGGCTTAAGATTTATTTAATTGAATATGCTGATTTATTTGTTGTCAAAAAGTTGTCTGTAGGGAAATATTGCTATATATGTTCTTGAGGCTACCACTACTTAGGCGCTTCATCTTAGATCATCTGATAAGACAGTGTGAACAGTAGCAAGCCAATTCCAGCCAAATGAGTAGTAATAAATCAGGCATTTGCAAAACATTATGAACTTTTCATTTGTGCTGCAAGAGGTTCGAAAATCGTTCAAACCGCTTAGGGAGAGACTGGTCATAGCGCAATTTAAAGAATTAAATATGTCTACCAGACAACAGGAACAGAGAGGAAAAAGTGGGGTTTGGGGCTGTTCTAATTGCAGTCGCACCCGGCATGACTCGTGCGTGGGGGGGTGGAGTTGAGCGGGGAGGAGGGGGTTAATAAAAAAAATGAAAAAATGTAAACTTATCTTCGCCTCCGGTCTAGCGTCGCGTCTCCTCTCTCTGCCCCTTACAGGAAGCAGGCAGCTTATTTCTCCTACCCTAAGCCAATCTCAACGTAGGAATGGGGGCCTGGGCATTTTCTCCATGCAGGCTATAATGGAGCCTTCATAGAGAACATGCAAAGTGCGCATGACTGTTTGACCGGCCAGAGAGGGCCGCCACTCCTTCCCCTGAGAGCAGAGCAGCCCCACCCCGCTAAGACGAAGTAACAAATAAACTGATAATAACGTCCAGTTATTACCATTTTATTTTTCATTTAACTTCTAAAAGCATTGGGGAGATAGAGCGTCATGATGTTCTGAAAATTGTTGGGGTGCATCATAACCATGGATAGTCCGCACCCGCACATATATTGGTGTTTTATGCTAAAGTGGTGTTTTATACTAAAGGTTGATTATTAGAAACGTGGAGTCATAACGAAATGTGTAAATGTAATGTTAGAAAAGTATTTTGTGACATTCTAGCAAGGTGAAATGGCATTCAATTGAAGTATGTAACCTTTTTATGCTTAATGTAAATGTTTAATGAAGTAGGCATATGTAATGAAATGCATTTGATTTAAATGTGCACCATATTAAAGTTGCATAGGTAGAAATGATTAATTGTGCTTAAATGTTATGAAATGTAGAAGCTTGCAACTGTAATGCTTATTAATGTGCAATTCTGATGTGTGAAGGCCTCATTCACGTTTTAAATTCGAAAGGCTTATGTGTATTTCTTATATTAGCTGAATTTGTAGGCCTGAAATATAACTCCCTGGTAAAGCTCTCATTTAGAGGCAGTCAGCGAAAATCATGTGCGTGCAAGGATGTTCTATTCTCAAGCCTCTGTTGCAGGTGCAAGGACATTGTCCTCGTTAGCTAAGAATAACGCTTTTGTTTTAGGAATTAGGTATGGAGGAGATTTGCTACACTGTCTATACGAATGCTGATAACTGGAGGATGATACTTTCTGCGCTGAGGGAGCCTGGGACCCAAGGACGTTTCAACCATTGCTGGACGAAATACAGATTTTGGTGGAAAATTACCTACGAGAGGTGTCCGGCCAGAAGAGGCGTTTCGGAGGCATGTCCTCCATGTTGTACTTTTTGTATTAGGGACAGTGCCCCGAGGGAAGAGTTAGCAGAGAGCCGTTAGAGGGTAGAAGGGAAAGATTGATATTGAGGAGGGAGACTTGGAATGAACTTGGTAGCTTCGGCTACTGACCCTTACAACGTGAGTGTACTTCTTTGGAAGACTTCACAAGCTGACACCTTTTCCTGATCTTGTCTGGGAGATGCTAAGTAGGGATGCCACTTTAGTGATAGTGATGGGACAGATTAACAGATTTTCTCTTGCAGCCTGATGAAGACTGACTTAGATGTCGGAGCAGTCATTGCTAGTTTAATCTTTTTGGAGTTGCTTATCCTTTATATGCTTCATCGGATTAAATTGGTGCATAGGATGAACTTTGTATTAGTGCCCATGTATTTCTTTAACCTCGTCATGAGGTGCTTGTATGTTCAGTTATTTTTGGCTTTGTAATAAAACGCCTAAATTGAGAGTTCGGAGTCAATGATCCTTTCCGGAGTCTAAATTGATTAGTCCATTGGCTTAGTTTGAATGGATTGGTTTTCTCCCCTTTACACTTCACAGCAGGTAAGAAGGTCTAGTCGGCTGAGAATTCTTAGGAGTAGTAAGATAAGATAAGATAAGAATCCGGCATTATCAATTGGTAGCAGAGGATGGTTACCTCTGTAGTAAGGGGAGAAGTAGAGCAAGGTAGGTATTAAGCCCCATTGAGCCCGAGTGATGGTGATCCGGCGGAACGTGAGCGGAGGACAATGGTGTTCGTTGGAAATCGGTGGAGAGTGACAGTGCGGCAGAAGCAGCAGTTCGTGGGAGAGTGAGTATGAACAGGGATGTGTGTCAGATTGCGGTGTTTTTTTGATTGTGTGATGTCTTGCAGAGTTGGAGAGAGAGTCAAGTGATTGTGGTTTCAGACTGTGAGCGCATGCGGTCCATGAGATTTGATTTTGATATCCCGGTATAAGAGATTGTGGTGTAGAAAACACCCAGAGTTGAAATTGTCTGACCAGTGATTGCGGGAGTCATGAGACATTGTTGGCTGACCCACCGGTGATAGGGAACGTATGTGTGAGTGCGTGGGTAATTGACGCAGGTCATGGGTTACTGTATGTGAATTATCGAGCGAGTGAATGCTATCGATTAGGTACATGACTGTCCGGACGTTCTTGGGCAGATAGTCTGAGGCAGTTGTCCAGTCGTTACGTGAACAGACGATTGCCAGAGTTAAGGTCGACAATTATATGAGACCGTCCGGTCGTTTGGTGGACAGACAGCCAGAGAAGTGACTGTTTGGTCGTTTGGACAAACAGTTATTTCTTTGTATGAAAGAGACGTGTGAGTGTGCGAGAGACAAATTGTAAAGGAGGGGGACTGCTGCATGCGGAGGAAGAGTGACGTCAGGAGGTGCCGCGCTGTGATAGGTCGGTTGGTGTGAAGCCGCACTGGTATTGGTGGATTGACATCAGGAAGTAAAACGAAACGCTGTGTGTAGAAGAAAGTCGGTTTCATCATGAAATGTTTTAAAGTTTTACAAGATATGTGTAGAGGAGATAGAAGGGTGGTTACTCGGGGAGGAGAAGAAGCCCCGCCTGAGGATACCCCAGCTCATTACATGGCTACGAATGTGGGATTGCATACTATAAATTGGCTTAAAAATTGGCATAAAATGACTGAAAAAGAGGGAGAATGGGATTTTCTGCATTATGGTACTTTCAGGTTGGAAGTGTTGTACCAGTTGAAATCTGTGATGTCTTCATTGCGACCCCTACCCAGACCGACACATGCATGGATGAGAGCGGCACATGACAGGAAAAGAGAACAAAGTCAGGAAAGTGTGAAAAAGTCAATCGGGGCATTTCAAGATGCTAGATGAGACGCATTG